>NC_138504.1:18742974-19145862 GCF_964252035.2 Podarcis erhardii
CTCAAGAGGATGGAAATGCAGGACACTACTAGCATCTCAGTAGACTAGGAAAAACCAACAAGCCTTGCAGACTAATGATTTTGAGGACTTATTTACAAAGTCTCAACTATCAAGCAGGAGCTTACCTGGAATCCCAGCGATCTGTTTTAGAGTCGAATTTGTACGTCGGGATGAACTTGATCTCCCCCTCTGTGAAATCAGCAAAAGCTGTCTTTTGGGTACGCTGAATGTTCAGCTAAAGCCAAAAAGAAATCGCTTATCAGCAGAGAAGCAGAAAACCCCCTGTTGCCTGACAATGGAGTCTATTAACAGCCACTATTGTGCTGGAAGACCAAGGCAAAGTAGTCGTAGAGTAGCCAGGTGCAAGGGGGTATACCTGTTGAAATCCTATCTTATATACAATTATTAAAGGTACAGGATGCTTGTGCAATTTTGTCCCTGGTCATCTTAAGTTACTTTGCTGCATCACACAATAGGAAAATCCTTTAACTCAGGAGTAGCAGATGCATGGCCCTCACAATGCTGCAGAACTACAATTTCCATCATCCCTGATTACTGGCCATGATGGCTGGGGCCAACAGAACTGCAGCTCAGTAACATCTGGCAGACCACAGGTTAGCCATACCTACAATAGACAATGTTATATGTACCAATAATCCATACAAACTGTTAACAACCACCAGAATATACCCCCGACACTATGAACAACTGCAAAACCATCCTTTTGCATCCTACGTTGGCTCTCAGTACGTTTCCAAGCACAATTCAAAGTGTTGGTGCCAACCTTTAAAGTCCTAAACAGCTTTGTTTGAGGACTGGGAAAGTTTGTGGAAGAACTGTGTTAAAGGAAAATATAATGAAAATGATGTACAGATGGTATTTGACTCCTGTAAAGTTAGCAAAGATATATCATAACTGTGACAATCTATGTTGGAAATGTAAAGAAAAGGAAGGAACCTTTTATCATATGTGGTGGACCTGTCCCAAGGTGAAAGACTTCTGGGAAAAGATTTATAATGAATTGAAAAAAATGTTGAAATATACATTTATAAAGAAACCAGAGGCCTTTCTTCTTGGAATAACAGGTTTGGAATTGCCCAAGAAAGATGTTAAATTGTATGCTACAACTGCAGCAAAAATACTTATTGCAAAGTATTGGAAGACACAAGATCTACCCACCCGGGAAGAATGGCAGATGAAAGTGATGGACTATATGGAATTGGCGGAAATGACTGGCGGAATCCACCCCAAAGTGGTTGTACCCCAAGGTGGTTGTCACCTATGGAGGCAAAGGCTCTGAAAAGACTCAATATGGAGGCCAAATGGCCGAAATATTGGGAGATATTAGAACAAGAAGGAGATAAATTGAAATTGCAGAGTTTTGAGAAATTAAAAGACAAAGTGCGAGATTGGCTTCATTATTATCAAATAAGAGAGGCCTACAATGCGGACAGAAAATTGGGCTTCCAGGTGGAAAAATCAAAATTGGAAATAGAATTGTTAGAACCTAAAACTAAGAATTTGTTAAGAATGTATAACTTGCTGTTGAAATGGAATACTCAGGATGAAACAGTTAAATCAGCTATGATTAAATGGGCACAGGACATTGGTCATAACATTATGTTTGCTGACTGGGAAAAGTTGTGGACCACCGATATGAAGTTTACGGCATGTAATGCCTTAAGAGAGAATATTATGAAAATGATTTATAGGTGGTACATGACCCCAGTCAAGCTTGCAAAAATTTATCACCTGCCTGATAACAAGTGCTGGAAATGTAAAGAAACTGAGGGTACATTTTTTCATCTTTGGTGGACGTGCCCGAAGATTAAGGCTTTCTGGGAGATGATATATAATGAACTGAAAAAGGTATTTAAATATACCTTCCCTAAGAAACCAGAGGCCTTTCTCTTGGGCATAGTCGGCCAATTGGTGTTAAAGAAAGATAGAACGTTTTTTATGTATGCGACAACAGCAGCAAGAATACTCATTGCAAAGTACTGGAAGACACAAGATTTGCCCACCTTGGAAGAATGGCAGATGCAAGTAATAGACTATATGGAATTGGCAGAAATGACTGGCAGAATCCGAGACCTGGGAGAAGAAGCGGTGGAAGAGGACTGGAAGAAGTTCAAGAATTATCTGCAGAAACATTGTAAAGTGTATGAATGCTAAAATGATGTTGGATATGAAATAATATGGCATCAGTGGTACAGTGTTAAAAAATATGCAAAAAATGTAATAGAAAAAGGGTGAAAAAATAAGGTTATATTATGTCAAAGTAAATAATATGTTAAAGGTGTTCAATTATAAGGAGGAAAGATTGGAGACATAATAGAAGTGATTATAATAATTAGAAATGAGTTTTGAAGAAGGGTAAGGATTTGCTGTATCTGATTGGACAAAGAGGAACACAAAAAAGGGAGGCGTGAGGAGGTCAAGAAAGAAGGTTCTGTAAAAATGAGTCTGAAAACTGGATTTTTTTGTTTTTATTCGGTGTACTGTTTTTGGTGTATGTTTTTTTTGTATTTGGAAAAACAAATAAATATTAAAAAAGAAAAGAAAAGAAATGACTGGCAGAATCCGAGACCAGGGAGAAGAGTCGGTGGAGGAAGACTGGAGGAAATTTAAAGACTATCTACAGAAACATTGTAAAATTAATATTTGTTAGAAGGATGTTGGAATAATAATATATGATTTTAGCAGGAATGATATAACGGATTTGGGAATAACTGACTGTTAATTGGTGAAAGGAGGAAAAGAAAAATTACATTATATTAAGACAATTTACAGGACAAAAATTTTAAGAGGGGGAAAGGATTTGCTGAAATAGATAATTGACCTAGAATACAAAAAAGGGAGGTGTGAGGAGGTCAAGGAAACAAGCTAATGAAAGAATAGAAAGGAGATTTGATGCTTTTTCTTTTTTCTAATTTTCTTTTAGTTTAATGGGTGTTATTTTTCTGTGTTTTTTTTTAATATTGTAGTGTGTTGCTCGGTTTTTGTTTAACGTGGTATGTTCTTTTTTTTTCTTTTTGTAATTCTTGAAACTTTAATAAATATCATTTAAAAAAAGAAAAAAAAGAAAGATGTTAAATTATTTTTGTATGCCACAGCTGCTGCTCGTATTTTGTTAGCTAAAAAGTGGAAAACCCAAGAATTACCAACAACAGAAGAATGGCAGATGAAGATCATGGATTTTTCGGAGCTAGCCGACCTAACCGGAAGAGTCCGCGACCAGAAGGAGGAGGAGTATCAGGAAGAGTGGATTAAATTTAATGATTACTTAGTTAAATATGTTAAGTTAAATTAACTGAAAACAGCTTGCAGATACTTAATTGGCTTAGGATTTTATTTATGTTAAGTGATGAATTAATATGTTTAATTTCGTAATGCGAAGATCTAAGGTTGTTAATGTTTAAGTTAAATTTCATAAGAACTGTGATTTGGAAAACTGTTAAAAGGATATGCAATGAAATTCAACCAAGGGGAAGCGAGGAAGTCACTTAATAATGTTAATAAGTGTAGTTTTCAATAAGGCTATGATTTAGGTCTGTTTGTCTTATGTGTTTGTTTATAATGTTGTGAAAACGAATAATTTTTTTTTTGGAAAAAAAGTCCTAAACAGCCTCAGCCCAGTATGTACCTGAAAGAGCATCTCCACCCCCATTGTTCAGCCCAGACACTAAGGTCCAGCACCGAGGTCCTTCTGGGGGTTCCCTCACTGCGAGAAGTGAGGTTACAGGGAACTAGGCAGAGAGCCTTCTGAGTAGTGGCACCTGCCCTGTGGGACGCCCTCCCGTCAGATATCAAGGAGATAAGTAACTATACAATCTTTAGGGAAGGTATTAATGTTTTATTATGGTTTTGCATATGTTGGAAGTCTGAGGCTGCGCACCCTTGCCTTGTAGCAGTGCAGCATCCTTCTAAAAGGGCTAAGGCATTACTACGCTCACAGGACTTAAATCCACCATAAGATGCAGCAATCAGGCCTCTGTTTCAACACAAAATACCAATGATACTTATGCCAAGTGGGAGAAAGGTCGTAAGCGTTACGAACACACAAACCTTGGAGGGAAAAATTAAAAACAAAAAGCACCAGCAATTTAATTTGATTTAATGGAAGTAACTGCTGATAAGATGTGAGTAATGCAGATTTTCCAGATAGATGCAAAACCTAGAGCAGGAAACCTTAGACCGTTAGCTATTGCTGGACGGCAGCTATCGCTGTCCCTGACCATTGGCCACGGACATGCTGGAGCTGATGGGAGTCCAACAACATCTGGAGAGTACGCTGACCTAGGAAAGCCCTATAACTGGATAATAAGTCCTACTTACGCAAATTCCAAGGCAACCATCCAACTTAATTGGGACTTGCTTCTAATTAAGGTTGCACAAAACTGCAGCCTTACAAAGCATTTGTAGAAGTCGCAGTCATTCTATGTTATAGCTACACTTTGCTCCTAACTGTCTGAAAGTGGTTTCTCTAGTCTAGGCTGGGGTATCCCAGACATAGGAAATAAACAGGGCAATATCTTAAACCACCACATATAACACAAACATGTCTCTCACCTGGTCATAGGTCAGAAGTCTCTGAAGCTCATTTTTAGTGATCAGAGTTTTCACTTCGTTGGCATCAGGAAGGCAAAGCCTGTAGTTCAGATCACCCAACCAGATGACAATGCTGGAAAAAAGTGAAGAAACCACAGCTATAGGCAAGCTCACGAGGGGGGGAGGGGAGAGGAGAGGGGGCAGCCTGCTGCCAATTCCTGCAATATGAAGTAAGACTGATAACTAGGATTGGGCAGAATGATCATATTAGGCTAGTGCTCTGTGAACTACACTGGCTCTTGAACTGGTTCCAGGCCCAATTCAGAGTATCCCTTTTGGCCTTTAAAGCATTTCAAGGTTTGGGAAAAGGGTACCAGAAGAAGGCCCACTTATTTTTGCACTGCCTCTCCACTGACTAGAATCTTTCCCAGGGAACTCCTGCTCTTTCAAGTATGACAGGGCCTTTTCAGTAATGGCTCCCTGCCTTTTAGAATTATCTTCCCAAAGAGGCTCACCTGGCCCCTGCTTTGATGTCCTTTCAGCAAAGACTTTTAAAATTTCCCCTGGTTCTTTAATTCATGGGTAGGGCGCTTGTGGTCCTCCAAACACTGCTGTAGTACACAGGAAGCTATCATATTGAGGCAGACCATTGACCCATCAAGCTCAGGACTGACTATATGGACTGGCAGCAGCTTTCAGGCAGAGATCATTCCCAGCCCTATCTGCACACACTGGTGACTGAACCTGGAACCTTCTCCATGCAAAATGGCCGCTCTGCTTTTGCGTTACTGCCCTTAACAAACTGCAACTCCCACCCCGATCACTGGACAAGTTGCCCACATTTGCTATAATCTAATCTAATACATCTCTGACACTCGGTTTATGTTGCTCTCTTTAGATCTGCTGCTATTAAGATACTGTTTATATGCTTTAAATTATCTTGAGGTGCATTTCTGATTATTATTTTAAATAAGCCACTCTGGGGAAGAAATCCCCACAATAAACAGAAATTAATGAATGAAGCCCAGCACTCGCTTCCACAGATGTTTAGTATCTGCCTGCCCTGAATGAAGCAGGAGCCTACAATGCCGGGCACTTCTGTCTGCTCTAGTAGAAACCTTAGTGGTGCCGCGGTAGCAGGGATAGTTGACACTGCACCCTCCTGGTGTTGCTGAAGTGGAACTCTCATGAGCCCCAGTCAGCAAGGCCAATTCTTAGCGATTATGGGAGTTGTAGTCCATCAACATTTGGAGAGCACTATGCTGCCTACCCTTGAGCTACACACATGCAGGAAAGTTACAGAAACGTGACTCAATTTGCTTCTCCAGATAGCGGAGACCAACAAGTTACGTCAGCCAAGGCTCTCTCCCTCCAAGCCCTCGAAACGCACTCGTGTTTCATGATTGTCAGCTGCGGCAGACTCTGGTCAGGGGGCAGGAAGCTCATCCGGGCACAGATATCTTTGTAATCCTGGTTTCGGCGCTCGAAGTCTTCCACGTGGGCAGCAAGGTGGGAATTGACAATGCAGAAGCTGGTATTGTGGAAGACAAACCTCACGGCCACACCCCCCTTATTACCCTGCAGGGGCGGAGCAAAGATGGCTGTTAGCGAGCAAGCAGCAAAGAGGGGGAAACTGGTTGGCAGAGATTATAAAAACATATAGACAGATAGAAAGATAGACGTAGGGAATTCCGCTGTCAGGGTCTACTCACCATCTTCCCCATGATGCCTGTGCCCACTGTCTCCGTCATCACTTCCTTGATGTGGCTGAGCTGGTCCTTCCTGACAAAGATGAGCAACATCATTCCGACGAGACGCACCAGCTGCACCTAGAAGATGCAAGGTACTGGGATGTCTACCAGATTTGTGCATTGCTTGCTGTCATGGGCTGGCTGGCTGCAGGTAGGAGTGGTGGGTGGCAGCAACTGGGGATCCCCCAAGGGAAGAAGGCTCAGAGCCAGGGAACTGGTGGGGGGGACGATGACGCTGAGCCATCAGAGGGAGAAGAGGGAGCAGACTGTGAGCAAGAGGAGGTGTTGGAAACTGAAGAGGCAAGAGGGCAGGAAGATTCTGTGGCAGACAGCAGCCCAGAATCAGAGGCAGAAGTGGAGGCTGGAGTCAAGAGGCAGAGATCAGGCAGGCTGCTGAAGAAGCCAGGGGGGTCTCCCCATCCTGCTGCAATCAGCTCCCCTCCCTGCTGGTCTCCCAGAACACAGAGAGAAATTAAGAGGATGGAGCAAAGACAGGCAAGGTGTCAGAGTCTCAGGTTGCTTGGGAAGGACCAGGGGGAGGAGGAGACTTAAGAGAGTGGTGGGAGGGTAGCAACCTTCAGCCTTCACAACTACCTCACTGGGGCAAGACCTGTTGGGAAAGGTTTCTGTGATCACGAGGCCTGCACGGTTTTAGTTTCTTTGAATAAAGAATTTTGGCTTCTTTTGAATAAAACACCACTGACACCAGGTGTTTTTTATTCCTGACCTCCTCCTCCTCCTCCTCACTGACAGCTGTCTGGCTGCTGAAGAAATGGGTGGGGTTGGACTTACTTTCTTGTACTTGGATTTGGAATGCAGAGCCTTTTCCACAGCTGTCAGCCACTCTTGCTCCTTTGTCGAGTCAAAGTAGAAGAAAGCCTCCGTGCTCAGGTCCAGCTCCTGGAACCTAATGCCAAAGTGCCATCAGATACAATACACATCCCTAGCACTAAGCCATCCTTCCCCCAGAGCCTCCTAGGCCTCTGGCTATCATTGATGCTGCTGTAATCCACTGCCCACAGGGTGAAAGGATGGCACTGCCACGTTCATTATGGCAGAACTTTGCTTCCTGGCTAAAAGATACAAATCCTCAGGATTCTCCTATTTTGTTCCAAGATTAAAGCGAAAGTCTTCCCACAACAGGACCTTAGTTTAGAAAGCAACTGTGGGGAAACAAAGACTGAGAGAGGGGTCTCTGAAAAGCTATTATGTCTGCTCACCCAATGCAGTAGATATCTGGGGGTTCAGAGTCACAGTTCAGCCAAGGTTCCAATCCACTGTCTGGAGACTGCCCATTCACATTCCATGTCCCCACAAAAAACCTGCAAGGAAGAGAAGGATGTGGAGCTGCAGGAATAGGACTCCCAATCTGAACAGACTTGCTGGTTAAATATGCAAAGACAACAGGAGTGTGTGGCAGGCAGGATTACAAGGGCTGGCAAGATCAGGACCAAGAACAAACAAGTAATACCAGCCACTTCTTCCTCAATTTAGCTATTCTGGGCCCCAAATGAGCTTTGCTAATGAAAGAAAAAAGCTTTTTCCTTGTATTTTTTAAGATGTGTCAGCCAGCCTGATATTTAAGCACTATCCCAGTTGCCACAGGCAACCAGAAATTCTTTGAAGGCAAGTGAGTTGGTTGATCTCTCCATTCTTCCTTCACCTGGCAACCTGGTTTGCAGGCTGGCTTTCAGGGAGCAGAAAACCAGCTCTCAGATCTGCTGTGCCAAGCTTGTTTGGTAGAAGATTACCCTGTAACACCCTTTTCCTCTATGCAAACCTCCTAAATGTTTACCAGCTCCATCTGGTACGTAGGCTGAGACCCTATCTGCCTGCGGACAGTCTCGCCAGAGTGGTGCATGCTCTGGTTATCTCCCGCTTGGACTACTGCAATGCACTCTACGTGGGGCTACCTTTGAAGGTGTCTCGGAAACTACAACTAATCCAGAATGCGGCAGCTAGACTGGTGACTGGGGGCGGCTGCCGAGACCATATAACACCGGTCTTGAAAGACCTGCATTGGCTCCCAGTAAGTTTCCGAGCACAATTCAAAGTATTGGTGCTGACCTTTAAAGCCCTAAATGGCCTCGGTCCAGTATACCTGAAGGAGCGTCTCCACCCCCATCATTCTGCCCGGACGCTGAGGTCCAGCGCCGAGGGCCTTCTGGCGGTTCCCTCATTGCGAGAAGCAAAGCTACAGGGAACCAGGCAGAGGGCCTTCTCGGTAGTGGCACCCGCCCTGTGGAACGCCCTTCCAGCAGATGTCAAAGCAATAAACAACTACCTGACATTCAGAAGACATCTTAAGGCAGCCCTGTTCAGGGAAGTTTTTAACGTGTGATATTTTACTGTATTTTTGCTTTCTATGGAAGCCGCCCAGAGTGGCTGGGGAGGCCCAGCCAGATGGGCGGGGTATAAATAATAAATTATTATTATTATTATTATTATTATTATTATTATTACTACTAAATGGCTAGCAACCTGTGTTTCCATGCTGGCCATGAAGGAATGGGCATTCCCGACTCTAAAGACAGCACAGAAATACAGCCTGTCTAGTAAAGGGGGGAAAAGAGTAAAACAGCCTCTGTAAAACAGTAGGATCTAAAGCTGCTAACCACATACTGATAAACCTATGATAAAAGCAGCCATTAAAAACAAATTGCAGCTGGGTACTACGAACAGTACAAGGAAATAACCGAAGCAAAAACTTTCTTTGAAGTAGTAAGCTTAGCATTATCAGGATGACCAAGTGTTGGGAGTCGGGGTTGGGGTCAAACACCTCCTTGTCCTCGAACACAGCTTTTAGGAAGAGTTCCAAAGGTTTTGCTTCAGTTTTGGATTAACTGCATCTTGTTACAAAGTCTGAAGCTATACAACCGCTTAATTTTAACTATGGCTCATTGAAACAAGCCAACTTCAAATCATGGGTTTACAAAGCTGCTAAATTAACCACCATAGGATCTGGACACACCAAACTGTGGTTAATTTAAAATACAAGTGGAAGCTTCCAAATAGGCTCGGGGTGGGGGAGAAGTGTGCAAACCTGGAGGAGAGGCTGCTGGCATGCTCATAATATGAAGCCACGGTTCAGTATGTGGCACCAAGGAAAATTGCCCACCACAACTAATACTTTAAATTACCCACCCATGTGGCCTGAGTGAACAGGACAGACTTTGCCTGGCACCCAACAATAAAACTGTCATGTAGATGTCGCTTTCTCCAGCCCCAACTATGATAACAGTTTCCACTGGTCTTTGCACTTTTGCATGATCTGACCTGAAATTCTGGATGTTGACATATTCCTTCTCTCTCTTGGCAAGGACGTGCTTGATGAGTCCCTCTCTCTGTCCGGACTGTGTATGTGTGGAAGGCACAAAGAGCTTGCGCATAGTGTTGGTCACTTTGGGTTGCTCCTTGTTCATGCTGTCCTTGTCACGGATACGCCTAAGGGAGATGAGAACAGAACTCAACTAGCCCTTTAAACCAAGGAGGCGGGAGGGCATAGTACAACTCTAAGGCAACTTACGGCCTGCTTGGTGGCAGCGGTGGGGGTGGAGGCTCCCGGCGGGCGCTCATTTGCTGATTCTGCAGGTTTCTTTTCTTCTCCATACTCATAACACTGAAGTTATCCTCAAATCCCAGAATTCCTGAGAGAAGAAAAGACTTCTGAGGTTAGAGAGGCTTCAAAACCATTTGGGGAAGTTTCGGGAAAGGAACTTAGAAAATACTTAACTGCAGGAAAATGATACTACCTCCCCACAGCACCACATTTGTCGGACAATTGCCTCTCAGCTTATGCATGTTTAGGAAGGGTTGTGGAGGCAACAGGTCCTCCCCTCAAGGCAACAAGTACTTAAAAATTCCAAGCAGAAATCACACAAGTTACATGTTGGTGTGGTTGTACCTGCAGAAGGGGGATCTACTGGCCCTGTGAGACCTTTCACTTGGTGCCAGGAGGTATGATCCACAAGATCAGGGAAAGAAGTGTTTCGCGGGACTACAACAAAAATCAACAACAACACTCATGTGAGAGACTAGGCCATCTCCAACATCAAACATCAGAGACAGGGCATGGGAGTTGCTCACCTTCTTGGATTCTCAGAACCTCAGCGAGGAATCCCAAACACTGCTCCTCATCTGGGATCTCAAAGAGATGTTCTGCTGTCCAATCACCCTGCACTCGGATCTTGCAGCCAGCTTGAAGCACACACAGGAAAAGCACATGTCAGGAAACAGGGCACAACACTGATAAGGCAGAACACGGAAAATGCCCCCAATGTTTAAAAAGAGGGATGACAATAAACAGACAACAAAAATGAAGAAACAGCTTGAGGAACAATTGTGCTGTAAAGTTTGACTTGTCATATTCATTACTTAATCCAAGGATGAACTTTCAGGCACACACAGTGAATGAGCAGAATATTCTTGCTTTGGCTCATACAGGAAGTGCATTACAAAAGACAAGAGTATATATAGCGAGACTGCACTGTAATTGAGTGGACTTGAAGCTGAGAAGCAGCCACATCTGAAGATACATGAACTTCTAGACTTTGATCAGGTTCACAGGAACCTGACACACTTCAAAAGTTACTGCTTTTATACTACAGTAAATGAAAATAAAAACAGCAGCAAAACCTTGAAATGAAACACAATGGAGAGCATTAAACACTCTACTAAGAAGTTATAAAGGAACTGAGGAAGATTGCATTTTGTAGAATAAAAGTTCTGAAATAAGGTACTGTATTTTTCCGTGTATAAGACTAGGTTTTTACCCTTAAAAAATGTCAAAAATTAGGGGGAGTCTTATACACGGGGCCATCTTGCCCCATTTTCTTAAATCTGAGTCCCCCAAAATAGGGGGTGTCCTACACATGGGGGGGGGACGCAGGTGGCGCTGTGGGTTAAACCACAGAGCCTAGGACTTGCCGATCAGAAGGTTGGTGGTTCGAATCCCCTCGATGGGGTGAGCTCCCGTTGCTCGGCCCCTGCTCCTGCCAACCTAGCAGTTCGAAAGCACGTCAAAGTGCAAGTAGATAAATAGGTACCGCTCCGGCGGGAAGGTAAACAGTGTTTCCATGCACTGCTCTGGTTCACCAGAAGCGGCTTAGTCATGCTGGCCACATGACCCGGAAGCTGTACGCCGGCTCCCTCGGCCAATAAAGCAAGATGAGTGCCGCAACCCCAGAGTCGGTCACGACTGGACCTAATGGTCAGGGGTCCCTTTACCTTTTACCTTATACATGGTGGCCTCTTATAGACGGAAAAATATGGTACATTTAAAAATAGTTGCCTACTCCCTGTTGCATTTCCAGGGCAGCGAGGGAGTGGGGAGGGGGAATCTTGATGTGGACGGTGGGAAAGCCAAGAGCCAAAACTGGAAAGGACACCACCTTTCCTCTCTGCCAGTGGAAGCTGCTCCACGAGGGCAAGTGAGGCTGTATCCCATCAACCTCAGTCTGTGCTCAGCCAGCCTCTACCTGCCTGCCTTCTAACTTACAGTCCTGTGAGTGGCCCTGCCTGTTAGATTCCTCCTCCTTAGTCTCAGTGCTCCCTGAGACACAGCACAGAGGAGGATGGGGGTAAAGCTAGAATTAGTTGGCTCAGCCTATTACTGGCTCTGGCTCCACCAATCCCAGTGGGTGCCAGTCACTGCTGCTTTCTGCCATTCTTCACCTCATTGCCCTTTCCTTGTGACCATGGTAGATTTGATTTAAATCAAATCATTTTAAATCACGATTTAAGTCACTAGTCTGTAAGACCTGATTCAAATCACTAGTCAGTAAGACCTGATTTAAATCATTTTTTTTACAGAAAGACTCATTCTTGCATATTTACAACCTGATGAAGGTTTCGTTTTTGGAACAATAAATTTTCAGAGTAGTTTTTACAGTTATATCAAAAATTACTGATTTGGTTATACTATTAGAAATACATAGACAGATAACTATGAAATTATTGTGAGGTTTAATAAGTTAACTGTTTATATTTGGGCAACTTTTTTGCTGTACTTTATTGGAAGGAGAAAAATAATCATTTCCTTAATAACAATTTAAACAATTTATTTAACTAAAACAGTAACTTTATAGCATATGTATCCATGTTTGTTAACTGATGTGCTTAAACGATTTTTTTTTAAAAAAACCTTAGACTGAGTTTTAGCACACATGAAAAATTTAAAACAAATCCTTATTTCCTGATGAATAGCCTTTGGACTATAATGTAACTTAAATAGAAAACTATCTTTAGAAATACTTTTCCTCCAAAAGCATTTTATTTTAAAAATCTGATTTAAATTTTAAGAAATCCGTTTTTTTGTTTTTAAAAAACCCATTGATTTTTACCAACCCTGCTTGTGACCCTTATAAAATCAGGCCAAGGCTACAAGTGGCCCACAGGCTGGAAGTTGCCCAACTCTGCTATAGGCTAACATGAATGTCTGTTGGTTAGAAGGGACCACATTACACACTCTGGAAGCCACTATTTATGGCAGTTAAATCAATATACATGGACAACAAAAAGGAGAAAAGTTGGGACATACTGAAACAAAATGGGGAACCCTTGCACCCCTCTGATGTTGTGGGACCCCAACTCCCATCAGCCCCAGCCAGCATGGACAATGGCCAGGAATTATGGGAGTTGTAGTCCAGCAAGAACTGAAAGGCCAGAAGTTCCCCTCCCCTGCTTTAGATGGACAAGGCCACACCCTCAACCTTCCACTGTCTCCCAGCATCCTAAGCAGTTATCTGCAAGAGGCACACTTTTCCTGAAAATGGAGTGGGCAGCAAGCAACACAACCCCCGCACCAACCCCATGGTCAATAGGAGATGCCACTAGCAACAGGGAGGCAAATAGCTATTGCCTGCATAGTTGGCAGGCTCTTGAGAATTCACCATTAAGATATAGTGATGGGCCAATTTTCCTAGTTACTTTTAAGAGAAGTAGGCACACACTTGTGAGTTATGTACAAGCAACCACTGTGCAAGAACTATGTTATCTATATCGATCTGGAGAGAGATCAAGGAATGCTTTTAACATCTTGGACACCTCACAGAATAGTGTCTATTCTAATTCTCGGTTTCCATGTGCTGGAATCCTTAGAAACAGGTGCATTTTGTGAATGAACACCTGTGTTTTTAAGAATTCTGGACCCCAAGGGAAGTGCTGAAGACACTGGCTGCAGTTCTCTGGTGGCTTTCTCAGCCATCTTCAAAACTCTTGTCTCTGATCTCATATCTTGATACATCCCTGCCTGTGACATTCCCTCCTCCAGCTCTACCACTCTTAAACTTCAGAAGGTTTCCAGCAATATTAAATCCTGTGGCTGCATGTGCTTTGCATGCAGAAGATCCCAAGTTCAATCCCCAGCATCTCCAGGAAGTGCTGGGAGAGACTTTTGTCTCAAAATTTTGGAGAGCTGCTGCCAGTCAGCGTGGACATTACCAAGCTAGATGGTCCAATGTGATGACTTTGCATAAGGCAGCTCTGTTCCTTCTCATGCCTGCAACTGTCTCCCAAAGAACTTATCATTGAAAACCCTCATCAAACCCTGTATGTTCCAGGAAGTGTCTAGTACAATCTTTAATTCCCATCCTTTACTAAAACTGTACATGTAACTAGACTGAATGCTTTTCCCCAGCTTTCCTCTTCCTCCACTGTGAGCTTCTCAGGGCACTGATCTAGTCCTGACTCTGTAAAGCAGCATGAAGGCAGAGGACAGAATAAAAAAGGCCTTTCACCCCAGCAGCAGTCTGACTTTTTTTGGGGGGGGGGTGCACAACATCCAGACAACAGGGTCAGGAAGGAGAGACAAGCAGGAACAAGAATGATGAGTCAAGAGGGAAAGATGACATGTCAGTGACAGGCAATATCTATTCCTGACAGCACTCTGGTCAAGGGAGACTCACTGTTTGCTGTTATGTCAATCAGTAGAGTTTCTTCAGCCTCTGGAAGAGAATTACAACGGATCAAGAATTAGAAAGGACCATCCTAGAAGGCCCTCAATAGGAACATCTCTCCTCGCCTAGCCATAAAGAAAAGTCAAGTGCTGTCAGAGGAGCAAAGCACCATGATCTGGGCCTCTGTAATGGAGATACCAGAGCACATCTCCTGTTTCATGGAAACCGGAGCTGAGATCTGCAAAGGTTTAGCACCGAGGAACAACATCCAAAGCATGGTCTGAAGTCAATTCCATTATTGGAGACACCTGAACAACACACCACCAGGGGCTGCACAGTTATTCTTATGCACCAACAGGGATCTGCATTCATGCCTGCACTCCAGTCTGGAAAGCGTAGTTACAGAGGCATGGTTTTCTTTTGTGGCTTTGGGGGTGGGGCATTGTTTTCCCACCACCTTGCTACAAGGAAGCAACAAATTCCCACAACAGAAGAGACAAGAGAGGCTGGATACCTTGCACACACTTAAAACGGCTGTTGATGGGAATCCTCTCTTGAACATTGGGGTCTTCCTGGGAACGGATAGTGAAACTGGAACAAGATGAAAGGTGTGTAACAGTGTGTTAATTAAGGGATATGGGGAGGTGCTGTGAGAAATCTCTATTTCTTTATCATTCTGAGAGCCATACTCCTTCCTAGGCAACCTTCCAAGAGCAACATGCCAGTGCTGGGCAGGACCAGAGGCAAAAGAAAGCACAGCAATGAAGGTAAATTTCACCTTTGTACATGATAGTTCCCACAAATAACCTTTGTTATCCTCCATCCAGGCAAGCAAGAACTCAAAATACTTGGAGTACACAGCAGGGCCAGTGAGGGGAGTAGCTTGGGGAAAGTTCCAAGGGCCAGGCAAAGAAGCCTGGAGGGCCACATTCGGCCCCTGGCCCTGAGGTTCCACACTCCTGTGCTGAAAGATCCACCTAGTTATAGCTATCAGAACAAAGGACTAAGTTGGGGTTGAATTTAGGCATGAAATAGCAGCACATGCATCCAAAAGGGTATCCCTTCAAGTACACAGTCAGGGTTTTTTGGGCAGTTGTTTTTTGCTGTTGTTGCTCAGCCAGAAACCCCATAGGGTAGCCCTGAGCAAGCGAATAGGACAGCAAACCTACGCTCCTTCCTGTGGGTAAACGCCAATGAACATTTCAGACTAAATGTGTGTGATTGGGCTGTAAATCTCTCATCTCAACAGGGTTCTGAGAGTCCAGTAATTTTAAGATTGGAGAATTTGTGTCTCTTCACAGTAATTTGGCAAGGAAAAGACACTAAGCAAGCCCCATAGCTGAATAGGATGTGAGCCAAAGTCTGCCATGTCTGCAACTTTCCCTCTGCCCACTACATTGTCAGAATAAGGATACAGTGGTACCTCGGGTTAAGTACTTAATTCGTTCTGGAGGTCTGTTCTTAACCTGAAACTATTCTTAACCTGAAGCACCACTTTAGGTAATGGGGCGTCCTGCTGCTGCTGCGCTGCTGGAGCACGATTTCTGTTCCCATTCTGAAGCAAAGTTCTTAGCCCGAGGTACTATTTCTGAGTTAGCGGAGTCTGTAACCTGAAGCGTATGTAACCTGAAGCGTATGTAACCTGAGGTACCACTGTATATTATGATTATAGGACTAGGGCAGGAAAGAAACAAGGTAAGCCCATCAGCCCAACGCAAGGAAACATTTTTGCACCGATAATCATAAACTGCCATCTCCCAAAGTGAAATATAGCGTTGATATGACTTGACTGGCATTTTAGCCATGAAAAGGTCAGGGGGCAATGAACATCTGGAGACACAGGGAGATGTCCAAGACCTGCTCAGAACCTTGTTCTTAAAATATCCAAGGCCAGTCCCAGGAGATTACCAGGGGAGCCATGGAAGGAGTTGCCTCCTGCCCTAGTCTACAGAGTACAAATGAATGTGTGGGGTAGAAATCTTCAAACTCCAGTGGCAACTTACACATATTCTTCACCGCACTGTGACAGGCTCAGTTCACATGGCACTTTCTGGCCTCCCTTTACCTCCACACCCTGAGAACAAGCTAAGGAAAAGAGGGAAGGTGGTACAGAAAAAAGCCCGTGTAAAATCCTATCGTCCCAAACAATTCAGTGTGCTGCCAGCCACACATTTTCCCATAATCATATTCAACCCCATTACCCATTACACAACCAAATGAATCCCTCTTTCTGAAGCTATGATGTTGGTAGCCCTCTGCACTGCTCTGTGCCAGTTTCATCCTTCATCAATGAACCCTCCTCCCACCCAGTTTAATTGCTATGAAAAAGAGGCACAAGAAAGGAGTGTAGCCTAAAGCTTGTCTCAGAGACCAAACCTGTGCTGACTGGAAAGGATGCCATGCCCATAATTTGTGTCCTACTGCAGATAGCAGGTGATGGTCATTCAATGGCTGAGATAAAACACTCCACACATGTTCCTTTATCTCATTTACAACTTTAATAACATCATTCCAATTCTGAAAACAACTCCCAGGGCTGAGCCAGAAAACAAACAACAAACCAGTCTGGCCTGCTTCTCTGGGCCTGTCATGTATGATCTAATTGAGTTTCCTGCATTGCAGGGGGTTGGACTAGATGACCCTAGGTGGTCCCTTCCAACTTTACAATTCCATGATTAATCAAGATTTGACATAGAGAAAGCAGCAAGTGCAAAAAAAGTGTATTTCTGGGTCAGAGCAACCAGCCTGGCATCTTGTTTCCAACCATGACGGTGAGAGGGAAAACAAAACACTTTGGAAGCATCCTACTCTCTAGAGAGATACACTGTCTTGCCACGTGCAGGCTCTAATTCAGCCGAGGGCGGTCAATTTAAGGCTCGCTTCTCCACGAAGCTGCCCTTTAAAGTCATCTCGGGCTAACATGCTAAAAACAAACGTCCGAGGGAACAACACCCCCCCTCCCCGCAGGTCTCCTATCTCCAAGCAGAAACACAGCGGAGCGAAAAGGCTGCCGGGCAACAAGGGGGAGGGGGCCCTCTCGGGAAGCTCTGGGCTCTAACACTGTGGCTCCCCCTCCCTGCCAAATCCCTCCCACCCACCTACCCCCGTTTCAAAGCCCCTCCCAGGCCCCCATCCCTTGCAACCCCCAGAACCAGCCCCCAAATCTTAACCTGCAAGTCCCCACACAGAATCACAGTAGAGTTAGAAGGGGACCCCAGGGGGTCATCTAGTCCAACCCCCTCCAAAGCGACCCCAACCCTTGTGACATTCGGCCTTTCCCGACGCCTCGAACCCAGCTGGAGAAGGATACGCGAAGGCTCTTCAGCTGCTGCTCCTTCCTCCCAGGCGTGGGCAGCGGAGGAGGCTCCATGCTCCGGTCTAGGCCCCCGTGGCGGGGATTTAAAGGGGAAGATGGACAGGGGAGAAGGAAAGGGAGGGGCCCTTTGCTCGGCCGCTCGGTCCCGTCAAGGCCGTACTAACCCGGTCCGACGGACCGACCGCGCGCTCCCGCCCGCGCGCTCCCGACTCCCCGGCGACCTTCGGCCGCGCGCACCGCGGAGAAGAAGGAGACAAGCGCAGCGCCAGAGGGCGGGCAAGAGTGGCGGCGGCGCTTCCGGTTCGTTTCTGCTTACGATCCCGCCGCCGCTGCCCCCTGGTGGCCGGAGGGTATTCGCTGCGCCACCCTTTCTTCCCGCCCACTCCCCACTCGCCTTTTTTTTTTTTTTTTAAAAAAAAATAAAGATATATTGTTTTCCTGTTACTAAATAGTACACGCGATTCATAAAGCATTTCCTCTCTCCGCACCCTGTTTTGTTCACAAGCGGACTTTGCTGAACTACAGTGGTCAGGAGCTCGTTGGCTCTTCCCGAGGAATTCTGGGCACTGTAGTTTACCCCTTGCAGAGGTGCAGGTCCCAGATGCCCAGATGTTGTTGGACTACAACTCCCATCATCACTAGCTAGCAAGGCCAGAGCTCAGGGATGATGGGAGTTGTAGTCCAACAACATCTGGGTACCCACAGGTTGAGAACCGCATTGCTGCTCCCAGGAAACTTTGGGGGAAGCACGTGCTCTCAATGTGGCACTTTGGAACACCCTGCCTATTGAGATCAAGCGGGTGCCTGCTAAAAAACACTATTGTTCGGACTAATCTACCTAGCTGCTTAGAAAGATGAGGTAAATCTGTTTCAGTATTTCAACTTTTGTATGTTTTAAAGTAGGGTTGTGAAGTTTTCTCAATTTTATCGTTTGATCTTTTTGTATACTGCTTTGAGGTTTTGTTTTGTTTTTTTAACAATCAAGTAATAAAAAAGGAAGTGGGAACTAGGGAGAAGCTTCAGCCACTTTACTTATCCAAATGGACAGCTACATAGTTCAGTGGTGCATTTAGGATGTTTTATCAGTTTTATTTCTTAATTGCTTTTCTCACAAATGTGACCCAAAGCACCTTAGAAACACAATATAAACACTAAAACAGATTACAACAGACACAACCAATAAGCACCTGTTTAAACCTCCCCTCACCCAATTTCTGGAATAGTTCAGTTGATAAGAGCATGAGATTCTTAATCTTAGTGTTATGTAGTGAAGTTTCACCCTGGGCCAGCAGGGGGATACTGTATATAGTTTTCACTCAGGTCTGTCGATAGTTTTCACTCAGGTCCACGTCAGTTATTTTAGGCGGGAACTCTGGGCTGTTGTTGCTACAATGTTGACAGCCAGCTGCCTATAAAAGCAGGCCGGCTGAGCTGTTTGCAGTCAGTTCTATTCCAGCTTACGAAATAAAGAGCTACTTGGAGAAATCGCTGTGTCGTCTGCTATGTCAACCCACAACTTAACACTGGCGACGAGGATGGGATCGATGGACATCAAAGCACAGCCAGATGCGGCCAGCCTCTCAACTGAGCTGAATCACTGAGCTGAATCACAGAGCGAAATCACTGAGCGAAATCACTGGACAGAACCAATTCAGAGCTGACTGTTCTGGCTAAGAGCACTGTGTTCCATCCATCGCCCTTCACGCCGACATCGGAATCATGGCTTCACTTGTGCCTCTACCGCCGTTTGCGCCAGCCTCTGAATCATGGGACTCCTACCTCGCTCAGTTCAACTGCTACCTCCAAGCCAACGAGCTGACAGCAGTATCAAAGGATCGGAAGCGGGGCCTATTCCTCAACCTCTGTGGGCCTGAAGTGTTTGAGACGGCACGAGCATTGGTTGCGCCTGAAGCAGTCCAGGCAACACCATGGGACACGATCCAAGAGAAGCTCCGCAACCACTACGCACCAAAGCCGTCCAAGATTGCTGCCCGCCATGCGTTCTACCACCGGAACCAGGCAGAGGGGGAGTCAATCAACAACTACACCACCGCCCTGCGACAGGCTGCAATGCACTGTGAGTTCCGAGACTTAGACGATGCCCTGATGGATCGAATCGTCTGCGGGGTCCGGGACATCCATCTGCAACGGCGTCTCCTTGCCAAGCCAGACCTCACGCTGCAGAAAGCCATTGAGGAGGCTGTGGCCTCAGAAGCTGCTGAACGCTCCGCCCAGGAGATCCGCAAGTCCAGCAGCCCGCGTCTTGCTAGGGAGCCAGTTCCGGTGCATCATGAAGAGGCCAGCAGTGATGAGGCATCCTCCAGTGAAGATGATGACGTGCACCAGACAAAGCGGGAGCGCAGGAAGTTCCAACAGAAGTCCAAGGGCCAACCGGAATGTGCTGGCTGCAGAGGCAACCATTCCCGTGCCAAGTGTCGATTCAGAGACGCCATCTGTAGGAAGTGTTCCAGAAGGGGCCACATTGCTAAGGTCTGCCGATCGGCTCCGTCTGACACCCCCCCTTCATCGACTCGCAAGTCCAAGTCTTCACTCCAGTCTGCCAAGGAAAGTTGTTTCGCTCTCACCAACTGCCGCTGCCCGTCTGGAACCACGATTGGCCAAACCGACTCGTCTATGCGACGCAAGCTGAACGTCATGGTGCTCATTGAAGGAGCTCCATGTGACATGGAGATCGACACCGGGTCTGCCCTGTCCATCGTGTCATGGAGCACCATCAAAAGACTGGTACTCAGAGTGTCCAAAAAGCAACTCGACTCTCACCGCGTACACCTGAGAGACTACCAGGGAAACGACATTCCCGTGGTAGGCGTTGGCCGGTTCCGGATCGCCTTCAAGGATTTTTCGGGCCTGCTCCGGTTGGTGGTGGTCGAAGGTCAGCGGCCAAGCCTCCTAGGGCTAGACTGGTTTGATGCCCTCGGCCTGGAAGTCACCGGCATCAACTGCATATCTAACGCAGAGACTGAGGGTCTGGTCAAAGACTTTGCCGAGGTTTTTGACGGCACCTTGGGGCAATATACAGGTACGCCCATCTCCTTTAGCCTTGATCCACAAGTCGCCCCCATCAAGCTAAAGCCACGCCGGGTTCCCTTTGCTCTCAAGGCTAAGGTGGACGAACAACTGGACAAACTGATCGCCCAAGGAGTTTTGGAGCCGGTTGACCACGCCAAGTGGGAAACCCCCATCGTCACGCCTGTCAAGCCAGATGGGTCGGTGAGAATCTGCGCTGACTACAAGTGCACGATCAACAAGGCACTTCAGCAGCACGCTTATCCGGTTCCTGTTGTCCAACACCTGCTGCATTCCCTGGGTGAGGGTAAGGTCTTCGCTAAGCTGGACCTTGCCCAAGCCTATCAACAACTGCCAGTCGATGATGCCACTGCTGAAGCCCAGACTATCGTTACCCACCGGGGGGCATTCCGTTGCCGCCGGTTGCAGTTCGGGGTGAGTGTGGCTCCTGGCATCTTCCAAAGCCTTATGGAGCGTCTCTTGCAAGGGCTTCCGGGCGTGGTACCATATTTTGATGACGTCTTGGTGTCTGCAGACTCACACCAGCAGCTGTTCGAGCGCCTCCGTGCCGTGCTGACCAGGTTCCAAGAGGCCGGGCTCAAGGTAAAGAGGGAGAAGTGCCAGATCGCCGTTCCACAGGTAGAGTTCCTGGGCTATCTTATCGATGCCTCCGGCCTTCACCCGACCACATCCAAGATCCACGCTATCCAGCAGGCCCCCACCCCAAAGAACAGGGCGGAGTCCTGCTGAACTGCTTATGGGCCGCCGCCTCAGGTCGCCGCTCGACCGGCTACACCCGGACTTTGCCGTGGCTGAACACACACACACAAAAAGGTAACTTGTTAATTTAACGTTTATTTCTATGAGGAGGAGTAATTCTGAGGGGTCAAACAAAGAAATAATTTTTAAAAAGTTATTTTTATAATGACGAGTTTTGTGGCTCCCAGTTTTTTTTTCTTCGGAAACGGGTCCAAGTGGCTCTTTTTGTCTTAAAGGTTGTGGTTCGCCGTGTGCTGTTGTGGTTCGCCAGAAGCGGCTTAGTCATGCTGGCCACATGACCCGGAAGCTGTACGCCGGCTTCCTCAGCTAATAAAGCAAGATGAGTGCCACAACCCCAGAGTCGGTCACGACTGGACCTAATGGTCAGGGGTCCCTTTACCTTTATTGGTGTGGGTGGCTTTAAATGAAGCTCAGACAAATTTGTTGAGGCTGAGGCTACCTGTGGCTACTAGCCACAATGATTATACTCGAACACCACTGCCAGAAGCAGTATTCGTTGGGGGCTGTTGCATTCATGTTCTGTTTGCGGGCTTCTCACAGGCTATTGAGAGAGCACAATGCTGGATTAGCATTTGGCCTGATCCAATTCATATGATTACAGAAGCAGCCCATGGGGGACAGGCTTAAACACCCCCTCTCCCACTGTTACTTTTGACTTAAAATTTGCAGCCACTCTCACCTCACCTGCATTTCACTTTTTAAAGCAAGTCATGATAATAGATCTGCTATGTGGCATTTGAGCCTGCCTGCCTGTCACATACACATACACTGTCACATTGCCTGGAAAGGGGGGTGGACGGGCAAGCAAATCTCAGAGGATCACTAAAATGTGTTAAATTCCACTTGAACCACATGCTGGGCTATGTACAGGGACACATCTGATATTCTGCACCTAATGGCTTCCTCTTTTGCATCCTTTAACTTGTAGGAGGTACAATTTATGCCTGAAGAACCCTCCAGAGGCTACTGCCAGAGTTAACATTTTTAATTTCCTGTTTAATTAGAGCTGGTGATGGCTAACCCAGGCGCTCTATCACTGGTGGCAGCCAGTGCTGTAAATTTCAGTTTCATCTGCTCTCTAGAGCGACCCTGGAGATTAGGGCTCCATGAATATGAATGAAGTTCCTCTGTGTTTCATCAAGCACAGAAACGATATCCACTGTGTGGCGTTCTCAGCTTGCTGCTGTAAGGGTTTGCTTCTTTGGCCCATAAGCTGGCTAGTTATGGAATTCCTGCATGTTGCAGGTGACTTCAAATGTTCTGCAGAGCGTGCACACAGGACATTATTCAGTCAGTTAATCTTCACCATTGCCTTATGAATAGGAATTGGGAGAAATTGGATCCAGTTCGCATTTAAAGGCAATCTAACCTAATCCATTCTACACTTCGCAAGACAAGAATGTAAGGAGAGCCTGCTAGATCAGGCTGATGGCCCTTCTAGTCTAGCATCCTGTTCTCACAGTGGTCAACCAGATGCTTGCAAACAGTACATAAGCACAACAGCACACTACTCAACTCGGATTCTCAGCAGCTTGTATTCAGTGGTGTGTTGCTTCTGGCAGTAGAGGTAGAATATAGACATTTTGGCTATTAGCCCCATTAATTTGTCCAATCCCTGTTTAAAGCAATCCAACTTTGTTGCTATCACGGCCTCTTGTGGAGGTGAGTTCCATAGTTTAAGTATGCACTACGTGAAGAAGTACTTGCATTTATCTTTCCTGAATCTTCCCACGTTCAGTTTTCATTTGTTGTTCTAGTGCAGGGGTCGGCAACCCGCGGCTCCGGAGCCGCATGTGGCTCTTTTACACCTTTGCCGCGGCTCCGGGGCAGATACTAGCAAGGCGAGGAGGCGCGTTGTGCGCCCTGACACTCCCCACTGTGGCGGGCACTGTACTGGCTGTGACGTCGCATGGGGGCGGTGCGTGCGTTAGTCACGCACCGTCCTGACGTCACCTTCCCGCCCGCCCGCCCGCCCGCAGCGTTGTAAGGGGCATGTATGCTGGTCACTGCATTGAAAGGGGGCATGTACGCTGGTCACTGTTTTGAAGGGGAGTGAAGAACACACACACACAAAAAGGTAACTTGTTAATTTAACGTTTATTTCTATGAGGAGGAGTAATTCTGAGGGATCAAACAAAGAAATAATTTTTAAAAAGTTATTTTTATAATGACGAGTTTTGTGGCTCCCAGTTTTTTTTTCTTCGGAAACGGGTCCAAGTGGCTCTTTTTGTCTTAAAGGTTGCAGACCCCTGTTCTAGTGTTATGGGAGAGGGACAAAAACTTTTACCTATCTGTTTTCTCCATGCCATGCAGAATTGTATAAACGTTTATTATGTCACCTCTTGTTCACCTTTTGTCTAAACCAAAAGTCCCAATTGCTGCAGCCTCGTAAGGTGAATTAGGGGCTTCCCTTGCATGCGAAGATAGGCTCTGGTGAACTGAGTGGACGAGACCAATAGTGGGTTCAGTGGTCAAGAAGGCAGTTACTGCAAATGCCATAGAGAGAATTGAGGGGCAGGTGGGGCTCGTCAACCTGGGAAGGGAACCCATCTAGGAGAAGGACAACTCTGATCCTAAACCTCTGCTGTCTTGCAGGATATCTTCAGGAGAAGAAAAGGCTACACAAATTGGGAGTGGAGTCCCTAAGGCGGTTGGATAGCGCCTTGTATGCCTCCTTCCAGCAACTCCTGCAGCCAAGCTGGTGCCAAATGGATTGCTTTCCTTTCCTTTGGACCACATCAGTGAGACCGAGAGGGGGGTCTTGTCGTCTGGGCAGCCCAGGACCTCCATGCACACTGCCCAGTCTTGCACCCCAGGGAAGTCACTTAGCTGCTGCTAGCACAGCGGTTTGGCTTCACCTCTGGAGGCACATTCCATTGTGTCTTGAGACAGACAGATGCCAACAACAATTTCATGTACAGAAAGGATGGGGAGCCTCTGGACCATGGGCCAACTTGGGCTCACCAGCTGTCCAAATTGGCCCACGTGCCATTTCGGCAAGCCTACCTGCCTCACGTGGCTTCAAAGGAGCTATCGGGAGCTTAAAAGTGAGCTCCCAGTTGTTCATTTGTTGCAGTAAGTTCTTCTCCCCCTGACTGTCAGCTGATGGGCCATGGGAGCCTAGATCACAAAGGATCCTGGAGAAACCACGGCATTTTTCCCTGAAGGGGAAAGAAAACTGTTTTAACAGCAGCTTCAATGTAAACACCTTTTCAACCCTGGAGCAAGCTTTTTTGAAGGTGTGCTGGAAATGCACTTTCAAAGAGGCTTGTCACTTCATGTCATGGGCAGCCCTGCCCGCCTGCCGAATTTGGCCACGTGAGGGGTAGAGCAGATAAGGATCTGGCCCACTGGGAGGAAAAAAGCTCTCTCCAGCACATCTATAGCTCTGTCATTTACCACCCTGCCCTGTTTTCTCTTCCTCATTTTGCCCGTCATTACAGTTAGCATGCAGAAGGTGGCGACATTTCCATACACATTGAAATCAAAATGCATAGTATAAACCCAACTGCCAGGCATAACTCTGCAGCAACTGTTTAAGGAGGGGGGGATGCATTTGGGCAGTGTAGGTGATTCCCTTAATTCCACAAGGCTTCGTCCGTTTTCTGTCCTGCCCATCAGGATGCCCATCAGGGGCTGAAACAGATGCGAAGCCAGCAATCTGCGATAAGATCTGTAGACGTAATTGTTATGTACTAAAGTTATCACCCTGGGCCATCAGGGGGATACTGTAGATAGTTATGCAAATAAGGGATCGAAAGTGACGTTCAGTGATTGGATAGTTTTAGAAAGTTGTTACAGTTACGTTGTACTACGAGCTCTATATAAGCAGGCTGGCTGAACCCTTCAGTTCAGTTCTGTTCTGGCCTGTGAATAAACAAGAGCTATTTGAAGAATTGCTGTGTCGTCTGATATGTTCACCCACAACTTAACAGTAATTGTCATAATATATTTTTTATGTCAGCCACCTTGGGCTGCAACTTTTGTCCAGGCAACAGAACTGGGGGGAGTTGCTGGCAAAATTCCCCTCATGCCTTTTTCACAACCCAAAATCTCTATTATCCTTGTAGCTAGTTCAGTTGGTTACAGCATGGTGCTGCTAATGCCAAGAGCACAGGTTCGATTCACTCATGGGCTACCTTCGTGTTCCTGCATTGCAGGGGGTTGAGCTAGATGGCCTCCAGGGTCCCTTCCAACTCTGCAATTCTATTGTTCTGTGAACATATTGGGCCCTGTATCATGCCTTTGTCTTTCCCAGGCATGGTAAACAACAACATGAGACCACGGTGATCCAGGAAATGGATAATGTCATGGGGAAGAGTCATTTTTCTGGATCACCCATCCCCTCCCTGAGAGACTGAGAGAATTCATATTCATTTCTCCTTTCCAAGGAATCTGTGTTAAAGTCATATCTGGTATAATTCATCTGAACGTTGAAAAAACCACATATAAGTAAAATAGGAAGTTGGTAAGGGCACCACTCTTTCAACTTCCTCCTTCAGTTCTATGTACTTTTCTTTTCCCCCCCATTTTTTTATTGATTTTCCAAATTTGTAACAAACATAACAACAAACAAGAAAAACATTACAATATCAACAAACAAACAAACATTTATCCTAACTGTTATAATCCCCGTTTAGTTATCATTATTGAATGACTTCCTTGAATCCCCCTAGCTGAGTTTCCATATGGCTCATTGTAGCAGTTTTCCAACACTATTTTCATATAAGATTTACTTGTTTCAATTAAATCTTTCTTTCTTTTCATTTTGACTTCTATCCATAAAGGTAAAGGGATCCCTGACCATTAGGTCCAGTCGTGGCCGACTCTGGGGTTGCGGCGCTCATCTCGCTTTACTGGCCGAGGGAGCCGGCGTACAGCTTCCGGGTCATGTGGCTAGCATGACTAAGCCGCTTCTGGCGAACCAGAGCAGCGCACGGAAACGCCCTTTACCTTCCCGCCGGAGCGGTACCTACTTATCTACTTGCACTTTGAACTGCTAGGTGGGCAGGAGCAGGGACCGAGCAACAGGAGCTCACCCCGTCATGGGGATTCAAACCTCCGACCTTCCGATCGGCAAGCCCTAGGCTCTGTGGTTTAACCCACAGTGCCACCCGCGTCCCTTCTTTCTTCTAACATCCCTTCTTTCGTCCTAACACCTTTATTTCTTTTCATTTTGACTTCTATCCATAGTATTATATAATTTCACATATTTAACTCCTAGTTCTATGTACTTTTTGAGGGGAAAACATACATAGCGCTTTATGACCAAAGGGGCAATGAGTTGCTGGGTGTGAGGGGAAGCCTGGAAGCTTTGTGGGTGCCACTGTGCCCATGGGCACCATGTTGGAGATTGCTGCTTTCTCTCCTTTTTTCTGCAAGATCCCTTAGTGACTTTTATGTGCCTTGTCCTTAGTTCTGTCTGGCTCCTTCCCTACAGGAAATCAAGGCTTCTTTCCAGAATTTGGCTCCTCACTGCTTTGCTCTCGCTTTCCCATCCAGCGCATCTTTTTGTCTATTAATTAAATCTCACTCAAACGCCTGCTTCAGGTACTTAAAAAGAGGTGGGATCCAATTAACTTTATGGAGCTTTAACACAGCTTTTTTTATATATAAATTTGTCAGTTGATGGCTCAGGCTGGACGGGGAGTTGACTTGTGAGAGGATGTGCTCATGAACTTTTATGGCAAGTGTCTAGACAAGGCCTCTGTTCGTAAACACCTCTGCTAGTGTGTATTGTGGAAGCATTTGGCAAGAAGCTCCAGAACAGATGCCCCGTCATTAAAGCATACAGAAAATGAGGTTACACTATAGTAGTCCCATGGCGGTACAGTCAACAGAATTAAGGAATGGGAAGCATCTCAAAATGCCTGCTGGGACTCCACCAGCAAAAACCTGGGAGTTTTATAATCCCACTGTGCAGACTTAAAATCTAAATAGACTTAGATTTCCTCAAAAATAAAAAACAACAGTGTTCTAGCCTTTTTAGTTACTATTAAGCTTAATGCATTAATACATGGGCCAGAGGCCAGAAAGGAACTAAGAGAAGAACTTTTGGTGCTCAGGGGAAAGAGCTTCAGTTTGGTTCCTCCTGAACCAAATTGGCTTAACTTTCACAATTCACTCAAAGTCCAAAATTCAGTTTTTGGGAAGGGGCCATAAATCCAGAACCTGAATTTATGTTGCATGCCTGTAAAGTATGAGTCTCATAGGGTGCTGTAAAAAAGCTTGTTGAGATATTGCAAACAGGTTGTTGGCAGCAGGTTTTTTTTTTTAAAAAATAATAATTAAAAAACCTTACTGGATTCTCCCTTGGAATAGTAAATCCATATTAGATGGGGAGGGAGCGGAACATGGGGGGCATTGTGTGATTTGCTGATTGCACACACAAAAATACCATTATGGAACCACCTACACAAGAGTTGAACAAAAGCACTTTGGAAACACTATGTATGTCTTCCCTGCCACAAGCAAACTGCTGCCCTTTCCCCACACAGCTTCATTTGGGCTGCTACAAAATGAGATGCACCATCCAATGTGGAGAAGCTGAAGGCTGCAGTATATCTGAAATAACAACTCAAGGTCACAGTCTTTCGTGTTAGGATATGAACAGATAAGTAAATATGGCGCTTTGGGTGGAATAGTTTGGAGCATCATGAAAATGGAAAGAGGAAAACCAATATTTATGCATAAGACTGTATGCTGGGAATTGCTGGGTACTCCAGAGAGTGAGAGGAATTCATCCTGTAAAGGGAGGATAGTACTTGACAAGTGGCAAAAAAACCCACACACCCTCAAGAGGCTTCTTTGGAGAAGAAGCAATCTGATATTTTGGACCAGCACTTGTGGAACCTTGATTAGAAATACATGTTCTATTCTAACACTGTAGTGTTAAAGGACTGTAAGGCTTTCTACCCCCCCCATGTGAATTCAGTGCTGAAAGAAATGCAGGAGACTGAATAAAGGTCACCTTGTTCTCAGCTATTTAAGAAGTGTATTGGGTTTTCACATACTGCATTCAGTGAGTGTACAGTCTGTGTACCTACATACACAGTAATGTACACTTGTAGTTATTCACCCATCACATTCAACATGTGTGCATTCTGTGTGCACACGAGTTGATCTGTATAAACCAAGAAATGTACACTCTTTCGTCCAACTTGAACACATGTAGGGATGGGGAATCACTGGCCTATGGGCCAAACTTGGTCGCATTTTGTTCGCAAGGCCATTTTCAGCAATCCACACCCATCTATTCTACATCTGACATAATACATGATGTCAACTGTGGGGAAGAAAATGGTGCAGCTTCAAAGGAACAATCTAGAGCTTAAAATGAGCTCCTGTTTGTTGCTTTGCTGAAGCAAGGTGCACTCTCACTACCTCGAAACTCTGAAAACTGGAGGTTCAAAAATCAGTGTGGGGCTGTTTGAAAGCTCTTTTGTAAACAGCCCTGTGCTGCTGTTTGAAACCCCCCCCCCCCGCTGCACTTTGAAGTCTAGATGTTTGGGGCTTCAAAGTGCAACATCACCTGACATCAGGGGATCAACAGATGGGTGGTCCTGCCCAGTTGTTGAATTCAGCCCGGCAAAGCAGGAAGATAAGGATGTAGCCTGCTGGCCAGAATGGGGCAAATTGATGGCTTCTTTCCATGAGGGGCCTGTGTTGGTCCTCAAACCCTGTTGTGCATTCCCAGTTAGTCAGGAAGAAGCTGGCAAGTACGAAGTTTAAAATCTAATTATTGTTGGAATTAGCATTGCCAGGCCATGTTGCCTGAGGCTGTTGGGAATTTAAAATCTATCTGTTTGAATGTCCTCTTTTTTTTTTTTTTAATGAGGTGTAATTACAGCACAGAGTAGCATTTTGAAAAACATTGTGAAAAAACCTATTACGATGGGGAGATGAGATTGCCAATTAATTTTCTCCTAACAAGTCTATCAGGCTCAGCTTCCCAGCCAGAGGTAACAGGTTCAGGTCAGCTTAGCCCTACAGTGGAGATCTATAGTGTTCTCTGTACGACTGATGGTCTGTAGGTTCCATTCAGGTAGCGTGTTGAAAGATTGTGGACCAGTTGACAATATCTGTAATTGGCCCTGTATTTGATTTATCTTTTCTGGTGCTGTAGAGATCAATACCATTTTGACTGGGACCAATATTATCAGACAGGCTGTGATTTTTATAACCCAGCACTGGCTTTGACAATGCTGCCAATACAGAAGCAAAATAAACAATAATGGAAGAAAGGTTATTAAAACCTATGCATCTGCTGGTTTTGAGGCTGCAGTCCTAAACATACTTGCTTTGGAATAGGATCAGCTTGTCTGAGTTGGAGGGTGGGGGAAAGCCCCAGCAATTGTCTCCCAGCAGCAGCATTGCTGGTGTTTATTGGGGAGGGAGGGGAACGAGTGATTGGCAAGTTCTGGGTTTCATGAATGCACTGGTGGAATCAATGTACCAGGCAGCCCCAGACTTATAGCTGCTTCCCACCCCACCCCCCTCCCATCCAGCAGCAATTCTGCTGCCTGAAGGCTGCAGCTGAGGTTCTCCTCCACTGGTTGAGACATTCCTGCATGGGAATAGGACACGGTGAACACAAAAAGAAAAGACTTTGAGAAGCATATAGGAACGATATTTTGAACACAAGAGCTGGAGGGCTGGCAGTGCTGCTGTCTCTGTCCCCTGGCGTGCTCCTGCAAGACACAAGATATGCAGAACTCTTTAGCCCTTTCCTATCCAGTGTGGACAGGAACAGGGGTCTGCTGTTTTCCATGAGATTTCAGTACTAGACCTGTGTATTGGATTGAGGACCTGTGGGGTCAAATGAGATGTAATGTTAAGCGTGCCATCGGGAAGCCCATCCGGGCGTCTCATAAATAGCATGCATTCTGGGTGTATTTGTGTGTGTATGGGAGGCAGATTTTATTCAGGAGCACAATGCATAGGGAAAGAGTTCTAATTGTTTCTACCTTTCCCTCCCTTGGTTCCATTCTTTCTCCCCAGGCCGAATAGCAGCATGTTGTGGGGGTGGATATCTTCAGAGGAAAAGGCTAAATTTCCCGTTTCTGTGTGCCACAATGCATTAATAGCTGCCTTTAATTAAAAATAACAACACCATGACAAGCTTCCTAATGATGTGCTTTGCAGCACGTCTAGCTTAGCCCAGGAGGTTGCCACAAAAACATCTTTTGCTCAGACCCTGAAATATTAGATTGAACCACATCTGGGTCCAGGTTTATATGGGCCCTCAAGCACCAGATTATTATCAGTGAGGCTTCATTTCCCCTATCCATTTAGTACAGGATGGGAAATGTGGCCTCAGATGTAGTTGGACTCTAGTGTCTATCAACCTGGTCACCAAGGCCATTGACCAGGGATGATGGGTGTTGGAGTCCAACAACTTCTGGAGAACCACAGGCTCCCTATCCCTGATATAGTACCAGGGGGCCCAGTCTCTGTCAATGGTGGAGGCAACAGTGAAGAGGAAGAGCTCCTCTTTTGGTGGAGATTGGGCCTAAAGGAGAGGGTGAGTGGTGGTTGCTGCAGTTGCTGTTTCCATAATCCCTCAATGAGGACTTGGCCCAGAAGGAAAGAGTAAAATGGCTGATTGGCAGCTAATATTCCACCTCCCCCTTATTACCATGGCAACTGGGAGCCCTGGTGTTCTGTCTTTCTGTAGGCCCCAACCATGCCAACTGCTAATGCCACCCTTGACCTGAACTGTCAAGAGTCCTGACAGGTTGTGTTATCAAATCCTAGGCTTGAGGAGGGACCAAGGATCATCCACGTTGTAGCTCTGCTCTGTATTGACTAGTCTCCTGAGAGCAGCCTGACTTAGTTGGCTACACATAGGAAAACAAGCGGCATAGGAATACTGAGCTAGATGGATCATTGGTCTACACTGACTGGGAGGGTTTCAGCCAAGGAGTCTTTCCCAGCCCTACCTAGAGTTGCCAGGGATGGAATCTGAGACCTTCTGCATGCACCTCTGAGCTAAAGCTCTTCCCCTTTCACCAGGACTGGCTTTAGGTTTGAGAAGGCACTGGGCAAAATGCTAGGGTCTTGTTGGGCTTACTTTCCTTGTAGTAGTGGCGGCAGCCAGCCAGCCAGCCTCAATGCTCTGGGAAGAAATGGGACCTCATTTTATTTTCACACAATTCCCCAGGCTAATGCTATACCAGGGACATTGTAGGATATTTAAATAGCTGCCAAGCGCTGCTCAGTGCATCAGACTTGGAGGGAAAGATTTCAGCAGTAGGCTCTGCTAGGTTGCTGGGACCCTGGCAGCAGTCCAAGGGTGCCAGGTTGTGACACTAGCCCTGGAGTCCACACTTCGGCCCTCTCTTCTTCACCCCTTTTTATGGATAGCATCTGCTTCTGTGTCTCTGGTGTCATCAGCAAGAAAGGAAAGATTGATTCCTGTGCAGTTTTGCTCCTGAACTTTTGCTTTCCAGGAATCAATAATTAATGTGGCCCCAAGATGGCAAGAGTGCGCGTCCGCAATTACCTTCCCATAGGTAGGCTGTGAATGGTTCTTGGCGGATGGACTGATTGTACTTGTTACGTGTGAAATGCCATGTGCTTCCCTAGTCAGTTCTCTAGCTAATCAAATGCTCCTGCAGAAAGATCAGATGCTCACTGCCTTGCAAATGTTTGACCAACGGTAGCCTGCCTCGTGTTGAGAAATGGGGGGCGGGATGTGTGCGCGCGCGAAGCATATATGGTAAGTCTCATTATGACAACGTGTCTAGTAATGGGGTCTTCCAGGGTGCCTTTCAGCACATAAATATTTCAGTGCTGCTTGCCAAAGCTAACTTTTAGAATATTATGCCCATGTAATTTTGTGTAATTATTACATTTGCATCCAATGAGCTCAAGGTGACATTTATTGTTTACCCTTCTCTGCTTTATCCTCTCCTGTGAAGTAAGCTAGAATGAGGGACAATCACTGGCTCAGGGTCACCCTGTGAGTTTCATGGCTGAGTGGGAATATGAACCCTGGTCTCCCAGGTCCCAATTTGACACTCTACCTATTACACCACATGCTAATGTACCCAAAAGTTGATTTCTGAACAATTTCTTAAATCTTTATTGATAAATACTTGTCTGGGTTTGTACTATTTGGTGGCATTATTTTTGTGAAACTGGGTACCTAACTAGGCCCATTTGCAGTGCCGTTGTGTTACTCAGGTGGGGCAGAGGTCAGGGACACACTTCCTTCGCAGTGCGGAAAATGATATCATACAAACATTCCCTTTTTTCTGAATCAAATGGCACCTTGTCTTTCCAACACAAACCTACCCTTGGAATGATCCTTCCTTCTGGCTGAGTTTGCTTCTTTTACTTGCTATATTGCAATTCTGTTGTGTGCATTGATAGCCAGCTATTGCCTCCTCTGAGACACTGTGTTTTGTGTGTCTGTCTGTCTCCAGAACCAGATGTACAAAGTAAGGGCAAAAAGTCAGCTGCCACTTCCCATCATCCTTGAGGATAAATTGGGCAGAAATTCATTCAGGTGATGCTTTAAAAATTGCATCAGTGCAGCACTCTTCCCTTTGTCCAGACTGGTCAGTATGCTCTCTAGGTATGATACTGTGATGATTAAAAGGGACACGGGTGGCACTGTGGTCTAAACCACTGAGCCTCTTGGGCTTGCCAATCAGAAGGTCACTGGTTCAAATCCCTACAACGAGGTGAGCTCCCGTTGCTCTGTCCCAGCTCCTGTCAACCTAGCAGTTTGAAAGCATACCAGTGCAAGTAGATAAATAGGTACCACTGGGGTGAGAAGGTAAACAGCATTTCTGTGTGCTCAGGTTTCTGTCACAGTGTTCTGTTGCGCCAGAAGTGGTTTAGTCTAAGGTTACCTGACATTCCCATTTTCCGGGGACAGTCCCCAGATTTACAGATCAGTCCCCATGCAAAATCCATTGAAGTTGAAAAGTGTCCCTGGATTCATTGAAAAAAATCTGGTAACCTTAGTTTAGTCATACTGGCCACATGACCTGGAAATCTGTCTGTGGACAAGCGCTGGCTCCCTTGGCCTGAAAAGCAAGATGAGCACTGCAACCCCATTGTTGTCTCTGACTGGACTTAACCATCCGGGGGTCCTATACCTTTTTACCTTACTGTGATGATTGCGGTGGTGGTAGATTTTGCCTAAATCTGTTATGATTTAGTAACAGAAATAATGGTTTGATTCAACTTTGCTAAACACAGAACCCCCCTTGGATTTTCGTTATGGTAACCAGCCAAGAGGCAGAGCTAGCTGGATGGCCCATTAGCAGGGGACAAAGGCTAATTGCCAGAAATTGGAAAGGAGAATTAATACCAACAAAAGAGGAATGGCAGAGTAAATTATTTGAATATCTCAAACTGGCAAAAATGGCAGAGACAATTAGGAGACAGCCAAACCAAAAAGTTCAAAAAGAAGTGGGAAATTTAAAAAGAATATTTAAAACCTGGACATGCTTTGATTAATTTTCGCAAACCACAATATGGATTATAAGTATAGTATTTAGATAACAGAAGAAATGGCAAAATGATTAAAGAAGCAGTTTATTAAACAGATCAGACAGACCCGCTTTGAGGAAGACTGAAGTCTGTTGGGGAAGATAAGGAATCGGGAATTAAGAACATGGTGGCATAAGTTCTTTTGTAAGAACGTATGGATTTATGGATGTATGTATGGTTTTTGTTTTTGTTTTTGTTATTTTATCATTTTTGTTAATTTCTTGTGTGTGTTTGTTAAGTAAGAAAACTAATAAAAAGCATATTTTTTAAAAAGACTAGCGATGCCCATCAAGGAAACCATCAGAGGGCCAGACTGTTGGGCAAGGGGATGTAGAGCCCCTTATTTGTTGGGTGGCAGTGGGCAAAGGTTGGGTCTAAAGTTTCAAACTTGAATGGTTGGTAGGAGGTCCTGGGAGTCAGCAGAGAGAAGGAGAGGAAGGAGCAGAACTCCATGTGAATTGGGAATGACAGGAAGGAATGAAGAAAGAGGATGGCTTTTTGCTATCCTTCAAATCTAATGCTGCCCTTATGGGGGAAGCCAAACCCTCACTGGATGTGAATGCGCTGCAATCCCTCCATCTAAGTGAAGGTTGTATATATGTGAAAATAAAACCATATATCATGAAGACACCGCAGTCTCTGTTGTGCTTTATTCCCCAAAGGAAACACATACCCTGGGTAAACATCTGGAATCTTGCGCCGCTGCTGGAGATTGGGGTGGGGTGTAACAATATTTTAGGTCCTGTGACATATTTGCCATCCTGCTGGATAATGTGTAAAATGAGTTGCCTTTCTGGAAAAGAAGGTGCAGCAACTTGAGGCACACAACTTCAACCTACAGGACAAGATACGGAGTTTCTTGATAGAGATGAGTGGACTGTGCTGGAACAGCAACATAGGTAGGGTGCCCCTACAGAGAAGGAAGACCGCCCATTGCAAGAAACGAATCCCTGGAGGAATGAGGCTCACAGAAATGGGACTGTCAGGAGCCATGCTGTGTTATGAGGTCGGCAAAATCGATTCCATGCCTTCATCTTGGATTCTGGGCTAGAGGAGCTAGGAAAGCAGTTGCTGACCTCAGAATACCCCAAGGTGACTGTGAAAGGTACAATGCTCAGAACTGATTCCTGCCCCCACCGCCCCCACCTCAAAAGGAGGAAGAGACAGGAGGAGATGGACTTGGAGGAGCCGTTTTCCATTCTTCACCTAATCCCTTCAAGATCCAAGACTACTGATCATGGATGATAACCAACTTGCTACCTTTCAAGGAAATGATCTCAGAAAAAGGGAATTGCAGTCTGGAGAAGGCAAGTTGAAAGGAAGGAGTAGGAAGAACTTGAGCCATAAGGTTCCTGACTTTATAACCTATCCCAATAATACCCAGATAGGCTCCAATAGACAAGAAGGAAAGTCTCAAGGACAGCAGTTGCAGACTATAGAAATCATTGATGTTGCTTTGGAAAGCACAGTGTATGGAACAATTCTTTCTACTCCCCAGAATAGACATGTGGTAGGTGACTCCCTATTGAGAGTGACAGAGACAGTAGTGTGCAAAGGAAACAGGATATCCCGGGAGGTGTGCTATATTCCAGGTGCAAAGATTCACAATGAGAGAGAGAGAAGTTGCCAAGTCTTATAAAGCCAGCTGACCACAACCCCTTCCTTCTATTTCATGTGGGTCTTAACTGAACATCAGGAAAAACTTTTTGACAATAAGAGCAGTTTGGCAGTGGAATGGTCTCCCTCAGGAGATTTAGGACTCTCCTTCCTTGGAGGTTTCTAAGCAGAGGTTGAATGGCCATCCATCATGGAAGCTTTAGCTGAGATTCCTGCACTGCAGGGGGTTGGACTTGATGACCCTCAGAGGTCCTTTCCAACTCAAAAATTCTGATTCTAGGTCTTGGAGTCCCAATGCCACCCAGGAGAGGGTACCATATTCTCTTTATTTATCTGTGTGTTTTCTTCCACAAATGACTGGGTGAAATTCTGGGTTTTGCAGGAGACACCATTTCCAGGGATTTGTAAGATGCACAGATTCTGAGGAGCCAGAGCCATGCCTGTTCTGTTCTGTGTGACTAAGATTAAGACTGTGAAAAGAAAGTAGACCTCCGTAGCCCATTGAGGCAGCTTTTGTCCACTTCTAAAGCAGTACCAGTAATCAGCACTTTCTATGCTTAGGTAAAGCCAGCTTCTCAGTTCTACATTCCCAATACAAACCCTGAAGGAATTAAAGATGCCTATGGACTGTTAATAGTCAGCCTGCTGTAACGTGCTTTGTGTGTGTGGGTGCAGAAAGCTGCTACAAGATTTCTAAGTGGTATAATACAATGGTATCCTAAAACACCGATTCTTCAGAATCCATGGGGCCAGAGGCGAAAGCAGGTAAAGCAGCTGATGCAAATCTCACCTTTCTGCAGTAGGCTAAGTCACACTCACACATCCTGTTGTGTCTTCCATCCAGGCAAGCAAGAAGCATGAATTCAAGTACACACTCCAGCCAGGCAAAATAAAGGCAGTGTGTGGGATGAGAAGTGTGTGCTGAGGAAGCAGCGTACATTTGTTGCTTGGTCCACATTTTCCTCAGGCACCACCCACCACTTGGATGTGGCCCCTGGAAGGTTACCCAGATAGGAATGTGGCCCTTAGTATGAAAGCAGTTCTCCACCCCTGGCTCAAAGTATCCTGGAGGGGGACATGGTGGGCTGGCACCCTTGAGCAGCAGCACCGCTGCTAGGAGCTGGACATGCACTGCGACATTTTGTTGCAGGTTGTTGTTAATTCAGTTTATATACCACCCTTTATCCAAAGATCTCAGGGGGTGTAGAATCTTAAAAGCACATTGCAGAACATCAGTGATAAAAAAACATAATAAAAACATAGCAAAAAGCATACTGTAATGGTAAAGGGACCCCTGACCATTAGGTCCAGCAGTGGGTGACTCTGGGGTTGCGGCACTTATCTCGATTTACTGGCTGAGGGAGCTGGCATACAGCTTCCAGGTCATGTGGCCAGCATGACTAAGCCGCTTCTGGCGAACCAGAGCAGCACACGGAAATGCCGTTTACCTTCCCGCCGGAGTGGTACCTACTTATCTACTCGCACTTTGATGTGCTTTCAAACTGCTAGGTGGGCAGGAGCAGGGACCGAGCAACGGGAGCTCACCCCATCACGGGGATTCGAATCGCCAACCTTCTGCATAGCTGTCAACTTACAGATTTGAAAATAAGGGACCAGCAGCCTTGAAAATAAGGGACCAGCAGCCAAAATAAGGGACCTGCAGCCTCACCTGTTCCAGGCACTCCAGTCTTCCTGTCCTCCTGCAGTGTGGTCAAACTTATGCTGGTAGCTTCGAGAACACTGTCCAACCAACTTTGTAACCAGAGGTTCAACTGAATAAAATCTGAATCACATGCACCACAAGGCCTATGGAGCCTCAACTTAAGATGGCTCCCCGGCCTGGCTTTGCACTGCAAAGTTTGCAGCAGCACATGCAACAAAATGACGTCCAGCATTCAACCCCCCCCCCCTCAGCTTGCATTAACTAGCCACACACAAGGCATGCAAGCTCCACCCCCCCAGTCGTTCTTAGACTTCTTATTGGGTGAGCAACACAGCCAAGCAACACAGTTGGAGCCTCCCTCCTCCCTGGCCGGCAGGGAGGGAGGGAGAGGAGCTGCTTCCTTTGAAATTTAAGGGACATCATTTAAGGGACATTTAAGGGACATCTATCAATAAGGGACAGCAGCGGGACATGGCGCTGGAATAAAGGACTGTATCTTCAAATAAGGGACACTTGGCAGCTATGCTTCTGATCGGCAAGTCCTAGGCTCTGTGGTTTAACCCACAGCGCCACCCGCATCCTTCTAAAAGCATACTGACAGACAACCTAATAATAAGTTAGTCATCAAGATAACAGTCCTCTCCCCAACACTTTTACAGGCTATAGATTATTTAATAGCCAATGACCTGGGTAAAGAGGAATGTTTTTGCCTGGTGCCTAAAGACATGTAATGAAGGCTCCAGGTGAGCCTCTCTGCAGTGAGCGTTCCACAATTGGGGAGCCACAACAGAAAAGGCCCGTTCTCTTGTTGCCACCCTCCAAACCTCTCTGGTATGGAGGACATAGAGAAGAGCCTCACATGACAAGCACAGGGTCTGGGTTCATATGGGGAGAGGCGATCCATAAGGTGTTGATCCTTAAGTTTCCACTTTTAAGAATAATAACAAATATAAAACTACAATTTATTATGATTATCCTTTTGGGAATAGGCATGCTTGTGGAATTCAGCTGTGAATTCTGATACAACTGACCTAATCCATACTTACTGAGTTAATACGCAGGTTGAAATGTCAGCTATGTTTAAAGCATGTGATTTTCCCCAGAGAATCATGGGAACTGTAGTTAGCCATTCCCAGCACCCTTAACAAACTGCAGTTCCCAGGATTCTCTGGGGAAAATATGTGCTTTACATGTATGATGTGTATGCTGCCCTGCTTATCAACCACATTTCATGCTCCCAAGTTTCTTGGCTCAAAAATGAATAAATCAACAATGCAATATTTAAAATGCAAATTTTTAGAATTAATGTGTTAAGATATGCATATTTTGTGAGAAAATACATTTAAAAATGCATTATTTAAATAAGTAAAATGTGTATAAATGCGTTTAAAATGCATAATTTAAAACTTTTTTTTTTTTGGCAGATTAAAAAAAATCACAGATTTAGGCAAAAACAGGATGGAATGGCCTTAGGTGACACAGACTGATCCATTCCATACCTATTCAGGAATCTTCACAATAAAAAGGCAGGATGTGAACCCCCCCCCCCCAGTAAATCTCTAGTTTACCCCTGGCCTACCTCAAAGGGTTGTTGTGAAGCTAAAATGGGAGGGGAAACCTCTAAGAGGAAGGGTGGCATGTAAATGAAATGAGTAAAAATCCAGAGTGAAATATATGCTAGCAACCCAAGGGAAAAATGTGTCAAAGCATTAGAAAGGAACCTGGCTCATCAGAAATGTTATTTATAGAAGCCTCCAAAGCCACTGTAAGCCCTAATTGGTGCCAAGGCTGCTTCAAAGGATTTCTGTGAAATCCTCACAAATAGAGCAACACCATCCTCAGCCATTCAGCTGGGGAATGCAATATTAAAAGAATGGCAGTGGGCTGGGGGGGATAACTTGATAAAGGTTGCAAACACAGAGAAGGGAAAAGACAACAAAACATCCACTTCTCCAATTTAAAACCCAATCACAAATCCTGCTTGCAGCTGCACTGTGACAAATCGTGTGCTCATAAATAAATTCTGGAGGCTTTTTTAAGGAACCGACACTGTAAAAAAAGGGGGGAAAGAGAAAAATAGTGGCAAGAATTAAGGCAAACTTAGCCTTCCTTCTCCATAAAATAAAAATAAAATCTCAGTGTCAGCACATCAACTATGCCACCACTTAAACAGGGATGCTCACCTGGTGCCATCGTTATAAATTTTTATAATGCATTCCTTTTTTTTATCAGGCATTTAGCTTTTAAATATGGTATTTTTGCATAGGTGGGATGCTTTAATTTTTTTAAAAAAATAGAATTGTCTTTTAGATTTTTCTTTTTTTGGATGCTGGTTTTAATGTATGCACGTGTTTGTTTATGCTTAAAATATTGTAAGTCACATTGGGTTGCTGTAGCAAAAAAAGCAACTTGTAAATTTAATTCATCATCATCATCATCATCATCGTCATCAAAGGGCTCTTTCACATAGGGGCTCCATATCGCAAACAGACCATTCAGATGTTGCAGACATGTTGTTGACAACTGTATCATTCTTGCTGTTCTTAAAAAAATATAATAATTACTGGATTCTCCCCTGGGAAGAGTAAATCTGGATTAAATAAAATGTGAGGGGCGGGGCAATAAGGGCAGGCACTTTGATGGCCATGACACTGTGTAGAGTATTGGGCCACATCTGTACTGTACATTTAAAGCACCATGATACTCCTTAAATAGTCATACTTCCTCCAAACAATCCTGATAAATGTAGTTTGTTGAGGGTGGTCTTTGGAGACCCCTATTTCCCTTAGAGAGATACAGTTTCCAGCATGGTTTATCAACCAGTCCCCCTTCCCAGGGGGGCATTCTGGGAATTGTAGCTCTCCTAATAATTCTCAGTGCTCTTAACAAGCTACAATCCCCAGGATCCTTTGAGGGAAGCCATGACTGTTTAAAGTGGTTTGATACCGCATTAAATGAATAGTGTGGAAGTGGTCTTGAAAAATGTGAAACACCCACCCCATGACAAACACTGGTCCAGAAGCACCCAAGGAGTGCCCTGTGGCTCTCAGCTCAGTTTCATGAGGCCCTGGGCCTAATTTCATGTGGATGTCAAGAAGAGAAAGGGGCAGAGGTGGCTGGTGGCCATTGGGACTGGTGAGACACAAGGAAGGGAGACCAACAGTATGTGGAGCCAGAACTGCTTCAAGACAGAGCCAGCTAATTCTGGTTTGGCCCACATCCTCCTCCTGCCTGTTGACTTCCACTAGAGCAACACTGAGACTGAGAAGGAAGGTGGAAGCTGACAAGGCACTGCGTGAATAACAAGGCAAGCAGGTTGTGGTTACCTGGTGGCACTAGGATGGTGGGGCAGAAAGGGAGGTAACTCTACCTGCCTCGAACCTGACCCAAGTTTTGTCTCCAACCTTATAGGGTAACCTCACAGCACAGTCAGACTCTTTCCCATTCCTTGCTCCTATAGAATGCCTTCTCCTTTCACATCTGTTCTCTCTACCTCAAGATACAGGGGCAGTAGAGATAGACACTTGACATTCTCCTTTGTCCTTTCTGGCCAGGTGACGGCAACATGCCTCTCACAGGGCCCTGGACTGGCATTTCAGAGACCTTTGCTGCACGTGTGACTTGAGGCTGCTGAGCAAAGGTTAAATGGAGCGTATAAGAGGAGCTGACACCAGGTGGACAAGAGCTGGCAGAGATGGGAAGTGAAGCAGGTGAAAAGGAGGTAAGCAGCCAGGTAGGGCAGCCTAGCCCAAGATGGCAGCTAAAGCATATTGAGCTTTTGGCTCAGCGACTAGAAATCTTGCAGGCCTCCAGCTCCAATCAGACCCACCCACATTGGTCATTGATGGTGGAAGTTGTAGCCCAACAACATCTGGAGGGCCACAGGTTCCCTAACCCTGTCTTTTCGTGCATTTTGTACCCCCCCCCCCATTTTTGTACATATCATTTGGCTACAGAACTGTTTTGCAAAATCCAGAAAAGTGTGAAATTTTGAAGGAGGGCTGTGTATTCAGTTTGCGTATTTTTTCAGAAAGTGCAAAATTACCATATTTTTTGCTCTATAAGATGCACCAGACCATAAGACGCACCTAGTTTTTGGAGGAGGAAAACAAGAAAAAAAAATATTCTGAATCTCAGAAGCCAGAACAGCAAGAGGGATCGCTGCGCAGTGAAAGCAGACTCTTGCTGTTCTGGCTTCTGGGATAGCTGCGCAGCCTGCATTTGCTCCATAAGACGCACACACATTTCCCCTTACTTTTTAGAGGGGAAAAGTGAGTCTTATAGAGCAAAAAATACGGTAAGTATGTTGGCCTTTAAAGCTGAACTGATATGGCTTTCTCCCCCATCCCTATTGACAGGTGGGCTGTCTTGCCCACCTGTCAAAAGTTGACCCATGGGGTGGGGCTAGATAACGATCTGACCCACAGGGCCCCAAAGGTTCCCTGCCCTTCGTGCTAAGCCATAGTTTGGTGATATGCGAACCAGGCTGCCTTGTCAGGTCTTCACTTCAGGCAGCTGTGAGAGGGGAGCCAGGTGTCAAAGCTAAAGACCTCAGAGCCATGCAGGATCTGAGTTCCCCAGGAAAGTCTCAGCCCAAGCAAGAAGCCTTTTGTAGTTCTTCCTATCTAGAGCAGCCCAGTGACCAGACTAGTCAGAGATTATCAGCCAAACCTAACAAATGCGCACTCTTGCTGGTTAGCATGAGAAGGAGCAAAGTCCACAGAGCTGTATTGCTGATAGGCAGATATTCAGATCATAGAAATACATTTGATAGAGAGGGCTCTGTGTGATGTCATTTCCCCTCCTTTCCTGGAGAGAAAGGAACATGTAGCACTTCTCTCTCTGTCTCTCATTCCGTTTTCTTTTACAGGCAGATGCTTGAAGCTGGTATTTTGTCTGCTTAGTTTTTCCCCCTGCTTCCTTACCGTGATCCAATGCATGATTATAAAGTAAGCAAATCTTATTTTTAAACTTACTTTACAAGTTGTTGCCTGACTCTTTGTTAAGTGGGGTAAGAAGGGGGAAGCCAGCTTACTTCATTAGCTGGATTTGCTCAAAAGGAGGCTTTGCAGCCTAATTCCCATGCTTTTAATTTTGCTGCCAACGATGGGATTTTAAAACTCTGTTCAACCCCCCCACATGACTTCCTGGAGGGATAAATTGTAATTAATATATTCCCTCCTACGCATTAAAATCCATCCACAAAACTAGGTGGGCAGGGTTCAGTCCAGGGCCTAAGAATACCCCTCTGCCCAGAAATATACTGCAAACCATATGGGAACTCACCACATGTGACATGGGGCCGCTGAATGCAGAGCCAAGGTTTCCCAGTCCTTGTGCAGACTGTCAGAAAAATCTTTGGTTCCCCAGTTCTGCTTGTGTTGTGTTTTGTGTGGCCACCTTTAAAACACGGAACATGGTAGAAGGTGCAGCCATTCACAGCTTTGACAGTGTGACTACAGTTAGTGCCTGAAGTGGTGGCTGATGCCCACTAGGATTTGAAGGGAATAAGGCAGGGAGCCCAGTGGTAGGTGGAGCCAGACTCAATGGCAGGCAGGCAGAGCAAACCAATTCTTGTTTTCTCCCCACACTCCTCTCTGCTGAGTTCTGCGACTCTGAGACTAAGGAGGAGGAGAGGGCTGTTGAGTAGTGTTACCTGCTAGATTGGTTGTAAATAAGAAGGGAGGCAAGTGGGAGCTGGCTGAGGGCATACTGAACTTGGTGGAGCAATGTCCTGTTTGCCCAAATGGAACTGCTTTTGTGTGTCTAGTCACCTTGGTTTCGTGTGTAGTCTGAGGCTATGTGCTATAAACTGGAAGAAAGCCTTCTCAATTCAATGGGATCTGCTTCTGAGTGATGGGAAAGGTCCATAGCTCAGTGTTAGAGTAACTAATTTGCATGTGGAAAGTTCAGTTTCTGGCGCCACCAGGTGGGTCTGGGTTAGACCCCTTTCTGAAACCCCAGAGAGCTGCTGTCACTCAGTGCAGACAGTACTGTGGGAGACAGGGCCATTCAATACACTGTCAGCTTCCTAGCAAGTCTGCTTACGATTGCAGGCTTCGTGGTTAAATATCCAGAGAAAATTTCCTGTCCAGCATCGCTGACTCAAAGACAGCACGGATTGCGCTCTAGCAATGGAAGGCACATTGATTAATTCAGTCTATCAAAGGGATGAGTACATCATCTATGATTCATCATTTGGGCAAATTTCAGTTAACCGTTGGGATTTCATTTCTTACGAGAAATAGCTCACAGCAACAAAATATATGGACAAATTCTGTCCATAACAAGCTGCCTATTTATTAAGGGCAGAGCTCCCAAAACAGGAACTATACAAATTACAAATGCTTGTCAAACCTTGTCACATTTTTTCAGAATTTATCTCTGAGATGAATTCTTTATGCCTCCAGTTTATGGTTGAGACTGGGGGCTGTTTCCTCAAAGCTTCTCTTGCTTGCTTGTTACTGCTAAACGCTGCTCAGAGCTGAAGGCAAACTTACCCAGAAATGAAAGCCTTTCTGTTGTGTTTTTATACCCTGTTTATAATTATATAATTGTATTCGTTTTGTTAACTCCTGATTTGTTTTTTTCTTCTTTCGGCTTTATTATTGAAAGCTCCTTGTGTTAAACTCACATTATTCTGTTGTTATTGTTTGTTTCTCACTTTGTGTGTATTGTCCATTTTTGTTTTTTAACAAAATTTTAAAAAATTAATTGTGGGGAACTGAACTTAACATTGCAAAACTGAGGAGAAAGGGGCAGTTTCATCAGTCCCTGAGAACACGATGCTGATAGCCTCAGTACATATACACTGGTGCCTCGCAAGACGAAAATAATCCGTTCCACGATTCTCTTTGTCTAGCGGTTTTTTCGTCTTGCGAAGCAAGCCCATTGACGGCTTAGCGGATTAGCGCTATTAGCGGCTTAGCGGCTTTTAGCGGCTTAGCGGCTTAGCGGATCAGCTGATAAGCGGCTTAGCGGCTTAGAAAAAGGGGGGGGGGAGGAAAAAAACCCTGCAGGAACTCGCAAGACATTTTCGTCTTGCGAAGCAAGCCCATAGGGAAATTCGTTTTGCGAAGCGCCTCCAAAACGGAAAACCCTTTCGTCTAGCGGGTTTTCCGTCTTGCGAGGCGTTCGTCTTGCGGGGCACCACTGTAGTGAGGGCTTGCTGGGCAATGTAATGCAGTCAACATAAGAGAAAGGGCTGGGATGGCTTTCAGGGTTGTAGGTGTTCAAGCCCCACATTGGGCAAAAGATTCCCTTCCAATGCTACAATTCCATGGTTGTTGTTGTTGTTGTTATTATTATTATTATTATTATTATTATTATTATTTATTAAATTTATATACTGCTCTTCATCACAAGATCTCAGGTGGTTCACAGATCTATAGACAGACTTTGTTGTTGTTTAGTCGTGTCCAACTCTTCGTGACCCCATGGATCAGAGCACACCAGGCACTCCTGTCTTCCACAGCCTCTCACAGTTTGGTCAAATTCATGTTCGTAGCTTCGAGAACACTGTCCAACCATCTCATCCTCTGTTGTCCCCTTCTCCTTGTGCCCTCAATCTTTCCCAACATCAGGATCTTTTCCAGGGAGTCTTCTCTTCTCATGAGGTGGCCAAAGTACTAGAGTCTCAGCTTCAGGATCTGTCCTTCCAGTGAGCGCTCAGGGCTGATTTCCTTAAGAATAGATAGGTTTGATCTTCTTGCAGTCCATGGGACTCTCAAGAGTCTCCTCCAGCACCATAATTCAAAAGCATCAATTCTTCGGCGATCAGCCTTCTTTATGGTCCAGCTCTCACTTCCATACATCACTACTGGGAAAACCATAGCTTTTACTATACAGACATTTGTTGGCAAGGTGATGTCTCTACTTTTTAAGATGCTGTCTAGGTTTGTCATTGCTTTTCTCCCAAGAAGCAGGTGTCTTTTAATTTCGTGACTGCTGACACCATCTGCAGTGATCATGGAGCCCAAGAAAGTAAAATCTCTCACTGCCTCCATTTCTTCCCCTTCTGTTTGCCAGGAGGTGATGGGACCAGTGACCATGATCTTAGTTTTTTTGATGTTGACCATATTTTGCACTCTCCTCTTTCACCCTCATTAAAAGGTTTTTTAACTCCTCCTCACTTTCTGCCATCAAGGTTGTGTCATGTGCATATCTGAGGTTGTTGATATTTCTTCCAGCAATCCACCATAAATTTGCAGAGGAGAAAGGAAAACTTTTGGTTGGTGGCTGACGTGAGGTGGCTATGTTCTTTGGTTTCCTCCCCTCCCTCTCATGGCACAGGCAACAGTCAGCTGAATGTACTGTTATGCATGGGCGGGAGCGTGAAAAATGTTTTCTGAAAGCCCTGCAGGAGCTACCTTGAGGCTCCTGAGCTTGTCAAGCAAAGTAATTTCTGTTTTAAAAATGCACGGAGAACAGAGTTTATAGAGTGTCAGCTGGCAATGATAATATGTTCAGTGTGGAGCAAGCGGTCAGCCACAGGATGGCTTATTCTATCTGACGACTCTCAGCCATCCGTTCCCCTCTTTTTTTCTTTCTGCTTTGCTGTCAGCTTAACCTGCCAATCTCTGCTGCCTAATTAATGCTCTGCCCACACTCGTCTCCCGGCGCAGAGCTCAAAGGCCACCTCACCAAAAGTAGCATGGGAGTAAAAACCTCTGATCTTGACAGCTGAGGAAAGCAGTAAGTAACATAATGGCCCAGAATGAGATGAGCTGGGAAGGAGTGTTTCATCTACATCCACATCTTATGTTTAAAGTACAGTGATGCTACTTTAATAGCTAAGCCTTCCCCCAAAGAATTTTGGGAAATGTAGTTTAAGGATTCTGAGAGGTATTAAAGGTAAAGGTAAAGGTACCCCTGCCCGTACGGGCCAGTCGTGTCCGACTCTAGGGTTGCGCGCTCATCTCGCTCAAGAGGCCAGGAGCCAGCGCTGTCCGGAGACACTTCCAGGTCACGTGGCCAGCGTGACAAAGCTGCTCTGGAAAGCCAGCACCAGCGCCGCACACGGAAACGCCGTTTACCTTCCCACTATAAAGCGGTCCCTATTTATCTACTTGCACTTAGGGGTGCTTTCAAACTGCTAGGTGGGCAGGAGCTGGGACCAAACAACGGGAGCTCACCCCGCCGCGGGGATTCGAACCGCCGATCTTGCAATCAGCAAGTCCTAGGCACTGAGGTTTTACCCACAGCGCCACCTGCGTCCCTATTAGGAGGCCCCTAACCACCACCACCCCAGTGCCACAATCTATTCCTCTTCCCAAGGAGCTCTGGACGCTGCAACTCTGTGAGAGCAAGAGAGGTTTCCTAACAACTCTCAGCACCCTTTAACAAATGACAGTTCCCAGAATTTCTTGGGAGAAGCCTTGACTGTTCAAAGTGGTATAGTAGTGCTTTAAATATATGGTGTGGATGTAGCCTTTGTGGGCAAAGTGGCCGAGGTACAAAGAGATTTCAAATGCACAGAGGATGGGGTTTTGCCCCATGGTAGAACACTCTGTTCCAGGTGTGAGGAACAGGATTGAGTCAGCAGATCCAATTCTTCTCCACACATACCCCGGCCCACAATAGGCCAAGTATGACAGGTAACTAGGGACACATACCTGTCAACCACCTGGCATCACAGTGATGCCAAGGGCCCTCTTTTGCATAATTTTCCTTGGACCATAATATTGAACCCTGCTCTTTGTAAATCCCCTGATGTGTTGTTATTTTATTTGCTTTGATTGCTGCAATTTGTTTTTATACTGTTGTTATATGAGTTTTAGGTTGCATTTTGTTCTAATGGAATTGTTTTTAAATTGCACATAGTGTACACTGCTTAGATTTCATATATATGTTGCAGAGTTTGGAGAAAATGAAGGATAAGGTGCGAGATTGGTTACATTATGCTCAGATTAAAGAAGTTTTTAAAAATGACAAGAAGTTAGGGTTCCAGGTGGAGAAATCGAAGTTAGAAACAGAATTGTTAGAACCAAAGACCAAGGTACTATCTAGAATGTATAACTTGCTGCTAAAATGGAATACACAAGACGAAATGGTTAAATCGGCTATGATAAAATGGGCACAGGACATTGGGCATAACATTATGTTTGAGGACTGGGAAAGGTTGTGGACCACTGGGCTGAACTTCACCGCATGTAATGCTCTGAAGGAAAATGTTATGAAAATGATATATAGATGGTACATGACCCCAGTTAAACTTGCCAAAATATACCATTCGTCTGATAATAAATGTTGGAAATGTAAAGAAAATGAAGGAACATTCTTTCACCTCTGGTGGACATGCCCTAAGGTGAAGGTCTTCTGGGAAATGATATATAATGAGCTGAAAAAGGTATTTAAGTATACCTTCACAAAGAAACCAGAGGCCTTCCTTCTGGGTATTGTCGGCCAGAAGGTGTTAAAGAAGGATCGAACATTTTTTATGTATGCAACAACGGCAGCAAGGATTCTCATCGCAAAAAACTGGAAAACTCAAGATCTACCCACACTGGAAGAGTGGCAGATGCAGCTGATGGACTATATGCAACTGGCCGAGATGACTGGCAGAATCCGTGATCTGGGAGAAGAGAAGATGGAGGAAGACTGGGAGAAATTCAAGATGTATCTACAAAAGCATTGTAATTTAGTTGAATGTTAAGAAGGATGCTAGATTATAAAAAACTGGCCACCACTAAACTAGATTTAAATTTGATGATAAGTGAGACTAAAGAAAAAATAAAATTTTTTGGAAGAAGTGCTAGATTATATTTGAATGAGTGGACATGAGATTGTAAACAAGTTGATAATTTGTTTGGAAAAAAATTTTAACGATGTAAATGGGAGCGGGAGACGTGAGGGAGTCCAAGGAAGTGATGAAATTGTTGTGATAGAAGTAAGGAATGACTGATGTTCAAATCTAAAGACAATTTCTGTCATTATTAAACTTCATTATAAAATTAGATTTCATATATATGGAGTGGTTCTGATATGCTTTTACAAAACAAAATAGCACTCTGCATGGAAGCCCCAATCACCAGCTGATTGCCAGAGCATGCAATGTGTTAGACACAGGGTTGTCATTTATGATCTCAGGTGCAGGGCAGGTGGGCCAACCTGGCTTTGTCTAATCCTGCTTTAAAGACATCTAAGTTGGTGGCAACATAGGTCACATGTGGAAGCAAATCCTTGCACTGTATGAAGAAGTACTTCCTTTTGTCTGCCTGAATCTCCCACCATGACTAGTGAAGTTTGAAACTGATGACAGTTCGTCAAAGACGCAAGAGTTTAGTTCCTATGGTTTTCGCTGTTATCTTGAAGGTTTGTCCATCATAATTTCGCAAGAGGCGCAATCATGTAGAAATCCCTGATGGATGCTGCTGATTCACGCAATGGGTTCATTGGATTGCATTTAACAGGTTTTCTCTGTGATAAGTGGCGAATCTATCAGCAGTTGTATGATTCTGTGATGCTGTTATTGAGGATCTCCTATAACAGATGGTCCTCTTATCACTACCTTGCCTGCCTCCCTGTCAGTAATAGCAATTGTTTCATCCATGTATCAGGAGCACACAGAAACTGCAAGGTGGTTGAACTAGTTCGCTGGTCTGGCAACCTGGAAAAGGCAAAGGGACCTAAGTAAACATACATGAATGTTTCATCGTGGTAGCTTTGCCCCCCTTGCCTCAGATCCGCAGCTGTTCTTGCAGCTCTTCGCTGCTCAAGCTTGCAGTGAATTTGACAACATATTTTATTCATTAGTGTTTGGGTTTTATTTCACGGGTAGCGATGAAAGCGAATTACACGTTTTGCCAAAACTCTAAGCTCACTGATGAATGAAGATGAAATGTCTTTCTGCAACTCTATCATGTTTTGCCAGTGTTTCATCTAGTAGCTGTCTGTTGTTACACACAGTTTTGTTCTTTTCCGAAGTCCAAGTTCTTGCAAGGTGAGGGATATAGGATTCAGTGGCATCCTGGACACCTGTGCGCAGGGCTTAGGCTGGTGACTCCAAAAGAGCAGAAGTCAAATGTTGTTTCAGTACCAGTCTGAGCCTTCACTAGCTGCTGCAGATCTTACTAGCTGGTAGGTGTTGGAAGTGTGAAAGCAGGGGTAATTCAAATTGCAGTTTAAGGATTAATTATGGTTATGTTAAAACCAACTAACCAAGAGGAGACAGGTAGAGGTGTTGCTTAGAAACTGGGCAGAATAGAATGATCTTTGCTGAAGAAGCACATGTCCTGATTGACTATGTAGAAGGAAATGTCCTCCATAGGCTTGATTGAATGTCTTCCTGCTACGTACAAGGCCTGAAGTAAGAAAGACAAACCGGTGTGTTCCTTTCTCCTTGAATTATTCACTGTTTTTGTTCCCTTTTGCTCAGCAAAGTGTTAGCTGGATTTCCTGTCTCTCTGGACTCCCATCTGCTTTAATTAAGTGACTTTGCTAACCGTAAGGCCCTCTGGGGATCACCCTGAGGCCAATTCAGTCTCCTACTCTGCATCCCTGGTTTCACCCCTCTAACTCTGAGGTCATTGTGTACATTACAACTTTCATTGCTGTTTAAGGCTTGATTAAGGGTATTGGTTTCTGCAATTTGATAGGAAACATCTGGCTTGGTAGCATCCAGGCAGGTAAATAGCAAATGGGCTTGCACATCTTGTTTAATTAATCACTTGGTACACACCTTGAGTTGCTGCTTGGATGCTCAGTCAATTAAAAGCCTAAGGCCAAAAAGTCCTGTTAGTAAGTCATGGCAGCGAGAGAAGTCAATGGAGATGGATGTGATATTTGATGAGAGTTTGGGTCAGCGGTGGTGGGAACCTGCTGGAAAGAAATATTCCATTTCAAGAGGACCCAGATTACTGTAACAATCTGCATGTGTGGGTTTGCTTGCCCCTTCTCTCTCTGGCATTCTGCTCTGTTTACCTCCTGACTCCTGTCTCACCCCACCTTCTCCCCTCTAGCCATGCTGTTTCCTTCCTTGCAGTCCTCTAGATTCCTCCCATAGCCCACCTACCCTCTTGGTCACTTCAGCTGCTCAGGCTTTGATCTGAGCCTTGAAAAGTACATAGAGCTGAAAGAGGAAGTGATAGGAAGAGGCACTCTTTCAACATCCTCCTTCAGCTCTATTACTTTTCAAAGGGGAACAGGGGAACCACGCTCACCACCCCATAGCGGGGCGGTGGTGGCAGGGCTCTGAGCCTTTGCTTATGCATGGGGATGTCCATAAGGGTACCATTATGCCAACGGACACCACATGGGTGACTCCACGCTTACTTTCATTGCTATCTCTGGCATTTTGGACTATTCCATCAGGTCTTCAGCCACTTCCACCAGCTTTGTGCCAAGTTATTTTCCAACAATGCATTCTGATGCAGAATAAACTCCAGTCCAGAGTAAAAATCCTGACTGCATACACACCATACATATAAAACACCCAGCCCACTCCCCCAAAAGTCATGGGAACTGCAATTTACTGCTCACAGAGTGACAATTCCCAGGATTCTTTGGAGGGGGGGGGGCATGTGCTTTAAATGTATGGTGTGTACACAGCCTTTGAGGCATTTGCTAAGTAGTACCATGCTAAGTAGTAATTGCCCTGAAAACCATCTACTTGTTAGCTTTGCTGCCAAATTAGGCCAGACTAGATAGTGATTTATGCTCAAGAGATGCCGGGAGAGGCAGTCTTGCATGAAAACCGTATCTTGTACTCTTCTCTCATGAGAGGAGTTGCTTTTTAGGGCTCCCAGACTTGTCAGCCTTAAAGCAGAACCTTGACGAGGAGTGAAGGAATCAAACCTCAGCCCTAGGTGCTCCTGCAGCAAATGTGGTTGTCTTTACCTTGATTGTTAAGAATCCATCATGAAATCCTGCATTACCTGCTGAGACTAGGGTAGACGTGGCAGTACATCAAGAAAGGTATCTTTGTGCAGCTGCGTGGTGCAAGAAGCAGATTAATGGGCAAGCTGCAGAAGATAATAGAGAAGTATTCCCCCCCCCCCCCCCCGAGCAAGCCTCCTCCTCTGTTACACAGAACAGTGCACAGCCTTTAATGGCAGGAAGGGGGGTTTTCTTTTGAAGCAGCTGGACTCTTGATAATTGTTCTCCAAGGCCATTATTGCTTTAATCCAAAGGGAAAATTTGGGGAGTTTCCTGAATTTGGCATGAGCTGGTTTTGCGACTGCTCCATTTTTCACTCCATCCTGTCCTTGGCCTTTGGGAACCTTTATTATGAACACGTTTCTGAGTGCTTGTTATGAGACACAGAAGGTCAGTGTTCCATCACTGCTGCTCTGTGCGGAGCAGTGGTGCATGAGCATGCAATATTAAACACGCTACTTGCCCAGCTCCAGAATACTGACACTGATTAGCAGGTAGCGTGGAGGGTTCAAAAGGAACGGGCATGTTCTCTCGCACGATGGTGTTTCCACTCATGTACAATCCGTCACCTCTGAACTCCTCTGCATATGTTGCCTCTTGGGTGAATGCTCAAAGCGAGGTGAAACACCAGCCTTGCTTGATAAGTTCTTGCATATCTCTAAGTGGGAGACATAAGAACTAAAGAAGAGCCCCTCTGGAACAGACCCCAAGTCCACATAGTGCAGCATCCCATTTTCCTCTTGGGCAAGCCAGATGCTTTTGGAAAGCCTACAAGCAGGGCATTGAAAGCAGAAGCCCTATCTTGTTGTTCCCTAGCACCTGGTTCTCAGCGGCATCGTGCCCCCATGTCTGGAAGCTGCATATGCATATAATAAACCTAACCCTGGGCTGTAATCCACTGGAAAGCTCCCCATGCAAGACCCAGAATATAGATAGCCTAAAGGCAGATCAAGGGGAGCATGACCGGCGTCTATATATAGCATGGGTAGGCAAACTAAGGCCCGGGGACCGGATCCGGCCCTGTTGTTGTTTAGTTGTTTAGTCGTGTCCGACTCTTCGTGATTCCATGGACCAGAGCACGCCAGGCACTCCTGTCTTCCACTGCCTCCCACAGTTTGGTCAAACTCATGTTGGTAGCTTTGAGAACACTGTCCAACCATCTCGTCCTCTGTCGTCCCCTTCTCCTTGTGCCCTCCATCTTTCCCAACATCAGGGTCTTTTCCAGGGAGTCTTCTCTTCTCATGAGGTGGCCAAAGTATTGGAGCCTCAGCTTCACAATCTGTCCTTCCAGTGAGCACTCCCAATCGCCTTCTAAATCCGGCCCGCAGACGGTCTGGGAATCAGTGTGTTTTTACATGAGTAGAATGTGTGCTTTTATTTAAAATGCATCTGGGTTATTTGCGGGGCATAGGAATTTGTTCACCCCCCCATATAGTCTGCCCCCCCAAGGTCTGAGGGACAGTGGACCGGCCCCCTGCTGAAAAAGTTTGCTGACCCCTGATCTATACTGTAGGAAGGAATGTATGAACCAAGAAGGCAGAAGTAGTTAAGACAAGATTAGATGCTTATACAGTACACAGGTGCCCATTCTCAACACCCTTGCATAGCTAAGCCTTCAATCACTACTGCCTGCTTTTGGTTTGGTGGTCCTGAAGACGCCTCCCCCCCCAAAAAAATTCAATGTAATTCTAGAAACTCTGCTTTCAAAGAGAGTTGCATTTGTTTCTCAGTTGGTTTGTTTTCCAGAAGATGCCCTCTTTCCTTCTGGCTTAAAAAGCCCCCAAAGTAGATTGCAGCAGTTAAAATATAATATTGGGGGGGGGGGGGAGGGACATGGGGCATTAAAATGATAGAGGCCAGTAATGCTGATCACAATAATAGGAGTAAAGCTCAAGTCAGATAAAAGCTAGCATTTCTGTTTAAGTCTTCAGCATTTGCCAAAAGGCAAACGGAGTGGAGAATTTTTTTCCAGGCTGATTGCCACATTCCCTTCTTGGCAACGTCACAGGGGCCACATGCAAGTGTCAGGCAGTGCTGGAGGCAAAAGCAGAGGGGCAACAAATGCAAATGTATTTATTTATTTTCCTATTTTTTGTATTAGTTTTCCAAATTTATAACAAACAAATAGAAAAAGAGCATCAAAAAACAAGCAAACAAACAAAGAAACATTTATCTTAACTGTAATAATTCCAGATTTGTTAACATTGCTAAGTGACTCCCTCGAATCCCTCTGGCTGAGTTTCCATATAAATCATTGTAACAGTTTTCCAAAACTATTTTCACATAAAATTTACTCAGTCAATTAACATCTTTCTTTCTTTTCATTTTAACTTTAAACATATTATTCTATAACATCACATATTTAAATCCTAGGCCTATCTGATATTCACAAGTATTTCTATTTAAATTATCTTAACGTATTTAGTTACCGGTAAATATTCTTTAAATTTATTCCATTCCTCTTGGTGCTCCTCCTCCTTCTGGTCGCGGACTCTTGCGGTAAGATCAGCTAGCTCCCCAAAGTCCATCATCTTCAACTGCCGTTCCTCCACTGCTGGTACTTCTTGTAATGCAACTAATGCAAAATTTGCCTGTGTGGGTTAAACCACAGAGCCTAGGACTTGCCGATCAGAAGGTCGGCGGTTCGAATCCCCGCGATGGGGTGAGCTCCCATTGCTTGGTCCCTGCTCCTGCCAACCTAGCAGTTTGAAAGCATGTCAAAGTGCAAGTAGATAAACAGGTACCGCTCCAGTGGGAAGGTAAACGGCGTTTCCGTGCGCTGCTCTGGTTCACCAGAAGCGGCTTAGTCATGCTGGCCACATGACCCAGGAGCTGTATGTCAGCTCCCTTGGCCAGTAAAGTGAGATGAACGCCGCAACCCGAGTCGGCCACGACTGGACCTAATGGTCAGGGGTCCCTTTACCTTTACCTTTTACAGTAGGCTACGTTTATATATACTCATGTACCCCCACTACAGCCTCCATCCAGGCAAGCAAGAGGTGTTATCAGAGCTCTAGGACACATTTTGGAGTGGCAAAATCAGTCATGGAAGTTGCAAAGCGAAGCTGGTGAGGCAGGTAGCCTGGGAAGATTCCCAAGGGGTAGAAGTCAAGGCCTGGAGGGCTGCATTTGGCCTCTGAGTCTAAGGTTTCTGACCCCTGGAAAAGGCCAAGGGAGAAAGGAGCCAAGGGAACCTCTCCAGGGAAGGAGTTCAATGACCTTGGACTCCATAACTGCCCCATGTATGAAGAAAGAGATCTTTATAGAATTCAGGGGAAAGCTGTGGCTCAGTGGTAGAGCATCTCCTTTACATGCAGAATGTCCCAGGTTTGGTCTTTGGAGTTCCCAGGTAGGGATTGAAAAAGAGCCCCTGTCTGAAATTCTGGAGAACTGCTTGCTGCCAGTCAGTGTAAATAATACTGAACTAGATGGGCCAATGGCCTGTCTCAGCTTCCTGCTCACATCAGGTTGAGGAGTCCCTGTTGCTATGACAAGTGCAAACAGACTTGCTTAGAGAACTGGACAAAAATATCTAAAATGGCATGTTTTCTCTTGGCTCTAATGAACAGAAACATTATCCAAGATGGCAGAAGTAAAATGCTTCAGTAAACAGGAAGTGTCAGCAGAGCTCGGCAGAGTCGCCAGTAGACGAGGAGCTCAGAAAATGCACATTTCTAATGTACACCCCAACTTGCTCCCTCCCACATCCCATTCCTCTAGCTCCCAGGGGCTGTCTTCTTAAATGCGTTGGGTTCTTGAAGTTTCCCATCATATGTCAAGTGAGGTGCTAAGCAGCCCAGGAGGTGTGAATAGAAAAAATATATATTGTAGAGCAATGACATTATTTTATGGAGCAAGAGGGACCACGCTGGTCACTGAGATCATTTCAGCAGAGAGCTTTGGAATGGGAGAGAATAAATACAACTTGAAAGTGGGTAAGTAAGGACAAAAGTCATTTTTTAAGGAACCAAAATAACTCACTGGAGAGAGAGGGTGACCCCTAAGTGGATTTCAACTGGCAGTTAGAGTCTTGGGCAATGCTGATCACGTCAAGGCCTAGAGATGAAAAGAAACCTCAAAGGATTCCAGACAGGGTGGGATTCCTAATGCTGACACATCAAGGTTATGCGGATATGCTGGTCTTCATCTCTGCTTTTCAGGGAAATAACAGGCAGGCATTTTGCTTCCCCAAACCCTAGTTTAAACACCAGCTATGAGGATGTAGCAAACCAGAGAATGCATCCTTACTGCAGCATTCTCCGTCCTGCTGATGGGAGCTGTAGTTCAAAACATCTGGAAGGCACCAGGCTTGGGGAAAGCCCTACAGGGTGATCCAAACTCCCTGTCGGCTGCATACACAGCATGCATTTAAAGCAACCTGCCAATAATCCCAGAAACTGTAGTTTATTAAGGGTACCAGGAATTGTAGCTCTGCGAGGAGTAAGCCACAGTTCCCATGATTATTTGGTGGGGAGCCATGTGCTTTTAACTGTATGGTGTGTATGCAGCTGCAATGTTAGCCTAGGTAGTGGAGAGCTGCAAGATTTTAGGGTTTTGGTGTCAAGCGTTTTGAGTATGGAAGGGAGAAAAGAAAGATTGTCAAAGGAAGAAGCAGAGAAGGATTGAGTGGGAGAGAGGAGTTTGAGGGATGAAAAGAGCAAATGTATGCAGAGCAGGGAGAGGTTTTCTTGGCTTCTCCAAAGGACCCCAAAGATATCTGGTATTGCTTATTCACTAGGCTCTCCATGGACCACAGCAAAGGCAAAGATCTGATGCTGGAGGATAGACATCAAGGCCAGAGCCGACAGGAAACCTCTGGCAGTGGGAGGCGTCTCAGCAGCCTTACATAATGAATGCTAGAGTCTGATTCCCGGGGGAGAGGAGGGAGGGAAAGAGGCGGAGAAGTGTTTCAGGAAGGTTACACAGAGCTTGGAGCTTGGAGCTTTGAACAGCCCTGGATCTTGCTCTGGTAGAAGACTGGAAGTGCAGTGAGGGTGCTGAGAGGACGAGAAAGTAAAAGAAGATAATTGCTGCTGGCTTGGAATCCAACCTGCTTTGGGGAAAGAGGAGGGAACGTTGCCCTAGGAAGCACCGTCTACGCTTCCTCTGTCTCTGGGGAAAAGCCGCTGCCCCATCAGGTGAGCTCATTTTAAGTCTTGCAGGTTTTGCTAACCTGATGCCCTCTGAATGTTTTGGACCACAACTCCAGCAGTGCTTGTTGTAATCCAAAACATCTAGAGCAACAGGTTGGCAAAGGCTGAAGTCATGCATTGTCTCGGCTCTTGATGCCTAGGGTGAATAGATGCAGAAAAAGAAACTTTAGCAGAAATTTTAGAAACTGCAGCTGGTTATGTTGGCATCTGTGCACTTTTTCGGAGTGAAGTCAAACCGCTGTGTTGGCAGCACTGAAGTGACCAGGGCTGGATTAAGACTTTTAGAAGCCCTAAGCACTTTAAAGATGTTGGCGCCCCCATATATATCTTATTTAAAATATAAGGAACAATAAACTGTAAAATAAAATTTAATTTTTTGAAATGAAACGAAGGCTATAGCAAGATGGAAAATAATGCTTATTTTTTATGCTTCCACTTTATGTTTGGGAAAAAATTCTCCTGCTTTTTCTAATTGCAAAGTCTTTGATCAGATGTTCAAAACTAATCTTACGTAACACATCTGCTTCTATACTTAGTAGAGACAGTGGCGGACTGGGTCTAAAAATGTTGGTTATCAGGAGCCAAAGGGGGCCCATGCACAACTATAAGGGTTTCATTTAATTTTTTTAAGAAATAAATGAAATTTTCAAAAAATACGTAAGTGGAAAAAGGAAGATTTTTTGGGGTGAAATAAATGTGTATATATATAGATTTAGTAATTACAGTATACATATATATTGTACAAGTTACTGGCAGTATACAATAGATACTAAATGTAAGTATGGATTGTTAAATTTGATTTTTGTAAAATAAATAAATGCTGGATATTTTAAAATAGTTTTCTGGTACTGAACATTTTACACATTAACAGGTAAGTTCAAAAGTATGTTTCATACAGTCAACTATATTCAGAGTAATTGTTTGAATTCACTAGATGATTTCAAATCTGTCAATAATTGCTTCTGCATCCAATTCATCTAACAATTCATTTTCTCAATGGATAACAACATGTATTATTCCAAGTTCTCTTCAGACAGTGAATTTCTGAGCCTTGTCTTTATGACTTTTAGCTTTGAAAATCTCCTCTCACATTGGGCTTGAGTAACTGATAGTGCGCAGGTGACTTTATAAAGTTCATAAAGGTGATTGTATGTCTTGTCATGAAGTCTGTTGGATCCCAGAATTTTTAGCACACAGGATAAGCGATTGTTACAAATTTTACACATGGTGCAACTGGAATCCTTATTCTCACCATCATACAGCAAAGTTCAAAGCAAAATAAAACAATTCCATCATTACTTACTCTTTGCTGATTTGTGGAGTCGGTTTAATAATACCTTCCAGTCCTTCTTCTTCAAGGCCCTTCTTTACATTCACTTTAAACTTTGCTGGGTGTGAGCAGGAGAAATCTTCATACAACTTTTTGTGTTGCACAAAGTGTGAATCCAGTGACTGCACAATGTGGCCCATTTTTAGGCTAAACACATTTACTTGAAAATCAGCTAGAGAATCGGAGAAATTTCTTTCATTATCTATAATCTCATTCTTTTCTTCTTCCTCTGCCTCTTAACTGGCAATGCTGTTTCCAAAGAGTCAATTTCCAATGTTTGATTTTCATCCATGCTCAACTGTGAAATCTTGCATTACATTATTTATAAACCCCAGTGCCTTGCTGTGAACGTTAACAAATGTTCTTGTCTGTTCCTTCAGCTGTGTTGTGTAGCTGCATCTAGTAAACTCCATGCAGTAAACATATAGTATCTAAACCCCTGTTCTGTCAATAACTTGATAATGGGGCTGTCGTTTTAAATATATAGAAATAAGCAAATGCTGTCAATATTGTTTCAAACTTTAGAAGACATTGAAGTAAAACATTTGCTTCTTGTTTTGTTTATGCATCAAACTCGTCTGAACCTTGTATCATTGATAAGCATTTCAATAGATTTGACATGGTACTTCTGATATATTTTCAAGCTACTAAAATATCATTAACATTTTAAACATATTGTCTAATGTTTAAGGGGCCACAGTTGCCAAGCTGACACCCTGGCCGGTCCGCCACTGAGTAGAGATAAGGCACCCATCCTGCCTAGTTGCATAGTTGTTCTGTTGGGATTTTTAATATACCATACTTGAACTGAGAAAATGAACGCTTAGCTAAGCAATTTGTGACCATTAATGTTAAAAAATCCAGCAATGGGAAATTTCTGTGGTGCCCTCCTTCCCTTGATGGCCTAAGAATGTGCTTATTCTGCTTAATGGTTAATCCAGCCCTGGAAGTGAGTTCCCTGGGATGCAAACCTAGGCGGTGTGTATGGAGGTCCTGGGCTGCCCAGACGACAAGACCCCCCTCTTGGTCTCTCTGATGTGGTCCAAAGAGAAGCAGAGCAATATGCTTGATACCAGCTTGGCTATAGGAGTTGCTGAAAGAGGAGGCATGTAGGCAGTGGCATTGCAACAGAGGGGTGGGGGAGAGGTTTGCCCCAGGTTCCATGTCTGCCGGGGTGACAAGAAGTCACCCTGCGGGGGCTCGTGGTGCCGCAAGCAGCCATCACGCAGCCGCCTGTGGAGAAGCCTCCGTTCGCGGTTGCAGCCGTGAGTAAGGGATCCCGACGCTGGCAGCAAACCGCTAAGTATAGTACATGTGTGGCGTCGCACGTATGTGCTATATGTAGCGACGCCACACATGTGCTGTATAGCAGTTTGCCGCCGGCGCTCCTCCAGCGCCGTACGGACGGTGCCGGGATCCCTCCGTCGCTGCTACAGCAGCGAACAGAGCATCCTCTGTTTGCGGCTGCAGCTGCGAGCAGAGGATCCCAGCACCGTCCGTACGGCGCTGAAGGAGCGCCGACGGCAAACTGCTATACAGCACATGTGCAGTGTCACTACATACAGCACATGCATCGTATGTAACGACACCGCACATGCACCCTATGTAGCTACGCCCGCCTCGGGTGTCACGACGCCTGCCTGTGCCCCTGCATGTAGGGTTTACTTCTTAACTTTTTCTTCTTTTCTCCTGAAGATATCCTGCAAGGCAGCGGAGGTTTAGGACCAGAGTTTTCCTTCTCCTAGATGGGCTCCCTTCCCAGGTTGACGAGCCCTGTCTTCCCTTAGCTGGTTATACAGGTGCAAGAAAAGAAACAGCCTCTACACCCTCTTCTATGCAACAAAATTAAATTGAGTCGCACTCATACCATACATTTAAAGCAAAGATCCTGGGAACTGCTGGGAATTGTACTTCTGTGAGGAGTCTCCTAACAGTGCTCAACACCTGTAACAAATAACAGTTCCAAGTAACCTTTTGGGGAAGACACAACTGTTAGTGGTAAAAGAGTGCTTTTAAGGTATAGTGCAGGTGTGAACATTGAGTTTTTAATATCTGGTTGCTGGGGGCAGTGTGCCTAGGCAGAGTCTTTGCCTTTCATCTCTTAGGTTCCAAATTCAGGAAGCATGTCAAGCTGAACAAAATGCAACAATAAAACTGAGAGCTTGAGAAAGACAATTAAGAGGTGATACGATTTCGTACAATGTACAATGGAACAGATTTGTTTTCAGTTGCACCGATGGGTAGGGCATTGGACAATGGGTTCAACTTACGAGAAAAAGGATTTAGGCTACTACTGATATGTGTATGCCGCCCCATAATATTAAGACTAAACATTTGGAAGAACTTCCTGATCGTAGATGTTCAACAGTGGAACAGTGCTTCGGAAAGTGGTGGGCTCTCCTTAAAGATTTTAAAGAAAAGGCTAGATGGTCACCTATTAGGGATGGTGCAGTAGTGAATTTCCTGCATTGGCAGGGGGTATGGATTAGGTTACCTTTGAGACCCTTTTTCACTTTAAGATGACTTTGGTACCCATCTACCATCCCTCAGAAGGGGCTCAGTAAGTAAAGAACACTGCTTGCACGTAGATAAATCCAGATTAAGTGCCTGGTGTCATCATCTTCTTCTTCTTCAAGTATTATTATTATTATTATTTATTAGCTAGTCACTTTTCTCACAGAATGACTCCAAATAACTTACATTGAAAGCAATTAAGAATAACCACGTGAAAACCTAAGAAGATAAAATGCAGAATTCACAGTTCCCACCCCACTGCAAGAGGCCACAAAACCACCCTTCACATTAAGGGTCAAAAGCCTGGGTAAAGAGAAATGTCTTTGCAGGCACCTAAAAATAGATAAAGACAGTGCCAGGCAGTGCTAGTGTTCCTTGAGAAGAACACTTAGATCACCACTGAAAAGGCTCGTCCCTGTGTTGCCGCCCTCTGAACTTTCCATGGAGGAGGCACATAAAGAAGAGCCTCAGACGAGGATCCCAGGGTCTAGGTCAGGCAATGTCGTCCTCTTCTTTGACGATCACTCATAGCCGAGTAAGATTGTCTTCCATGAACACGGTTTTAACAGTGAGTCTGTAAGTGACTGTGGGGGCCAATTCTGGATCCACACGGTCTTCCACAGTGGGGACATAGGTTTCCGGGCGGGAGTTAATCATGGTGAGGGTTTGCCTAATGTGCCTTCCTCTTTGCTCGTTTCTCCTTCTCGCCATGAGTTTGTGCTTCTTCAAAGTCCATGACACCTTTGGTAAAGGCTGTTCTCCAGTTGGAGCGCTCGCAGGCCAGTGATTCCCAGTTATCAGTGCTTACTTATACTGCATTTTTAAAGATTTGCCTCGAGAGTGTCTTTAAACCTCTTTTGTATATGGGGAGCTGTTATGAGCTCCCTGTTCCCCTCACAAAGCTACAATTCACTGTGGTTTAACAATCAATTCCTGTTCCTAGGGAACTTTGGGAATTGTAGCTCTGTGAGGCGAAAAGGTCCTCTTACTAGCTCTCAGGACTCTTAAACAACCATTCCCATTATTCTTTGGGGGAAGCCACAATTGTTTAAAGTGGTATAATAGTGATTCAAATGTATTGTGCAGATGGGGTCTAAGTTGAGCTAGGTTTGGATCCATTAGATCCATGGCTGTCCCAGTTCTACCCTGGCTCCACACAGCCATGCCCCAATTTTGCTCCTTCCACTGGCTACTTCTGGTGGAAGTGACTGCATACACTCCCACCGATGATAGTGACTGCATACACACAATGAATTTAAAGCACATTTTAAGCATCTTCTGGGCATTGTAGCTTGGTAAGGGTTGTTGGGAGTTGTAAATCTGCGAGGGGTAAACTACAGTGCCCAAAATTCTTTGAGTGAAAGATGTGCCTTGAATGTGCTTTCAAGATAGAGTGTGTACACAATCATTGTTTCCTTCACTACATTTTCTGTAGCTGGGGGGGGGGGGGGGCGTTGACCAGTGTGCAGGCCTGTTAAATCCCCATATCCCCTCTAGATGCACAGATCATGGGTTAGGATGCAGCATGAATCCCATTCAATTCAAATGTGTCACATTGTAAAATAATAAAAAAAACGCACACATAAATAATGAATAAAAGAGTATGTACGTATGAAATGGTGGCATCAGTTGTATTTGAGAGCCATTACGGCTGAAATAATCAAAACAGCCGTTTTCCTTCAAGTTTATATTTACCATTGTGATATGCAGAATGAGTTAATCTTGACTGGTCAGAGAAAAAAGATTTTCTTATCTTTTCGTCTTGATACTTAAAGAAACTATGGAGTCTATGGCATGGGTGGTCTGGCTTTCCCCAGTATGTTTGTGCCTCTGTTGTTCCATGCAGAATGATGGAGCCTGTGGCAATGAATCTACTTGCTAAGGCGCCCTAATTCCTATACATCATGAAAGCAAATTACAATAACCAGCCACTATGGAATAGACCTCCACAGGCAATAAATCTTCTGACCAAGGCAAGCCACTACACAATCCCTGGCATCTCATGGAAGTTCTGACGCGGATGCCCACTAGAGGCATGCAGGCTAATAAAAGGTTGTCATGATTATACAGGCAGTGGAACTGGAGCCCCATCCTCACAGTAACTCAGGCATGTCGGCACGATCCCATTCAGGATGCTGAGCACAGGCCACAAATCCCCTATGTAATTGTCTCGCAGATAGGGTAGCAGAATGTCCTTGGCCCAAGCCAGAGCCCGCCAATCAGAGTCAGCTGAAAGCGAGCTTGCCAGGCACCAGATTAGCAGAGCTGTGCGATGCAAGAGTGGGGAAGGCACCAGAGGAAGGAGAGATGAGCACAATTATTCTAATGCTATTATGTAAATCGCTTTGCAAAAAAAGATAGCTTATTCGCTCCCTTCGGGCTCTGCTTTGACATTTACACATCAGGAGAGACCCAGCTCCAGGTGTCCTCCTTTCTTTTGCTTTGGCAGATGATCTACCCCAACCACCAGCAAGGCAGCTAGGCTAATTGGGCCAGCTTTGTCCAGAGAGGTAGGGCATGCTGGGGCAGAGAAGTAAACCGAGGCTGTGCCCAGGAGAGGCCAGGATGATGATGACGTCAGGGTAGGGCTTTGGGGGCAGAAGTCCAGAGCCCCACTGAGCACGTTTTGAAGCAATTGGAGTAATGTACATTATTAGGCAGGGAGCTGACTTTCAGTGCCTTGAATGGCCTGCAAAGTTTTTGTTATATATCACTGTTGTATTTTTATCCCCAGATAATGCTGGAATAAGTTGGCTGACCATGGAAAGAATACACCTTGCCATTTGGGGTGGAAGTGGCACCATTTTGCTGCACTGTGTCTAAGCAGCCCTTATTACCATCTTTAAGTGGAGCCAAGGCATAAGGCATTCAATCCATAGTGTAAAATTACCCAATCTACACCACTGGGACAGGGCCCTGGGTAGTTATTGTCTAGACCAGGGATTGCCACATACCCTCCAACATCTTGGGTCCCCAAACTGGGATGTGCGTCTTCCTGCCCATGTTCCCGTATGAGTCATGCGACCAGGGCAAGATCAAGGAGGCCAAAAGGCACATTTGGGGGGGGCATGCTTGCACAGTGCCCCAAAACACGTGTTTTTGGGTGCCATATGAGATCGCAGCACCAAAAAAGCACTTTTTCAGGGAGAGATCTTGGTGCAAAATCACACGAGATCACGGCATCCAAAACGGCTGCCGTGGTCTCATGTGAGAAAACGGAATGTCCTGTTTTTTGTTTTGTTTTTCTGGGACACTTGCGGGGTATATTGCCAGCCTTTTCAGACTTTCAGGCACATTTGGAATTTTGAATGAGTGCCATGGGTGCCCCCCGCCGCCCTGGTCACACATAAACCAGTTTCTCCTGAGATCTGTGTACACGTCAGGTCCAGTGGAATGAGTCTGAGTCTCAAAAGGGTCTAAAGAGCTGAAAGTGGGGATTGGACACAGCTTTTTTGGTAGAACACATGATTTGCATGCCAAAGGTCCAAGGCTTAAACCCTGGAATCTTCTAGTAGGTCTGGGAAAGACACTTGTCTAAGACCCTGAGGAGCCACTGTACAACATGTTGAGACACCATCTGCAACATATATTTAAAGCAGTATCACAACACTTTAAGTAGTCATAGCTTCCCCACAAAGCACCATGGGAAGTGTGGTTCACTAAGGGTGCTGAGAGTTGTTAAGAGACCCCTACTCCCCTCACAGTATCTAGACTCAGCGGTGAACAGTGAGGTGGCCAAGTTTAACTGATGATACTATATTGTTCAGGGGCGTTAAAAACAAAAAGAGATTGCGAACAGCTCCAAAAGACATCTCCAAACTGAGTGAATAGGTGGTAAAATGGCAAATGCAGTTCAATATAAACAAGTGTAAAGAAATGCATTTGGGGGGCAATAAATAAATAAATCTTAACTTCAGATATACGCTCATGGGGTCTGAACTGGCAGTGAATGACTAGGAACAAGGCTTTGGGGTCACAGTAGATAGCTCAATGAAGATGTCAACCCAGTGCATGGGAGTTGTGAAAAAGCCAAATTGCATGCTAGGGATCATTCGCAAAAGGATTGAAAGTAAAATTGCCGCTATCATAATGCCGTTATACAAATCTGTGGTGTGCCTGTATTTGGAATACTGTGTATAGTTCTGATCTCATGTTGAAAAGGTTATTGCAGGGCTGGGGAAGGTTAAGAAAAATGAGCAAGCAAAATGATCAAGGGGAGGGACTGAGTCCCTTATAGAGAAAGGGAGCAGCATTTGGAGAAAAGCAAACAAGAGGTGACATGGTAGAAGTTTATAAATTTACGCATGGCATGGAGGAAAGTGGGTCTAGAAAAGTCACCCCCCCCCGTAACACTAGAACTCACAGACATTTTAATGAAGCTGAATGCTGGAAGATAAAAGGAAGTTCTCCTTCAATGCAGTGCCTAGTTAAACTATGGAACTCACTCCCACAGGAAGCAATGATGGCCACCAATCAAGATGGTTGTAAAAGAATATTAGAAGGAGAAACCTATCTATGGCTGCTAGCTGTGATGGCTAAGCTCTGCCTCCACTGCTAGGGGCAGCAATGCTTCTGAGCAATGGTTGCTGTAAATCACAGGAGGAGAGAGTGCTCTTGCTCTTGAATCCTGCTTATAGGTTTTCCACAGGCATCTGGCTGGCCACTGTGAGAACAGGGTGCTGCTGGACTTGATGAGCCATTGGCTTGATTCAGCAGGCTCTTATGTACAGCTCCCAATATTCTTTGCAGGAAGTCACTCCTGTTTATAGTGGTATGATACTGCTTTAAATGTATGGTGCAGATGGGTCCAGGTTTTGTTGGCATCCTCAATGGGCACCACTACCTCAGTGAGTTTACCTCTTCCCTGCCATTGTTGCTATGCTTCACCACCTGTGCTCCATCATTGCTACCAGACAGAAGAAGTGTTCACACAGCTTTCAACACAGCTTTCAACACAGTGTGTGTTCCCAGCAGATGTGTAAATCAACAGTGTTCAGTGTTAATGTCTGAATAAGCCCCATTTCAGGAAGCAAGAAGACAGTGGCAGCTGCTGCTCCTCTTTCTCGCTGCTGCTGTAATTTGCTTGCTTATTGCCTGTAGGTCAAACAAGAGGCAGGTGAACCAAGCACCTCTGTAGAGAGAAGGAGCAGATCCAAGGGGACGTTATCAGTGGTCTCCTGCTGTGGTCTGGGCCCCATAGCTGGTGCTCAGGCAAAACGACCCTTGACACTAGCCTTATACATGAGTGGTTCGATGGTGCAGTAGCCAGAGCAGATTGCACCAAAATACTGGCACAAGTTCAGGAGAGAGAATTATACATGTGCAACATTCCATGTGTGCCACCTTCTGGGCTGGCACTTTTAAACGAGCCAAAATTAGCTATGCCCTAAGGTGCTCTTGGGCGATTTGGTGCCATCTGAAGGGATTTCTCCCTGATAAAAATGTAGAGCAGATGCTTTACCCTCCTGGAAAAATAAAAAGCTGAATTGCACAGAATCAGTTAGTTAGTAGTTGCAAGGAGCGAAGTGCTTTTAGAAATCAGAGCAGCTCTTTGTTCATTGAGGGGGAAGCTGTCACTTGCTGATTTTTATGATGTGTGAAAAGCACACAGTGGCAGGATCTTTGCACACAAAGGGTGTTTGGGACTGTCACTGTTTTTGGGCAGAACCCAATCAGATATTGGCAAACTAAGTTTCTCACAATTAAAGTTGTTTTGGAGTTACTGTACAACAAACCCCGCTTTTCTCAAATGCCGGAATTTTTGTGATAAGGCAAGCGACAAGAAGATGCACAGGAAAGTGTGAGAAAGTAATTGCTTGGCGCAATTTCATCCATCCTCCCTGTAAACAGATCAGGATGAAAGTTCAGTAAAGATTGTCTTAAAGCAACTTGTTTTGCAGCTGGCTCCAGATAGCATTGAAATTTGGGCTTCTTGTAAAAACGAACCAACAAAGTCTGTCCACTGCTGTGCTGTATCTACATCTATACTACTACTAGTACTATTTTTAGATTTGTTACCTGATTTTCACCACAGAGTCACTGGGCGCAGTTCACAACAGTGTAAATTACGGCATTAAAGACAGTTCAGAACAAACTGAAATCACAAAGAAAGTGGGTTCTAAAATAGATGTAGCTCAACTGTCAAAAGTGCATCTTCCTCTCACAGTGAAAGCTGCATAATGAAGGTGCCAGACACACCCCTGTGAGGAAGGAATTCTACAATTTACAGGCTGCCATAATTAAAATCCTCTTCTGGGTCACAACACACCAGCTTCGGATGTTGATGGAACTACTAAGAGGGCTCTCATAGAATGAAAGGATCACAGAATTGTAGCATTGGGAGGGACCCTGAGGGTCATTTAGTCCAGCCGCTGCAATGCAGGAATCTCAACCAAAGCATCCATGGCAGGTGGCCATCCAATCTCTGCTTAAGGACCTCCAAGGAAGAAGAGTCCACCACCTCCTGAGGATGACTGTTTCACTGTTGAATAGTGACAGAAAGTTACTCCTGATGTTTAGTTGGAATCTCTTTCTTGTACCTTGAATCCATTGGTTCAGGTCCTAGCCTCTGGAGCAGGAGAAAACTAACTTTCTCCATCTTCCATGTCTTCCTTTAGATATTTAAAGATAGCTATCATATCCCCTCTCAGTCTCATCTTTACAAGGCTAAACATATCCAACTCTCTCAACCATTTCTCATAAGGCTTGGTTTCCAGATCCTTTATCATGCTGGTCACCTTTGTCTGTACACATTCCAGCTTGTCAATATCCTCCTTAAGTTGTGGCACCCAGAACTGGACACAGGACTCCAGGTGTAGTCTGACCAAAGCAAAATGGAGTGGTACTATTACTTCCTTTGACCTGGACATTATATTATTGTTAATGCAGATTAAAAAGGTAAAGGGACCCCTGACCATTAGGTCCAGTTGTGACCGACTCTGGGGTTGTGGCACTCATCTCGCTTTACTGTCTGAGGCAGCTGGCGTACAGCTTCCGGGTCATGTGGCCAGCATGACTAAGCCGCTTCTGGCGAACCAGAGCAGCGCATGGAAACGCCGTTTACCTTCCCGCCGGAGCGGTACCTATTTATCTACTTGCACTTTGATGTACTTTCAAACTGCTAGGTTGGCAGGAGCAGGGACCGAGCAACAGGAGCTCACCTCGTCGTGGGGATTCGAACCTCCGACCTTCTGATCGGCAAGTCCTAGGCTCTGTGGTTTAACCCACAGTGCCACCCATGTCCCCACAGTGCCACCTGCGTCCCAGCTTAGAAGGGCATAACACAGCTTAGAAGGGCATTAACTTTTTTTGCTGCTACATGTTAAGCTTATGGTCCACTAAGACCCAGGGATTCTTTTCACAAGTACTAATGGTAAGCCAGGTGCCCAGTCCTCCTAGTTTGGTGTCATTGTTCAATTCCTTCATCTAAGTCATTTATAAAGACATTGAACAACAATGGGCCATGGAAAGAAACCTGCAGCATCCCACTTGTCACTTTCCCCCTGCCCCAGGATGATAAGGAACCATTAGTGAGCACTCTGTGCCCTTTTTACATCTCATCTCAGCTTTAAGCTCCTTATGCAGCCACACTGGTTTCTTTAGATGCCTCCTGCTTTTCTTTCTTGTTGGAATTGTCTGCATTTGTGCCTTCAGTATCTCACCTTTAAGAAACTCCCATCCATCTTGAACTCAATTCTTTTTGAGTATTTCTGACCGTGGGACCTCTCCCAGTAGTTCCCAAAGCTTTTTGAAATCAGCAGAGTGAATATCCGACTACACTTAGCTTTCCCTTTCCTTTGTATAATGAAACCCAAGAGGACATGATTACTTCCTCCCAAGGTTCCCAGTACTTTCACTTCATTTATCAGTTCCTCCCTGTTAGTGAGGACCAGGTCTAAGGCAGATGGCCCTCTTATCGTTTCTTTCATCTTCTGGGAAAGGAAATTGTCAGTAAAGTAACTGAGGGATTTGTTGGCAGAGTTTGCATTCCAACAGATATTGGAGTAGTTGAAGTCTCCCATGACTACTATCTATCTCGTTTTTGAATGTTTGACAATTTGCTCTAGAAAGGCATCATTCAAGTCTTCAGTTTGGCTTGGAGGTCTTTAGCAGACAGCCACACTAAGGTCACTGTTGTTTCCCTCCCATACAATTTTTACCCATATACTATCTATCTGCTTTCCATGCTCCAGGTCATAGATGTCTTCACAATTGTACACATCCTTTACATATAATGCTCCTCCTCCTCTCTTCCTGTTTGATCTATTCCTTTTGCATAGGCTATGCCGCTCGGTTTCTACATCCCAGTCATGAGTCTCATCCCACCAAGTTTCAGTCATGCCTATTAGGTCATATTTGTCAATCTGTTATTAGGATATCAAATTACTCTTGCTCGTTTCCTGTGCATTAGTATACTCTGTGCACTAATGCATATTTGTATAGAGACAACTGGAACTATGAGTCTTTTCCCCGCACACCGCTGCCTCTATCCCTTTCACTAGGGAGTTACCTGCCACCACCATACGTCTCTTTCTTCTCTGGGGAGGAATTGTTCTGTATGCTGTACCTTCCACAACCACCTTGGTGTGTTCTGGGATCTGCAGCTGCTTTCCTTGCTCCTCTGGTCCAGAATCAGTGATTAAGGTGAGGGCATGGAATAATTTTTGCAGCCCCAGAGACACAGATTGGCTCCTGACAGTCCTATTTTTTGTGACACGTTCCTCCAGGGGTTCAACTCCTGAACTGGGTGATCTGCCTCCTCCCTAGAGGCTGATCTTAATATCTGAGAGGGTCTGTGGGGAAGGAGACAGGCTTTATGCAGATGATGTAGCCCTCTGTGCTCTGGGGTTGTTCTGCTCTAGACTTTTACTTCAAGGTGCAGATGCAACTGAGGATGCTTCCAGAGTTGGCGAAGGAACGTTTGGAACAAGTACAATAAAGTAACAGCAAATAATGGGTGTGATTGAAAGTTTTGTCCAATTAGAATGCCAGGCTGAAAACTGACGAGGGCTTAAGAAGCAGAGTCCTTCTGGGTTGGTTGCAAGCTTTAGATAAATGCCCTGAGCCTTATGGATGCCAGAACAAGCTCAGAAAAGATGCACTACAGTCTTTAAAGGAGTATGTCATCTGATGCAGGAGGGAGAACGTAGGCAGGAGATTGTATGATTGAATGCTTCACAACACTCTGCCTTAGCCTAGTAATCTCCGCAAATAAGGCAGGTACATTCAAACACACAACATCCCTGCCCTGCAAGTCATATCCTGACAGCTGCATTTTGAAGGAGCACAGTTGCAGGAGAGTGTTCCATTTGCTTTCCCCCTACCCTTGAATGTATATATTGGCTGAACAGTATAGCAGAAAATGCATGCTAATTGATAACCATATCATTTTAAACCAGGGAATAAGAAAACTAGTGTGATGTAGTGGTTAGAGTGCCAGATTAGGGCCTGGGAGACCAGGATTCGAATCTCCACTCAGCTATGATGTCCCCTGGGTGACCTTGGGCTAGTCACTATCTCAGCCTAACCTACCGTATTTTTCGCCCTATAGGACGCACTTTTCCCCCTCCAAAAATGAAGGGGAAATGTATGTCCATCCTATGGGGCGAATGCAGGCTTTCGCTGGAGAGCGAGGGGGGTCGGCTAGCGGAGAGCTTGCCTGCACCCAGAAGCTTGGGGTGCGCCGAGCTCAGCACGCCCCAGGCTTCCGGTTTCACGCAGCTCTCCGCTAGCTGTGCAGCGTGCCCCAGGCTTCGAAATGCAGGCTGCTATCCGCAACCCTAGGGAGCCCGACAGGAACTCCTGTGGGCTCCCAAGGCTTGCGGAGAGCTTCCTGAAGCCTGGAGAGCGAGAGGTGTCAGTGCGCACCGACCCCTCTCGCTCTCCAGGCTTCAGCGAAAGCCTGCATACACCCCATAGGACGCACACACATTTCCCCTTCATTTTTGGAGGGGAAAAAGTGCATCCTATAGGGCAAAAAATACGGTAAGTTTCACCGCCCCACCCCTCCTTTCCTCCTCCTCTTCGTCCCCAACCCTACACTGAATGCAACACTAATGACTTATATCAAACGAGGCTTTACAGGCTGAAAAAGAGACAATGCACGTACTTTTGTAAACCAAGAAAATCTTTACTTTTTTTCAAAATAAATAAATAAATAAATGCAATACACAGTCAAAATAAATAAAACCTCTGGCCCTCTACATGTTGCCGGATTACAGTTCCCTGAGCATTGGCCTTGTTACCTGCTGGAAGCTGCATTCCGACAATATCTGGAGGGCTACTTGGTGGATTAAGAGCCTCCAAGTCTGAAATCTCTAAAGTGATTTCAGACTTGGAGGCTCTTAATCCACCAAGTAGCCCTCCAGATATTGTCGGAATGCAGCACAGTTTGGGGATAGGGTGCAAATGTATGTTGAGCAGAGGATGGGGAACCTGCAGTCCTACAGATGCCATTGGTCTGCACTTCCCACCATCCCTGACCTTGGATAATTGGCTTTGCTGCTGTCTGGGAATAGGAATTCAACATCTAGAGAACCACAAGTTCTCCATCCGTATGCAGAAGGAATGTGACATCTTCCTCCACACACACTTATTTCACCCCCACCCCCATAATAAAACAGTAGCAGGCCTGAACTTTGCTAGACCTCACCCCTGACATTCACAACCCAGATGCTGATTCAAATCAAAAGGACAAACTAAACAGGGGCTGAAGAGATTCTCAGTCCAATTGGGAACATTCTCTTGAAGAGATCTTGTTCCTCCTTTATCATTCTTTTGGTGGTGGGGAGGAGGGAAGGCACCTGGGCCCAAAATGCCTGCAGCATAGATAAGTTGCCAGAGGATCCAAACTTCGCATTTTCCCATCCTCCCCTCTTCCAAATCCTGATCACTCAATTTCCTGCCTTATAAAGGCTTGAGTTTAATCCAAATGAGAAAGGAATGAAAAAACTGGGGCACTGGAAATCCATTCATTGAGCAGCAACACAACAAGGCAGAGAGCAACTGCAGTGATTCTGAACGGCGCTGCATAGTTTTGGCCTCAGGCATCCCAGCCCACCTGCTCCAGAATTGCCAACACATTCTACAAACGAAGCTGTGGTGGCGGCTGGAGTATGTGTGTGTGTGTGTGTGTTTGTGGTGAGTTGTGCAGCTGTCACTATGCCGAGTTAATAACTGCATGATGGCTGTTGTGTTATGCTTTTAAAAAGCGAGAGTCATTGACACTAAGTCCTTGCAGCCATGACACCAAGGTTGCCTACACACCGTATGTTTAAAGCAATTGGCTCCCTCAAAGTGTCCTGGGCCTACAGTTTACCCCTCAGCAGAACTACAATTCCCAGAACCCTCTTGACAAACTACAGTTCCCAGGATTTTGGGAGAGAAGCCATGTGCTTTAAACATAGGGTATGGATGTGACCTTTGGCTGCTTCCAGATCGTTGATATTCTGCAGGTGGGATTCAGTCACATGTGGGCAAATTCGAGTTCTGCAATTAAAGTGGATTTGGGCATCAAACTTGTTTCCCTTTACCATTATTATCACCATGCCGAACCCTGCAGCTTTTGGAGTCAGAAAAGTGATGGGAAGATGCATTGGAACATGTCAGGCATCGGTTGTTTGGCTCAGCCTGCTGTAACCTCCCTGCACACAAATCAAGGTGAATGCTCAATAAACAGGTCAGCTGGAAACAACCTCAATCCCCAAACTGACATGCTGGCTCCATGGGAAAAAAACACAACAACTTGAAATAACGTCCAAGGTGGTGGTCACTCATCCCCTCTGCCACACACCTAAGCCAAAGACCTCCCAGTCTTTGCAGTGTTTCTAAAGAAATATTTGGACAGTGAGGGGGGAATGGAGAACAATACAGGTACCTTTGTTTGGAGCAGGACTGGTGTCAGCAATGTTGGTAGCTGTCAAAACCTATGCCCCAGAGAAGGCACACTGCTTGTCTTAGGAGCCTCCTGGCCCCTGCTGGGCTGCCAGGAGTAGTCTGAAGTGAGTCAGGAACCAAGAACATACAACATGAGAAGGCTCAGTATTGACCACACCGACTGGCTGTGGTTTGCAGGTGTTTCAGGTAGGGCTCCCAGACCTAAGTAGAGATGCTAGGGAATTTTGGAATTTTGGGGGATGCATTTGTTGTTGTTGTTTAGTCGTTTAGTCATGTCCGACTCTTCGTGACCCCATGGACCAGAGCACTCCAGGCACTCCTGTCTTCCACTGCCTCCTGCAGTTTGGTCAAACTCATGTTGGTAGCTTCAAGAACACTGTCCAGCCATCTCGTCCTCTGTCGTCCCCTTCTCCTTGTGCCCTCCATCTTTCCCAACATCAGGGTCTTTTCCAGACAGTCTTCTCTTCTCATGAGGTGGCCAAAGTATTGGAGCCTCAGCTTGAGGATCCATCCTTCCAGTGAGCACTCAGGGCTGCCGGTGCTTTTACTACTGGGCTACAGCTCTTCTATTCCACATAACAAGCCAGAGAATAAACAAGGAGGCAGGGCCAAATATACAAGAACATGCCAGAGCTCAGAAATACCATGCTATTCAAGCAAAGCTGATCTGGAACAGGAAGCCCTTTTATACTTTTTCCTGCTCAGGAAGATTGAATGGTCCACAGCTCACCACTGGGGGGCAGCTGCACACAGATCCAGGCAACTCTTGAACAGGATTTGGAAGGAGCAGGGACTTCTGTACGCCGTGTCATGTCCAACCCCCAGCAGCACATGGAATCTTGTCCGCCACTGTCCCTGGGTAGGTTCGAACCAGCAACCTTCTGATCAACAGCCAGAAGCACCGGCCCATTGCACCACAGTATCATAGGGCAATGTTGAGGATGCTGTAGTTCTAGATCCCCTGAACGAAGGAGGGAAGTTGGATTAGATGGCATACACTAGCCTCCTCCAGCTCTATGATTCTTTGTTGAAGAATATCATCACCTGGATTGAAATAGGGCAGTGGTTCTCTAAGGGTGTGGAGCACCACACTGGTGTGGCAGGAGAAGATGGCAGGTGTAGATTCAAGGACAATCAAAGAAATATTTAAACATTTCAGTGTAATACAGTGTGTGTGTGTGTGTGTGTGTGTGTGTGTGTGGAATGTGGATAGATACATTTTCAAAATGAGAGCAAGAGCATCAAGAATGTGGGAATGATTCGTGATCTTATGTATCTGCATTGCTTTATATCTGCTGGATGTCCCTTGACCCTGTTATAAGATAGTTGTGTTCTATGTTACATAACAAGAACTGCTAGGAGCTGTTTCCTTTGGTTTTCTGATCAGTGAAAAATTTGGTGTGGTTCAAGCAAATTTTTATTCTGAAAGTGTGGACCAGATTAAAAAAAAAGGTTTGAGAACCACTGCAATAGGGGGACAAATGGAAATCTGTCAGACATAGAAAACCAGGCCTCCAAAATTCATATAAAACTCAGAAGCCAGGAGGTGGGAAGAAATCGTGTATTTGTGTGCATAGCATTTGGATTTTCTGCCTCGGGCATCAACATTTCCTTGGCATCTCTGCAAACGTGCACTCACAGAATTTAAAAAGCTGCCTTCTACTGAGTCAGGCCAGTGGTCCATTTAGCTCTGCATTGCTTACACCAGGAGTGAGGTCCCCGTTGTGTTGTTGGACTCCAGCTCCCATCCACGCTGACTATTGCCCAAAGTGCTGGGGCTGATGGGAGTTGGAGTCCAACAACATCTGGAGGACCACAGGCTCACCACCCCCTGGGGTTGGCATCAGCTTTCCAGGATTTCAGACATGGAAATGGAGAGAATTGAACCTGGGACATTTTGTATGCAAAGCACATGCTCCACCACTGAGCTACGATCCCTTCCCACTCAAACTGCAAGTTTTAATACAATGATTTCCATATACTGAAAAGCACTCATTGATTTTTTACAGGTCTATACAAATATTTCAAAACTATACAAAATAAAAACTCTAAAGAAGTTAAGACATGCACAGAGAGAGAGAGATCATAACTGAGTGCATTAATAAGTGGAACGGATGGTTCTAGGCTGGCAGACCTTTCTGCAGTTGCCTACATGCTTCTAAAAATGTATTTACTTGGGCTTCTCCATGGACTGAATTAATGGGGGCTTGGAGAGGAGAGGAATGGCTGTGATGCAGGACTATCTTACGTCAAGAAATACTCCATATTCATTTTGCATTTTAAAAGTGTTCGTTAAAAATTGATTTTCTCCTTAACCCATCCACAATTTACAATTTGCATTTCAAGCCATTTAAAATATTTAAATATATTATGAAATGGAGTTCAATTATTTATAAGATCATTAAAATGTGCATTAGAAATTATGTCAGGCCAGGCAAATGATCACAGCCCCTTCCAACGTCAAAAGCTTCTCCTCAGATTTAACTTGCACGTTTACCTCTTCCACCTGGTTCCCAAATAGATGTGCATAAATGCACAAAGTGAGGGCTTACCCACACTTAACTTTCCTCTGTGCTTTCCAGGCACAGTCTGCAATTCAAAGCTCCATATCTGGGTGCTCCCCTTTTTTACTCTGGAGCTTTCTCCATGAAAACCTCTTTCAAGCTGAATCAGAGCAAGTATCAACCCTTAGAAAACCTGATTTGTCGTTCATAGTGCTTCAGCCTTAAAGAGAGGGTTTGGAGGAGTTGTGAGGTGATGGAGTTCAATATGCAGTCGGTCATTCACACATGCAAGATGCGGGAACTCATTAAGTACCAAACACACACGTGTGAACCGACCAGTTTGCTGAGCTGGCAACTACCTCTTGTGCTTCTGCAATTCTTGGGCATTTATCTTGGTTGCTTATCTATGTTGCTGGTGGAGTGCATTAACAAAATGGCTCTAGCATCACTGATGCTACTTTGGAAATACATTAGTCCTTTTCTGAAGTTATTGCTCATAAGTCCAGTGTGGTCTGAGAGCATGTGATGCATCTACCTTACCCATGGCCCTTAGAAACAAAATAATGCAGGCACAGTGAGCACAACAATTCTTCCCAGCAGGTCTTGCTCCAAAGAGGCAGTTGCGAGGAATGAAGGTCTCCGCTTTCCCACAGCTCTCTAAGTCTCCTCCTCCGTGTCCTTTCCAAGCAACCTGATACTTCTCTGCCTTGCCTGTCTTTGCTCTGCCCTTTTCATACCCCTGCGGGTTCTGGGAAACCAGGGGAAGGGGAGCTGGTCTCAGCAGCAGGGGGAGACGCCCTGGCTTCTTCAGCATCTTGCTTCATTGCTGCCTTGTCTTCAGCCTCCTTTTCTGCCTCTGATTCTAGACTGCTGTCTGCCCCAGCCTCTCCCTGCTCACTACACCCTGTTACCTCTTCAGCTTCTGACACCTCCTCCTCCCAGTCAGCTCCTTCTGACCACTCATCATGTTCCCACCACCAATCCCCTGGCTCTTGGCCGTCTTTCCTTGGGGGTTCCCCAGCTGGTGCCTCTCGCTTCTCTGTATCCAGCCGGTTCCATGACATAAACACATTTTTGTAGGATTTATTTTTTTTTGGCAAGCAATTATGCCTTAATAGAATGTATTTGTGCACATTATTTTCATGAATATATGCATTTATAAAAAACAAAACAAAAACATGTTTCACCTTAATGTATGTCTTTTAGTAAACACTGTTTGCTTGGACCGCTGCATTCCAAAATGCGGGGGAGCATGAATTTTGAAGGATAGATGTGCTTCTGGTTCACATACTCTTTTGGAAACTGCAAACTTCACCTTTAAATTCATCTTTAAGTGTGAACTGAACAGAATTTATTTGCCTTCCCTAACTCTGAGCAGAACTTAGCTAGATACAACCCTAAGTAAATAAACATGTTCTTGGAGGTGCAATTCAGGCCCAACATGACGTATGCCTCCAAAATAAACCCAGAAAAGTTTATTGTCTGCAGAACCTCTGACTAACCCTTAGGTGTACACCCAGCATCAAAATTTGGGCTACTAGCCTTTTAGCAGGCTAGCAAAAGGGGGGGGGGGGAGAGAATAGCAGAGAGAGAGACAGAGTGATCTGTCTCCTCTTCCATCGGGGAATTCCTGGTCGCCCATGGCATAACACAAGGCTGGTCTGCACCTACTGCTGAATATGCTGAGGCTTCCATGTCACCTGAGACTCATCCCCAGCATCTCAAGGTAGGGATAGGAAAGACTCCTGCCTGAAACCCTGGACAGCTGCTGCCAGTCAGTGTTGACAATACTGAGCTAGATGGACCAATGGTCTGACTCAGTAGAAGGCAGTTTCTTATACAGTGGTGCCTTGCAAGACAAAATTAATCCGTTCCGTGAGGCTCTTCGTATAGCGGTTTTTTCGTCTTGCGAAGCAAGCTCATTGACAGCTTAGCGGATTAGCGCTATTAGCGGTTTAGCGGCTTATCAGCAGATCAGCTGATAAGCGGCTTAGCGGCTTAGGGAAAGGGGGAAAAAGGGGGGGGGGACCCACAGGAACTCGCAAGACATTTCGTCTTGCGAAGCAAGCCCATAGGGAAATTTGTTTTGCGAAGCGCCTCCAAAACGGAAAACCCTTTCGTCTAGCGGGTTTTCCGTCTTGCGGGGCACCACTGTATTCCTAATATTTGGCATTCTAGCCTTTTTCTTCTATCTCCTCTTGCTTAGTTTTGGATTTGGATTCCGTTAAATAGAGATACATTTCAAATACTGGTTGTAGTAATGACCCAAATTTATCCAATAGCCTTACTGCAATGCATTAAACTGCACAGAACATATTTCCTCACTTTCAGAAGTTAAAATATAATCTCATCTATTTCTGATAGGCTTATTGCAAAGAAATTGAATTGGAACTCGTAAGTTTTCACCTACGCTGCAGTGATGAATAATAACAGACTTCATGGATCTCATTTTAAAGTCTCGCCTTGACATATATAGCAAAATGCTGATGGCTTCCTTTAGAATTTCCACTTGCCTTTGTGAATAAGGAAAGCTGTCCTTTAATCAGAGGGCTTTCCAAATTATTAGTCTGCCTTCCTTTTCTATTGCCATGTACTGGGTGGAAACAGCATGTAGTTTCACTTGGGGATATGCCTCAGCTATGTTAATCACATGATCCTTTTGAAAACTGTTGCTAGAGGCAGAGCCTTCATGGTGGTGGTGCTCTGTTTCTAAGGTAGCCTCATAACAATGGGGACAGGGGGTGGGGCTTCCAGCCCTCAAATTAATTTAATGTGACCCTGTGAATACTGTCTTGTGAGTTGCAAGGAGGGGGAAATGGAGAGAAAGGGGGTGGGTGGCAGAAAGAGAAAGAAAAGGCAGAGTGAGAAAAGGGGTTGGCCCCTCCCATGTTTGACTCTGACTCCGCCCACCTTTGACCTTTAGTCTGCCTACCAGCAGTAGGCAGCCACTAACAGAATACAGTCGTACCTTGGATCCCAAATGACTTGGTACTCGGATGTTTTGGCTCCCGAATGCCACAAACCTGGAAGTGAGTGTTCCAGTTTGCGAACGTTCTTTGGAACCCAGATGTCCGACGGGGCTTCCGCAGTTTCTGATTGGCTGCAGGAGCTTCCTGCAGCCTATCAGAAGCCGCTCCTTGGTTTATGAATGTTTTGGAAGTCGGAACGGACTTCCGGAACGGATTCCGTTTGACTTCCAAGGTACGACTGTGATGTGGGCCTTGGCTGAGAAATATTCTCTTTATTTCAAGTACTTCTGTTAAGGAGCCAAGATGGGCTGCAGCTCCCATTCAATAACAACTCCAGGTAATGTGCGAAGCAGTATTTATTCATCATCTTGGATCACATGCAGACACAAAATGTCTGTGTTGGGATAGAGGGCAGGGAATTGTTTTGATCCTACTACTGAAAAGCAGGAGCTCATCCAAATCTGTGGAACTTAAAAAAATCAGCAAATCTATTATGTTTGTTATTAAATACATACTTACTTGAGCATATGGATGTTCTGGGAAGGAGTAAAGCAGAGAAGAGTAAAGCAGCCTTTTAGTCTTTTCATTTTAACAGAATCATCTCAGCACCTGCCCATCCTTGTTGCTTGTTGCCCCAGGGCTTAACAAAATTAAATCCTTTGTGTTTTGCTGATAAAGTTACAAGCAGAGACAACTGACACTTCCCCCTCTTCATGTTCAGTAGGTTACCAACATTTGTTAGGGGAAGGTAAGTCAACAACACTGTGTTGTCCAGCAGAACAAACATTTCAAAATGTAAATATAGGGTAGCAGAAGAAACAAATAAAGTACATTTTAGAATTAGCCAACCTGTGGCCCTTAAGGTGTCACTGGATACCAACTCTCACCAGCTCAATCAAGCATGGCAAAGGCCAAGGGTGATGGCACTTACCATTTTCTGACATAACATGCTCTACTCATGCAGCAGAATCAAGGGGTAAAGCTTTTCTTGAATTGTATCACCTCTGCCTGCTTCCATGTTGGTGGGAATTTCTTGCATATATATTTTTTAATAATGGTTGGAATTTGGTCTTTGAAGAGTTGCATTTAATACGTAGTAAATTTCCAAATATTCCCCTGATTGTAATGGGAGACACCAATGCTCGAATTGGATCAGACAATACAGCTCTCTATAAACGCTATGGCTCAAATCTAGCTGAAGATGCTCCTCTTCCATTGAGAATAGGGAGGAATTCTAAGGACATCATTATTAATAAAGCGGGAGGAAAACTTCTACAATTGGTTTTAGAATTGAACCTCTCATTTTTGAATGGCTCAATATGGCCGGATATTCCAGGAAATTTTACTTTTAGCTCCAAAAGGGGTAGGAGCGTCATCGACTATTCTCTAGTTTCCGTTGAAATGTTAAATGAAATTGCCTCTTTTACAGTTGTACCTCGCTCAGAGAGTGACCATTTCCCAATAGTTTTAGAGATGTACAGGAATCCTAGAAATAATGATATTAGACCTCCTATTAGTATTGATAAGACTATTTATGCCAAAAGAATTTATATAAGTGATAAAAATAGGGAGGATATATTAGCAGTATTTGAAAATAACCCAGTTCTCCCGGAACCTGTGGCTAACCAAAATTTGTTGCCCTTGGAGGATAATGATTGTTACTATAAGACTATCCAGGAATTATTTTCTTCTTTTTTAGACTCTCAGTCCAGCAACAAACCTTTAAATAAGTATAACTGGTCTGATAAAGATTGTATTAACTATAAGAAAGAACTTAGAACTTGTCTAAAAGAAGCCTACATTACCAACTTTCAAGGTCTCTGGAAGACTTATTTTGAAATGAAAAATGCTTTTAAGAACATGCTCCTGGAAAAAAAATCTGAGTTTGCACTAGCCAAATGGTCTAAAATTGTTACTGCATTAGAAATTAAAGATACTAAAACTTTTTGGTCACTTCTCTCAATAAAAGATACCACTGAGTTCCCCAATATAAGCGATGAGGTTTGGATTTCACATTTTACTGCTGTTTTTTATGATCACCAAGTTTGTAAAAAGGAAAATTTTAAAGTTTTTTTGGCAAAAACCACACAATTTCAAATTACTGTTGAGGAGATGAAAAGGATAATCTTTTCGTTTAAGCAAGGGAAATCACCGGGTATGGATGGCATCCCAATAGACCTGTTGAGATTAGATATAGAATGGTGGGCCATTAAACTTGTGCCGCTTTTTAATTCTATCTATCAATCAGCCCTTGTACCTAAGTCGTGGAACAACTCAATAGTGGTACCGATTTTTAAAAAAGGTGATAGGAATTGCCAAGAGAATTACAGGCCTATAAGTTTGCTACCATGCATAAGCAAAATCTATGCCAAATCTCTGCTTATTAAATTGGAAGAATGGATGCTGACAAAAGGCCTACCTGGTAAAGAGCAGGCTGGTTTTAAGGCAGGCTCGTCAACTCTTGACCAGTGTCTAGTGTTAAGTCATCTTGTGGATAAATATGTTATGAGAAATAAAAGGAAACTCTTTGTGGCATTTGTGGATTTAAAAAGTGCCTTTGATTCGGTTGACCGCAACAAACTATGGACTAAACTAGAACACCTTGGTATTGACCCATATTTACTTACACTGATTCAAAGTTTGCATTCTAATAACCAAATATATGTTAAAGTATCAAAAGATGGTAGACTTGCAGGTCCTATTCTGAATAATCGTGGAGTTAGGCAAGGCTGTATCTTGGCCCCTACCCTATTTAATCTTTTTTTATCTGACCTACCATTATTCCTTCAAAACGCAACCACTCATACTCCTTATTTAAACAATTGCCCACTCTCTCTACTACTTTATGCAGATGATGCTGTAATTATTTTACTCTCTGTTTTGGGTTTAAAAAAATTATTTAAGAGTTTCTCAAACTACTGCTCTCTTAATAATCTCAAAATTAATTATGATAAGACAAAGATTATGCAATTCAGAAAGAGAGGGAACCCAAAAGGATGTATAATTAATGGACATCTAATACAGGAAGTTAAGCACTTCAATTATCTGGGAATAACATTCAAAAATAATATGAATTGGAATACACATATATGTGCTGCTATAGCTAAGGCCAAAGTGACAGCCCACCATATAAAATCCTATTTTTTTTCTCAAGTAGGAAACAGATTCATCCCAGCTGTATTGCAAGTGATTGATATGAAACTGTGTGCCCAACTTCTTTACGGCACACCAGTGTGGATCTCAGGCGACCTCAAGAGGTTGGATAAATTTCACGCTTCCCTTCTGAGGTCATTATTAGGACTTGCAAACTCAGTAAAATATGAAACAATATGTTGTGAGCTGGGAATATTGCCTTTATCCGTTAGAGCATGGCTGAGGACCTTGAAATATTGGATCTTCCTCCATTATAGAGCCCTATCCCCTAATTCTCTACTTTACGATCTTTTAAGTGATAGTGCAATCTACAATCTATCACCGATATGTAGGAGAAAACTGGATTCTATAGGGCTCATTCTAACTGACTTTGAAATCTCTGATCCCAAAGATACATGGGAAATTATTAGGAAGACTCTTACAGAAAAAAGTGCTCTCGCCATGCTTGAGGTTGCAAAGCACAGCACCTGCTCTCCCATTCACTTAAATCTCCCTTTGTGTAGAGATTTCCAAAAGGGATACATGACAAATCTGAAGAATCATGAATCGCGTAGGCTGTTTATGTTAGCCAGATTTAACATGTTTCCCTCGGTGGTAGTGAAAGGAAGATATCTAGCTATCCCAGATTCTGAGCGTCTCTGCAAATGCAGGAAAAAAGAACTCGATACTCTAGAGCATATATTCTTCTCCTGTGATTTTGGTAGTTATGCCAGAATACAATTATATGAGGCCCTAAAATTTAAAAAACAGATTTGTACTCAACCAACGGTCCAGGACATGTTGGCGGACAGCGATGATCAAATTACTTTGATAGTGGCCGAATTTTTGAGAGCTGTCCATGATGAAAGAATGGGCCATGATAGAGAGACTTAGTGGTTTCTAATGGTAGGTGACGTTGCTGTGATGTATTTTTATTTCATATTAAATTGTATTATATTATTCATGTACATTGATTAATTTCTGGGAGTTAAGAATAGGACTAGGATAAATTGTGTTTGCTGTACCCGTATTTTATACAGTTTGTATATGTTGTTTGTCAATGTGTGGTGTGCTATGCCTAATAAAGGATTTTGAAATTCAAAAATTAATAAAAATGAATAAACAAGGGTAACAGAATAGGCTTAAGCTCTCACTCTGTTGCACTAATTCTCTATATGTCCCCCGGTCTTCATCAGGTGGCTTGGGGTTCACAAATGGGTCACAGCAGTGCTGCCACCACCATTTTGTTTTCTAAAGAAAGGCATCAGTCTCCCACCTTTTCTTACTTGAAATCTGAGTACTGTTTCACCTCCTCCTCCTGGCCTGGAGGAGATTTAAGTAGACTTCATAGAAGTTTTCAGGCTGGTTAAAGTTGAGGTTGACTCTTCATAGCAGAGGTGGGGAAACCTCCAGACTGGAAGCCAAATGTGGCCATCCATGTCTCTCTTTCTGGCCCTTGAGACTCTTCCCAGGCAGCTCCCCCATCACTGTACTCGCCTTCCTTAAGTGTTTTTGCCTGGCTGGAATGTGCCTAGTTTAGACAATAATGATGCCACTTGCTTCCTTGGTCCCACTGATCATTGACATGTGGCACCCAGAAGGGAATTTGTCCCTTAGTCTGCGAAACATCCCACAGCCCTGCATTGTTGGGAACTCTTAAACTAGACATGTGGAATCTGTGGTCCTCTGGATGTTGCTGGACTCCAGTTCTCCAGCTCTAATACCTGCAAAAACAAATCTCAGTTGCACATACACAAAATAGTTCATTTTCTAGGCAATGATAAGAGATTTCCACATGCACACAAGCATACAGTTATAAAAGCCCTGTCTTCTGTGGAAAGCCTAATTTTCCATGCTTGTGGATGTTTTGGCATTTTGTTAGTTTCTGTTGTCACTTGTATGCTTTCAATCAGGTAGTTGAAAGGGGGGGGGGAGTAGCAAGAAAAGAATGCAAAGGAGGAAAATGCTCCACTCACCATTTCATGTGGCCTCCTCAAGCTATCTTGAAGCTTGTTACAAATCAAGAGTGTTCAGAATATTGCTTATTGTTCTGAAGGAGAACCAGCATGGCTTCCACAAGAGTCACGCCTGCCTCACTAACCTTTTAGAGTTCTTTGAGAGTGTCAACAAGCATACAGGTAGAGGTGATCAAGTTGACATTATGCACTCAACACTTTCCAAAAGCTTTAAGTTGTTCACCGAAATAAGTCCAGCAGTCATGGAATAAGAGGAGGGTCCTCTTATGGATCAGTGACTGGTTAAAAAACGTGAAGCACATAGGAATAAATGGACAGTCCTCCTCATAGAGAGATGTAGATAGTGGATTCCCCTGTGGATGGGTAGTTCTTGTTCATAAATGACATGGCATTTGGGGTGGGCAGTGAGGTGGTCAAGCTTGCTGATGACATCAAATTGCTCAGGGTAGTAAGAACAAAAAAGAAATTGGAGGGATTCCAAAAGGTTCTCTCTAAACCGAATGAACAAGCATTAAAATTAGGTGAATGTGATTCAATGTAACTAAGTATACACATTGGGGCAAAAATCCTAATATATATATATATTCACTTATGGATCCAAACTGGCAATGATTGAGCAGGAAAAAGACTGGGGATCATAGTGGATAACTCTTAGAAGGTGCTGATCCAGTATGCAACAGCTGTGAAAACGGTGAATTCCATTTAAAGGATCTTGAGGAAAGGGATAGAAAACTATAACTGTCAAAATCACAATGCCATTACAGTGGTACCTCGGGTTACATACGCTTCAGGTTACATATACTTCAGGTTACAGACTCTGCTAACCCAGAAATATTACCTCAGGTTAAGAACTTTGCTTCAGGATGAGAACAGAAATTATGCAGCGGCGGTGCAGCAGCAGCAGGAGGCCCCATTAGCTAAAGTGGTACTTCAGGTTAAGAACAGTTTCAGGTTAAGAACGGACCTCCAGAACGAATTAAGTTCTTAACCCAAGGTACCACTGTACATCCAATTTCGTTGCACTGTGCAATGTTGCACTTGTGTAATGACAATAAATAATCTATCTATCTATCTAACCCATAAATAGTACCTCGGGTTAAGAACTTTGCTTCAGGATGAGAACAGAAATCGCGCGGCGGCAGCGGGAGGCCCCATTAGCTAAAGTGGTACCTCAGGTCAAGAACAGTTTCAGGTTAAGAACGGACCTCCAGAACAAATTAAGTTTTTAACCCGAGGTACCACTGTATACAACATTATGATGTGACTATACTTGGAATACAGTTCTGGTCACAATTCCACCCCAAAAAAGGAGACTGCAGAGCTGGAAAAGGTTCAGAAAAGGGTAACTAACATGATCAAAGAACTGGAGCAATTCCCTTGTGAATAAAGGGGGTTTTGTGTGTGTTTACATTTGGGGCTTTTTTTGGTTACAAAAAAGTGAAGTGTAACAGATGCATAAAATTATGCATGTGCAGATAAAGTGTGCAGAGTTAAGTTTCTCTCAGTTTCTCATAATACTAAAATCTGGGGCCTTCCAGTGAAGGAAGTACACATCACATAGTTCAATTATGGAATCCACTAACACAAGACGCAATGTGGCCGCCAACACAGATGACTTCAAACTACGCTTAAAATTCATGGAGGATACAGCTATCTCTTGTTATGAACTTTATTATTTGTGCTAAAGGCAGAATGCTTCTGAATACCATTTTCTGGGAGAGAGCAGTTGCACTCAAGTCTTGCTTGTGGTCTTCTCAGAGTCATCTGGTTAGCTATTGTGAGAATGGGATAGAAGACTTAGATGAGCCATTGGTCTGATGCAGCAGGGCTCTACTTAAGTTCTTAAGTAGTATTTTAGAATTAAGGGTTGTTGCTTTTAATTACTGTGTAATACAAATCTGCTTTCAACCACCCATAAATTTGCCACATTGTGGCTTGGATGTGGTCTGCCTTAACTCAGCCTTAACTTAGGGCAGCCAGTGATGTACAGTCATTATTTGGGAATGTGAGCAGAGGCAGAACGGTCCACTGCCTGCTAATTTTCCTTTCTAGATAATGGGATATTAAACTGGCCAATGGGCAGGCGCTAGCTATAGAAATTCATCGGGTTGGAAGTGGCCTTGGAGGTAATCTGCCCCAGCCCTTTCCTTAATGCCTGATGTGCAGGATTCAACCCTTGGGGTAAGGACAGGGATAACCAGGCAACAGATTTTCTCTCCTTCCTAGGACTTCTACTTGATCAGCCAGTCAGTCAAAGAACGGAGCTCTGAAAGGCTCTCGGTGCCAACTACTCACAATGGCTATGTGAGTGTGCTGGAGAGTGCTGTTGCGCTCAGATCCTGCTTGCGGGCTACCCAGAGGCATCTGCCTGGCCGCTATAACAGGATACTGCACCAGATGGGCCATTGGCCTGATCCAGCCGGCCTGCAATGGCTGTTCACTCTTATGGAGGTGCCCTGTCTCGATTGGCTTTCCTTTTGTGTCTCTTGCATCTACTTATATTTAAATATTGGGCAATATTTAACATGCACAAATTACTTACTGTGCAACCCTGTGCCTGTTTACTCAGAAGACTGGCATGCAAACTGTACTCCCTTCTTGCCGAGTGCTTTACAATATATTTGGCCAGGCAGGCATTTCCTGATCAGTAATGCAGAGAAGCCATGGAACATTTTCATCTGCCCGAGCTGCAACAAAACATCTCTCTCTCTGCAGCCACAGCAGGCACTGAAACTTTCCAACGGTTTGACCTCGACTCCGCCCCCCCCCCCCCCCGTGCACTCATCCATTGCCTCTCAAGACAGATGGATGCCAACAATGCAGCCTGCACACACCGCTGTCAGGTGAAATGGCATATGCATCACTATTTTATGGTATTATACTGATTCACTGTCTTTGTTCTTTAGCTTAATGATTTGCTGTATACCAGCTTGGTTGTTTTTTTTAAATAAGGACTGCTGCCCCTACTCGCCAGCGTTGCATACCCCTCTGTCTTTTCCCCTAGGTAAAGGTAAAGGGACCCCTGACCATTAGGTCCAGTCGTGGCCGACTCTGGGGTTGCGGTGCTCATCTCGCTTTATTGGCCGAGGGAGCTGGTGTGCAGCTTCCGGGTCATGTGGCCAGCATGACTAACCCACTTCTGGCGAACCAGAGCAGTGCACGGAAACGCTGGAGCGGTACCTATTTATCTACTTGCGCTTTGACGTGCTTTCGAACTGCTAGGTTGGCAGGAGCAGGGACCGAGCAACGGGAGCTCACCCCGTTGCGGGGATTCGAACCGCCAACCTTCTGATCCTCTGACCATATCCTCCCCCTTTAAGCCTCACCTACCCCCTTGTCTATCCCACCACAGCCACCCCAAGCCCCTCCCCTTCCTGCATGCATGTTTAATAGAGGGGTAGATGCAGAGGGATTCTACATAGTGGCTTACTAAATTGCTGTGGGAAGGGCCTCACCCGCCATTGAACTTTGTTGCAGGCCTGTTTTTTAATGGGTTGGGGGTGGGTGGGGAGGCACTTCACAACACCTCCTTATCTCGTTAAGCAGTTAGCCTGGGCCTGCCTGCTGTTTCTCACGCTGACACACAGCGTGAAGGCACTACAGTGGTACCTCTGGTTGCGAATGGGATCCATTCCGGAACCTCCTTCGCAACCTGAGCAGAACGCAACCCGCGTCTGCATGTGTCGCAATTTGCTGCTTCTGCGCATGCACGTGGTGTCATTTTGAGCATCTGCGCATGCGCTAGCGGTGAAACCTGGAAGTAACCTTTCTGGTACTTCCGGGTCGCCATGGGACACAACCTGAAAACGCTCAACCTGAAGCAAATGCAACACAAAACAAGGTATGACTGTATATATTTTTAAGCATGTAGGTAGAGCAGCATATAAATATTTTTAAATAAATAAAAAAAGTCTCCAATGGGACTTAATGCCCTAGCAAGAGTGTTTAGGATTGGAAGCCAATAGAACGATCCTATAAATGTCTGCTCAGAAATCTATTGAGTAGAGAATTGCAGCCTTAGTTTAAGAACTGTACAAAATTTACGGCCACAGCTGTCACTCTGGTCATCTCATATTCACTTGAGCCCATAGGCAGAAGTTGCAGATTATTGTGCCTTTTCCATTTCATGGTCTTTTGGCCCAATTGAAGGCAATACTTTGTTGGGCCTGGTTAGCCGATGATGAGAATCGGTGTGCTGCAGTTGTTAGTACTGGACTGGTACCTGGGAGACGAGTGTTCAAATCCCCGCTTGGCCAGGAAGCACACTGGGTGACTTTGGGGCAGTTGTAGGCTGCATAAACGCCATACAGTCGTACCTTGGAAGTCGAACGGAATCCATTCTAGAAGTCTGTTCCGACTTCCAAAACATTCGGAAACCAAAGTGCGGCTTCTGATTGGCTGCAGGAAGCTCCTGCAGCCAATCGGAAGCTACAGAAGCCCCGTTGGACGTTCGGGTTCCAAAGAATGTTCGCAAACCATAACACTCACTTCTGGGTTTGCGACATTCAGGAGCCAAAACATCCGAGTACCAAGGCGTTCGGGATCCAAGGTACGGCTGTATATTTTAACTAGTTAAACTTTCGTAGAGCCACAATTCCCAGTAGACAGTTCCCAGGATTCTTAGGGGCAGTCATGTGCTTTAAATGTATGGTGAGTTCAGAGCCAGAGTCTCTCAACCAAACCTACCTCACAGGGCTGTTGTGAGAATAGAATGTAGAGGAGAACTATGTAGGCCACCTTGTGTTGTTTGGAAGAAAGGTGGCACATCAATGTAATAACAAGCCCTTCCTGCTTCTGTTGGACAGGACTCCAGTCTAGGAAAGGCTTATGCCACAATTCATCTGGCATAAGGTGGTTAATCTTTCTTGTCTCTGAAAGGTGCCACGAGACCGGCTTTATGTGTAATTATGAAAGGGGGCCGCCGCCTCCGCCAGGTCATGCTACCGACTGATTATGCGACGCGAGTTTGATTTAGGATTTGACGTCGCCGCTTCTGCCGCGACGAAGGGCTCCCGGTCCGCTGATTCTCTTCCTCCTCCTCCTCCTCCTGCGGTCTCCCGAAGGCCCTCTAGCGACGGCTGCCGTCCTCAGAGCCAGCACGTGGAGGGCGGCCCCTCAGCCGGCTCCCCTGCTGCCATTGTCCGTCGGCCGGTGCGCGCTTGGAAGTGGACGGTCTGCGTCTCGCCTTCGCTCGGGGGGGACGCTCCGGCCAAGAGGAGGGAACAGCGGGCAGGAGGAGGAGTGCGCGGCTGTGGCTCCGGCTTCCTTCCTGCCCTCCCTTTCTCCTCCCATCGGCCGGGCCAGCCTCGCCTCCCTCCCTCTCTCCCTATCTTCCCGCACACGCTCCCCGACCGGCAGCTCCGCGCTCTCTGCGCCGGCTCCTCCTCCTCCTCCTCTCCGCGCTTCCAGCAAGATGACAGCCGGGCGGCAGCAGCGGCGGTGGCGCGGAGATTCCTCGCACCGGCTGGTAAGTAGAAAGGACGCCGCCGCCGAAGGAACGAGCCCTGGACGGGCGGGCGGTGGTCGCCGCCCCGACGAGAGGGCTAGCGCAGCGCGGCGCAAAGGAGCTGGCATTTGCGCTCTGGCGATCGCCCCAAGAGAAGAGCGGAGGGCGTGCGGGGTACTGGGGTGGTGGTGGTCGGGGGGGGGGAGGCTGGGCGTCGCGGACTGGCGGGCCCACTCCAGGGATGGGAGAGAGGTGTTGAACCTCTTGTGCAGGCAAGAAGGGGTTAACTGAGGGGGGCATAACCAAGAGCGGAGGAAGTAGGTTTCCTCCAGGCGGGCGGGGAAAGAATCGGCTCCCACGGGTTGTGAGTACTTGGATTTGGCTTGGGAGAAGCAGAGGGAAGGAAGGGGTTAACAACCGGTCTGCAGGAATGGCTAGTAGGGCGGCGCGCGGGGCGGGGGGGGGGAGGGTGTCAGTTTTAGGCTGCACTGTTTGAAAGGTAGAGAAGTGCATATTTTGGAGCGTGGATGTGCTGCTTTGTGATGTGTAAGGATGTGAGCGTGAAGTGGCCTTGCATATACCTGCGCCCCCCGCCTTTTGGCAGAGGGGCAACCCTCTCCCGGCCCCCTCCCGCCCCCGCTTCAGAATTTTCCTCAGTATTTTGCAGAGTTGAGTTTTCTGCCAAAGAGCTGAGATGGCAGTAAGGTGGCCCCTTCCTTTGCCACCCCGCCAATCCCTTTTGGCACTGCAGACTTCGGAACACTTGTGCCTACGCACTTCTGACATGGTGGCAGGTGTGTGTCCCCAGCCATGGCCCTGCTGACCCTGAGCTCCCCTCTCCTGGCTGTGGTTCCACATCTGAATGCTTCTGGCTCTCTTCCAGGTGCACATCTGACTCTTGGGAGCGCAGCAATATTGTGGGTGGTTTGCCAGGGGGGATTAATGGAGCTGCCAGCAGAGCCGAACGGGAGGGCAGGTGCACCGCCAGGTAACACCAGTTGAAACAAGTTTTCTCTCCCAGGTGCTAGCCTGAGACACTGAAATTGGAAGGGGTGGTGGAGAAAGATAATTGCACGCCATCCACTGGTTGGTTTGCTTCATCTCTTACCACCCTTGGCTAGCGGGCTGCCCCTGTAGAGGAAAGACACCATCCTTGGGTTCTTTCTCTGCTTTTTCCATCCTGAGTAGAATATGTGGTTGCAGCATCCTTCCTCTGCCCTCCCCACTTCAGATCTAATCCTGTCCTCTTTCATTTGCAAGTTCGCAGTTGCGTCACTGAAGCAAGGTCCACGGTGTCTAAGATTCTTGTTCTCCTGGTTTGGGTAGGAAACTGAACTGCAGCTTAACTAAATTCTGCAGTTTTGGGCAATGTGAAATTTTCAGGTTGGGCTGAAGTTTAGACAGCCAGTTCTTTTTCTGCTTTGGCACTGTATTTTCTGTCTGGACAGAGGAAAGCACGGTGGATGTGTGAGGCTGTCGTGGAGGACTTTGGAAGAATCAATTTCTGGGTCTGTGGCTTGATGTCAATTGAGAAGATTTAAGCTGTCGCCTTCTAGGGATTTTGCTTGCACTAACGGTGCCAATGACTTTGGCACATATCATGTTTTCTGTGGGCTAAAGACAGAAACTTGATATGGTGCAGAATATTCAGGGTTTAACCTAAGAGCTGGAAATCTCCGAAGCTATCAGGTTTACTTAGGCTTGAAACAAAATATTTACCTGTGATGTGTTTCACTCCACATTTTATATTAGTATTTAGTGACAGACATCTCTGATATTTTTTGCAGCTCAGATGCTGTGGGCTGTTGGATTATTTAGATTCAGCAAGCTTGGAGAGAGGTTTGCATGTTAGAGCTTCTGTCTGCCACTCAGTGGCCTTACCTGACCCCAGCAGGTAAGGAGAGGGAGTTACAGTGTGCTAACCCCCCCCCCCAATCCTTCTTGCCTTTGTATAATTTGCCACTGTCTTCCCTGAACACATCTTTACATCAACAACTTTGGAATTTGCAGTCTTCAGTGGATGGTGACTTAACTTGGACTTCACAGTCCAAAATAGCAGCTGCGGCTTCTAAGGAGCTGGATATCGTACAGATTTCTGTGAGCCTCAAACTGCTTTGCATTCCTCAAGAGTGCAGTGTCCAGAGAGTTGCTGGTGCTGAGCATTTGAACTTTGATCCAGAGCCTAACAAGAATCCTTTCATCATCATCTTAACTCCCCACCCACTGCAACATTGCTGACCCAAAAGCATTTTTTGAGTTGAATCTTCACAAACTGCAGCATTCACTAGGAGTCTTGTTGAAGTTCAAGGGTGATTTTGCAATTATTTTGACTGATTGGAACCAGAATGCAAGCTGTGCTGTTGTGATGTACAAGTGATATAGGCTAGTGTGTGTCCAGTGCTTTGCTCTGGGGCTGCCTTTACAGAAAGCCTTTATGATGGCAGGTGGAGTCTTAAAGTGGCCCTGGGGAAGATGATGAACAACTTTAAAGTGGTGTGTCTGTATGATTAGCCTCTGCCAACCTGGGTCTTCCAGATGTTTTCGACTGTAGCTCTCCGCCAGCCCTTACTGTGGTGAATTGTAGACCGATATATCTGGAGGACACCTGGCTGACAAGGGCTGTGTTAGATTTACTGTTAGATTTTTCATGTTGCCTTTTCTTATCATTTCTGAAACCTGAACAGAACAGAGCTGGAGAAAGGTTGCCATTCTGTCGGCTGTGTAAATTCCTAGGCATTCAAGGGGAGATTAGGAAGAAATCATTGTGCGGAAATTAGCAAAGACCAGTGTATTTCCAGAAAATTATCTCTGTAACTCCGGCAGCAAGTGGAGTCACTCTTTTTCGTAGTGTATCCTGAGATGCTTCCTCTGCTTTTCATGAAAGAGTCATGTCTGTGGCAACAGCAAGTCTCTCAGTGAGGGTTTCTGGGATAAGTTGTTTAGCAAACCTGCTTTTTTAAAAATAAAAAAAGTTGCTATTGATAAGTATTCTTAGGGACATAGGAAGCTGTTTTATACCAAGTTAGGTCATTCCAGCTATTGTATTGTCTGAATTGACTGGCAGCAGCTGTATAGGTTTTCAGAATAGAGCTGTTTCCAGTCCTACCTGGACACACCAGAAATGGAATCAGGGACCTCCTACCTGCGAAGCAGGTCCTCTGCCACTGAGCTATGGCCCTTCATTTGCAACATCTCTCTTGGAACAATTCCCTTTGCCAAGTATGATGGAAACCTCCTTGCTTGGCTGACAGGGATGGGCGAGGTGACAACTGGATGAGTCTTTTGTGCTACTATTGCACGCCTGTGTCTTGGGACAGAGATGCGTGCTTTCGGAGCTCCTGTGGTTGACCCTTGGCTATTTAAAGACCTGGGACTGTCATGTCAACAGCAGATGGTGTAACACGCCTGTTCTGCCTTGGCAGTTGTGTGCTCCCAGCTCGAGGCAGTTGATTTGCTCAATCAGGCAGGGTTGTAAAGAAACGCTTCTGGTCCCTAGCGGGGCTTTTGGTCAATTTTGATGGGGGAAGACTTGAATTGTCCCAGAAAATAAAGTGGAACCTCATGCAGTACTTACAAGCCTGAGGCAAGATTTGCTGACAGTTCCCTCCAGGCTGTGCTTTCCAGGTCCTGGATTTTCTGGGAGAGACTAATGCTCTTGATTGTGAGTGCTTCTGGTTACACTTGAAAAAAATAATAATGGTGTTTTCTGCTGATGCGTGTAGAATCTCACCATTTGCTGAAGATCAAGTCCAAAATGAAGCTGTGGAGTGAATTCTGGCTTAGAAGGGTGGGAGTTCCCCAGAGCACCACTTTTTTTTTGGTGAAGAATATTTAGATTTTCAGGCAAAATCAAGCTTTTCTTCATTTTGGCTTCCCATAACGGCTCCACTCATGGTGCTAATGGCCTTGCATTTGTTGATAGGGGAATGGGGAACCTGTGGTTCTACAGCTGTTGTTGAACACCAGACCCTGCCAGCATGGCTAGTGGTCTGGGATGGTGGGATTTGTAATCCCAAATTTGGGCCTCCAGCTGCTTTTGGAGTACCATTCCCATCATCCCTGAAGACTGGTCCTGCTAGCTAGGGATGATGGGAGTTGTAGTCCAAAAACAGATGGAGACCCAAGTTTGGGAACTCTGATCTAGATAACTACAGTTCCCCCATCCCTGCTGAAGAGGAATCTGTATGGGTACCCAGAGCCATAAAGGCAGCCTCTGGGGCTGGCTGGCTGTTTAAAACCTTCTAGCTTCTCTCGTTGATGCCTTCTTGGGTGTTAGATTCTGGGGACAGACTTCTTATGGGGGCAGCAGAAGCAAAGAAGCCCACTAGGTTTGAGGTAGAATCAGATATGTTTCAGAATGATTTCAATGCAGATACCACCTTTTTCTTTTCCTTCCCTCTCAGACTTTGGTTGGGGTCACCAAGGCTGGCAGAAGTTGTTGTGATGTAGTGGGGAGGAGGACTGAACTTGGACTGGAGGCACCTGGGATGAAATCCTCGCTCATGATTGGCGTGCCTACCTGTCAGTCTCCTAATGATGTCAGGTGCAAGGCACTGCTAAAATGGAGACATTTCCACCCCCTTCAGTTTAGCAGGGGTTTCCGTGTAAAACTTCCTGAATAAGTGGATTCTGATGCAAATTTCTTCCTGAGGTTAAACTTCCATTTAAAGTTTTAACTGGAGATGCTCAGGGTTGTACCTGGGACCTTCTGCATGCAAATCTTGTGCTCTACCACTGAGCTGTGGTAGCTTCTCAAAAGTCTTCTTGGAATTGCCTAGTTTAGTGTTGTATTCTGGCAGAAAAATGGCTCAGGCCATGTTCCCCAACTGAGAAGATATTATCTCCTGTGCTGAATTTGAAGCCAGTAGACATTTGAGCCAGATGGTCTTTCAAGCCCCTTGCAATTCCCTGAATGATAGAGAAGCTTGGGTGTGGACCACAGCCCTGCCCTCCCCAATTCCTTGATTTGTAAGCCTGGTTGCAGCATGAGTTAGTGTTTTGTTTTCTTAATTTTTTTTTCTCCTAGAGAGCACTCATACACTTCTGGCTTAATGAGGGCTCTGGCTTATTCTGTTTGAACGAACAGCTCCATTAAGTTGTGCTGATTAATGAGCAGAAAACCCAGTAGGGAAGGCAGAGGTCTGAGCTTCCCGTATGTGTTTATGGCTGTGTCTTGTATGCACAGCACGAAAACATAGCTTGGGAACTTGAAGCCTGCAGATAGGTGGGTGGGAATAGATGCATGTCAATGTGGGGAAAGGAAATCTGGCACTGCAATCATCCATAGATGTCAGGGATAGGGTACACTCACCCAGATCTTTTGAAGGCCCCTGTGATGGTTTCTGCCACAATCCTTTCATGGCAGTAAGAAAAGATGTGGGAAAAGGCTGCCCCATGCTGAATTTCTGCACCTTCATTTCCTGGTGAGTGCACTGTGTACACATACTGCTGTGTGCTGGGAGAGGTGTTTGATGTGCAACTACTAATCCTTTCTTAGTGTTACTTGTAAGGGTGCACTGTGAGTTGTGCTTTGTGCACACAGTGAAGGCACGCAACTAGCTTGCTGCAGGCCGGAGTCAGCATAGGCTAGCATTTTCTTTCTGGCTTCCAGGCTCACGGGTGTTTCTGAGAATAGGCTTTGTGGACTGTTGCACCCACACAGAAAGGCCAGCGTGGGTGCTACGCACAGCATTTCTCAGGCCTCGGCAGTTGAACGTTGGCTTCTGTTTTTAAATGTGAGTGTTGCAGAGAAAGACTGAATCTTCTCCCCTTTGCTTTATGACGCCAGTTGCATCCCTGTGCCTGTCACAGATCTTCACCGGAGCTGTGTGCAGAGACAATAAAACAGTAAGATTTTGTACCCAGAGAATGCAAATCCTCCAGTAAGAAAGATGACCCCTGAGCTCCATGTAAAGGTAAAGCGACCCCTGACCGTTAGGTCCAGTTGCAAACGACTCTGGGGTTGTGTGCTCATCTCACTCTGTAGGCCGAGGGAGCCGGCATTTGTCCGCAGACAGCTTCCGGGTCATGTGGCCAGCATGACTAAGTCGCTTCTGGCGAACCAGAGCAGTGCACGGAAACGCCGTTTACCTTCCCGCTGGAGCGGTACCTATTTATCTGCTTGCACTTTTTGGCGTGCTTTCGAACTGCTAGGTGGGCAGGAGCTGGGACCAAGCAACGGGAGCTCACTACATCGCAGGGATTCGAACCGCCAACCTTCTGTTCGGCAAGCCCTAGACTATAGCGCCACCCATATCCAGTGCTTCATGTAAACTATACAAATTGAGCAAATACGCATCATTTTGTACTTTGCACAATCCTGGTCATGCAAGAGCTCTGTGTGGCATTAGTGTTCCCTCCCAGCTAACGGAGAACTTAGGATCAAACTATACATTGTATGGAGCACCTGCTTACAACTGTCTATACCCAGCCTAAAAAGCTGCTGCCACACCCCACCACGAACCAGATTGGACTGTGGCACGGGGGAAGGACTAAATAACTCTTTTCTTTCCATACTGTTGAAAATTGCTTCCGATGTTGCTCTTCCCTGAACATTATGCACAGCTTGACCCTTGGTGAGCAATAAGCTCTGCAAACCATTTTTTATATCAAGTTCTGGCAATTTGGTTCCGATTCTGTTCACATGGAGCCTGTCCCTTTTGTACAGACTTGCCTTTTGTCCCATAATGGCTGCTTACCCTGCTCGTGAGTGGGCAGCAGTTGTGACCTATCACAGGCTTCCCCTCCATCCCTGGGGGGTGAAATTCCTCTTGGTGTGGCCAGCCATTGGACGGCTGGATAGCCCACCCACATCAATATTTGAACTGGCCAATTGGGCAGGCTGGGAGATGGAGCATAGATGGAGGACCAGAGTCAAGGAGTGTTCACTCTGGTCCACCGACTGGGAATGAAAGCCGGCTGCACCTGCATCACTTAGCACAGGTGGCCAAAGATCATAATTGTCCCTTAATGTTTCCTAGTATCTAGCAGATCTAAACCTGTTCTCCTGGCATCACTGTCTTGTCTGCGATTTGAGGCTTCTGAGCTCTCCCTGTCCTACTGGCCTTGCATGCAGAACAGGTAGTATTTCTTGACAATGCTAACATGGAGGCCCTGGATCTTAATATCCTATCCAGCAACTTAATTATTTTACATCCAAGAGCACGCCATTCATTTTTTACTGATGCTGAAGCTTAGATGGCTTCAAAATCTCCTGAATCCCTCTATTACTTACTTTTATGTGCCTTTATTCTAAGGTGTTTTTTTTTGTTTTAGGTTGCATTTTGGTCTTAATGATAGTGATCTTTTTTTTTAATACGGTACACAGCTTAAGCGTATTAAGCAGTTTAGAAATGCCTTATACATAGTTTATACATAGCTTAGTTTAATTAAAAGCATTTTATTAACATTTATGTATTTAATGACAGCAGCACGAATACTGTAATTCCCAAAGATGGAAAGGAGGAGAAGTCCCAACAAAGGAAGAATAGCTTTGGAAAATGTTGGAATACACGGAACTGGCAAGATTAACAGCAAAGATTAGAGACCCAAATGATAAAAACTTCCTTGGGGACTAAGGAACTTTTATTAAGCATTTCAAGTGTTGCTAAAGCGAGATGAAAACGTGAGCAGGACTTGAAATATGAGCGTTAATTTTTTAAAGATAAATAGGTTTAAATGGATATATTGAATAGTGCAGGTGAAATATGCAGCATTCAAGGGTAAATATGGAAAGCGTGGAAGGGAAGGATGGGAAGTCAATTGATAAAATAACTTACAGTTTATGTTAAAATTTGTAGTTTTTTTGTTTTTGTGAAAAATCAATAAATAAGATTTTTTTTTTAAAAATTAATTAAAATAAAATAAAACAAATGAAAGGGAATCATAGATAAATGCACCAAGGATAAGTTTACTGGTGACCACAAGGCAAGATGGTTATTTGCCACCAGAATGGCCAGCAGAGGGAGAGGACTGTTGTCCTCATGTTCTTCTTGAGGGCTTCCCATCCAAATATATTTTATTGCCTGCTGTGGTAAACAGGATATTGGAACAGAAGGTGGTTTGGTTTGATTTGGCAGGGCTCTTACGATGCTGACTCCTCCCCTTGCGCTGTCTGGATGATGCAAAGATAGACTGCAAGACTTTGCGACGTGAGGGCTGCTGTCTTCTATGGGGCAGTGGACCACCCTGCTCAGCATCCTCCCAGTGTGGCTAGGACAGGGGTCCCCAAACTAAGGCCCGCGGGACTTGTTTATCCGGCCTGCTGCGACCCCCACCGCCCGCTGCCGCCGCCCCCTCTTACCGGTGCTGCGCTGCGCAGCTGCCCACTTCCGGGTCGGAGGAGCACTGGAAATAGCTTGTGCACATGCGCAAGTGTTATTTCCAGTGCACATCCGGGCCGGAGGAGGCCCATGCACATGCACACAAACTATTTCCAGTGCTCCTCCGAGCCAGAAGTGCGCCGGAAATAGTGTGTGCGCACGTGTATTGGCATGCGCTTCCCCGCCCTCCAGCCCGCTGCACGATCGGTGCTGGAGACACCGGCCTGAGGTGTGGTAAGTTTGCTGACCCCTGGGCTAAGAGAATATAAAGACTAAGCCCACAGGCTATTCTGAGTCGGCCATTTGAGTCTGTGGCCACTGGTGGTGGAGAGCTGTTTCTTAGCTTATCCTTGGAGCTTTGTAGGGTCTCTTTGGTCAGAACATAGGGAACTGCCTTATGCATAGCCAGGTCAGTGGTCCATCTAGCTCACTACTGTCTACTGAAGTGCAAAACCCTTTCCAGCTTCTGTGCAACCTTCTGGGGGGCCACCTGCCAGTGGTGAGATCAGAGCCAGAGGCAAAAGTGGCACAATGAAAGACGTGAACTTTCAGGATAGCTGAAATAATGACTCAACCCTTGTATGCCCAATTTATCCCTGCACTCTGCAGGTGAGAGGACCTCCAACAGGTAACCATTCCTCATCGGGCTTTAATTGTTGTGGCACCTGCCTGAGGAAGTCCCTCTGCTTGAAGATTAGATAGGTACCATCTCTCCTGCCTTTCCTTCACCCTGCTGAAGGCCTTCCTCTTTCTCAACAAGCCTTTTAAGTGGAGATCTTTCCCAGTCTTCATCTGCATTGGAATTGTTTCAAAGATGTTTTAAAGTTGTTTCATCACTTGTTTTTATGCTAGCTTGGGCTGCTTTTGGATGGATTTAATAAGTAAGTAAGTAAGTAAGTAAGTAAAAGTCAGTAAGTAAGTATGTAAGTAAGTAAATTAATTAATATTTTCAAGCTTTGTAACGTCAGCTAGTTTCTGCATTCATTTGTGCACTCTCCTCTATCATCTGAGCAACCAAACAGCACCATCAGCATTGAAGGGCCAGATAGAAGAACTTGAGGGGCTGCATTATGTGAGGTTCCCTTTTCTTTCTCTGCATGCTGACTGGCAGTTGGCTTTCCAGGTTTCTGACTGAGGATATACGTAGCCCAACCTGGAAATGCTGGGAACTGAACCTAGGACCTTCTGCAGATACTCTGCCTCTGAGCCGTGGCTCTTCCCAGTTAGCAGGCAGTCAAAGGGACCTGGCAGACGCTCTGCAACAAAAGCTTGCATCTGTTACTTAGAGCTAAACTGAGGTTTTCCAGGCAGCAACCCTAGGGGTGGCAATCTGTAGATGGTAAACAGCCAGAGAAATATGGGTGCCCTACCTCTCCTGCCCCCATGCATTTCTCTGGAGGACATTGAAAAGCTACTTGGGGCACCGAAGATAGATTCAGCTTGGCTTGTTATGAAGAACCCCCAAATAGTCAGTCCAAAGGTGGGAAAATCCCAACTATTTAGTTGCTTCAGTATCACAAATCAGAATTGTATGGTTTTTTTAAGGATTCACCCTATTCTTTACGTAGTAGATAATAGAACCATAGAATATGCAGCTGTCCCACCCGGGGATTGAACCTGCAACCTTGGTGTTATCAGCACCACCTTCTAACTAACTGAGCTGTGTCATCTCATTTAACTGATTTTAGTATTGTGTCATTACATTCTTGTAACCTGCCCTGGGTTCTTAAGGAGAAGAGCAAGCAGGGAATCTTAACAAATAAATAGCCAATAAAGTTGGGTTTGTTTTTTGTTTTTTTTTGTTTATTTCCCACCTGCCTAAGGCCAAGCTCTCTTGATATTGTAAAGGATTCTTTCTATTGAAAGATTCAGGCCCCAGATTCTGCGTATTGCTGCTCGGTTATTTATTTATTAAAAATATTATTTTATGCCGCCTTATATGCATGACCGAAATACAAAGGCCAGTCACAAAACAAAGCAACGAAATGGTTAACACACCAAGCAGAAAGCTTTGGAATACAGTAGAGAGAAAGCTGCACAAAAAAAGCATTTTCCAGAGGTGTTTTTAGAAGTAACTACTGTTGCAAGCCACTGCAACCTACTTTATTGACTGTAAGAGAATGATTCGGTCAAGCCTAAATTAAGTGTGTGTCGTGGTGGTGGTGGCGTGATGACCCTGCAGGCACGAGCTAAGGCCTCTATGGGCTCATATGTGCCTGCAGGCACTGCATTGGTGATCAAGATTATGGGGAAAACTGATCACAGATGTTGTGAAGCAGTAGAGGGATGCTCAAGGCAGTAGCATTAATGAGACATAGATTCATGGAATTGTAGAGTTGGAAGGGACCCTGAGGGTCATCTTGTCCAACCCTCTGCCATGCAGGAATCTCAACTAAAGCATTCGTGACAGATGGCCATCCTTGATGGCTTGGCTTGATTTACAGAGCTCTCCCTGCAGACCTCAGGAAGGGTCGTTGCTCAGTGGCAGAACATCTGCTTTGCACGCAGAAGGTCCAGGTTCAATCCCTGGCACCTCCAGCTAAGGCTGGGGGAGACCTCTGCCCTGACACCCTGGAGAACTGCTGCTACTCAGTCCAGACAATACTGTGCTAGATGGGCCAGTGGTCTGACTTGGTACAAGGCAGATTCCTGTGTTCCAGACCTGCCACTCTGGACGGATATGACATCTCTTTAGTAGGCATGTCTTTCCCCCTGGAGGTTCTTTTCTGTCCCTTCAGGTATCCTCAGCGATGCAGTCTTCATTGGAGATTGACTGCACCTTATCTCCTTTCACTGCTGCAAAAGGATTAAGCATACCTGCCTGGCTCTCATAAGCATGTGAGCTGTTATAACGAACTGAAATTCATTTTTAATAGCAAAGTTAATCGCAGAGTCCACTCATTGATTCTCTATTTTGCAGCTGTATTAGCTAGGCTGTGCTGCTGCTAATGGTCTAGAAAATCGCCTTTTAATAAAGTCAGGCAGAGGGTGTGTGTTTGACGGGGTGCGGGGAGAGAGAGAGAGAGATCTAACTGTAAAAGTACAAGCCAGGATGGGTAAAATTGGAAAGCTTCGGAATGAGCGGCATAAAAGGAGGCTTGCAACAGCCATGCATTGAAGCAAACAGGAGCCGTTCAAAGGCTGTTTTCTCACATGCAGGCTTATCACTGAATAACAGCAGCTTCCAGAGAGCTTTCTCTGATACCTTTTGCACTTGCAGCTTTTTGTTTGCACTTTTGGTGCAGAGAACAAGTTTGTACTATGTTTGAGTAGTTTGAGAGGATAGTGCTTTGTTTGCATCCTGATATTTGAGGAAGGAAGACAAATTAACTGAGGGCTATTTTCGCTGTCTCTCCAGATTGAGGAAAGATTGCATGTGCTGATGGTGGAACTTCTATGTTAAATTAAAATGCAGTGAGGTTCAAAACTTTGACTCTCAGGGTTGGGTGAATTGCTGTTTGCTGTCCTCAAGGTATGTGGTGATTTTCTGCGCAGGCCTTCCTTCCCTCTTTGTCCTATAACTACATTTCCCTGCTTCTGTTTAACGTGCTTTCGAAAGCTTTGCGTAAATCTGGATCTCACACAAATAATCACGTAACGGTTTCACCATGTGCACAAAGCAGAACTCAGCCCTCATCCATTCAAACCGCACTGTACAGCCATTTATAGGCAGCAAGAATTGTTTTTTTGCTTGCCCAGTGTGAGCGGAACAATGGTTATATTTTCGCAGTAAGAAGCTTGTGCTGATGAAAGCCAGCGTGGTGCTAAAAGCAAGAAAAGCCATTCTGGATTAAGCCAGTAAGGAGATACCACAAATACATATATTTGTGATAGGTTTTCGCTGTTTGTACAGTAATATTTCCCTGCATAAACACTTCCCTGTATTTCACTGGGGATGTAAAACCCAACCATTTTATATAATCGCATTAGAACCAATTTAGTGCAGCTGGGATTGCTTCTTGCACTTCACAGGTGAAATTCTGCTGAGGCTGGCAGGGAATGGTTATATTCCCTAGCTTCCAAACCTTACATTTGCTCCCACGGTGTGGACTGTAGCTACAGGATTGTGGTTAGCTAGGCTGGAAGACTTCAGATGCATTTCCACCTATTGGTACAACACACTTGCTGGCTTATCTGGCATGGGCAGTGTACTCGTGCAGGCTGCCAATCTCTCCTACTTTGTTCCTGCCTTCATGCAAAGCGGATCAATAAACTAAGAAGTATTTGCTCCAATTACGCCTTAACCAGAGTTGTGGTTTATTGTTCTCTAAGAAAAAACATGGTTGCTAGTCAACCAGAGGACATGGTTTATAGTTGGTTATTTATTTACTTACTTACCTACTTACTTACTTACTGCAGATAATGTTTCAGAGTAGACTCATGGAAAGGAAGGGACCTAAATTAGCCATGTCTATTAATTTCCATGGGTCTACTTTGAGCAGAACTAGCGCTGGATACAAACCACATAATAACAACCTTAACAGGATAAAACAACAGTATTGACTAAAAATACTCATCCTGCAGTATTATAAAATACAAGGTTTATATAGCTCTTAATGAAACCTTCTAAGCGGCTGGCATACAACAACATGAAACACTGATTAACAATATTGATAAAATAAAAAACAAATTGACATACGAAGTACCCAGGTATGGATAAAACCAGCAGTTTTGAAAGAAATATATCTAATAAACCTGGGAAGGCTTGCCTAAAGAAAAGGATTTTTAGCAGGTGCTGAAAAAGGTACAACCAAAGCATCTGCCTAATATCAATTTCAGGGAGTTCCAGAGCATAAAGGCTGCCACACTAAGGGATTGATTCATTGCAAGTGTGGAACAAGCATTTCGCTCTTCCATAGTTCCTCAGATCAAAATGGATGATAGGGCATATACCCTTGTGCAAATTAATTGAAACAAAGCATGTTTTGTATCTTACTCGTAATCCTGTACTCAAAACAAACATGAAAAGTCAGTTGATCATTATGGTGTTGGGAGCCTGCAGCCAACAGAAGGAATGATGCACTCGCTGCAATATATTGCTGTTCTACGAAAGAGAGTTATTCCAGAGCTGGAAAAGAGGTATCCTCGCGGTACTGGGATATTGCAGCAGGACCTAGCTCCCTGTCACACATCGAAAGTGGGGAAGAAGTTCATGACAGAGCAGCAAACACAGGTACTTGATTGGCCAGGGAATTCCCTGGACGTAAATCCCATTGAGAATTTGTGGGCTACATGCAGCCTCTGTGCTGTAGACTGTACGACTATGGAGAAACTCATTCAGGCGCCGATTCAAGTGTGGTACAGGAATCCGAAAATCAACAGTAACTGTTCGAAACTAGTAGACTCTATGCCAAATCATGTTCAAATGCTGCTTAAAAATAGCAGAGGTCATATCCATTAGTAATGTACGTATATGTGAGTTTTGTACAATAAACTACATTGTTTGTTTCCAGTAATTTGCACAAGGGTGTGAATGGAATAAGGCAGTCCTTCAAGTAAGCTGTTGATGGCTTTTATTGGCTTCCTGATCATGACTTTGGAGAGCAGCAAACTGTGATCCTGGTTCAGATATAATTAATTAATATACCGTTTAATGCCAAAACAGCTTCTGAATGGCTTACAAAACATTAAAAAAATTGCACAATGTTGTTCAAATAAGGAATAATTAAATTATATAACAGTTCCAGGGAACAATAAAACAACCCCATTAAACCATTTACAGTGTAAATATCCATGCTTTTAAAATGCAATGAAACATTAAAACAGCACAGCAATTAAAACAGGAAACTTGGGTCAAGAGATCAAGGGAGCGCCAATGTAAACAGGTGCATCTTCAGAAACTGGTGGCATGCCAATATAGTTGGGGCATTTCATATTTCAATGGGCAGTTCATTCTGCAATACTGTTGTCACAGTACTGTCACAAGTGCTTCTTGATTTGTTTATCCTGCTTGCAGAAGAGGAGCAAAGTAAGAGTGATCAAGAAGCATGCATGGGCATGCTGTTTCTCCAGATAAATCATGGTAAGGTAGGCACTCTGGATTGTCGTGTGAATGCAGCAGCTTGTCACCACACTGAACTGCAATGACTAGAACAACAGAGGGAGTATTGCAGATGAAATCTGAACATTTTTGAGAACTGATGCTATTATTTTCTGGGTCTTTTAAATAATGCATCAGATGCATAACCCTGAAAACTGGTTTTCAGTTCTGCCAATAATATTTTGGTGACCAAGAGCAGCTAATTAGACTGCATTCACAGGCAACTGGAAAGGCTAATAATGGTCCTGAATATTTCTGCAATGGGTTATTCATGGGGCATACTTTACTGTCTGCGCTGCCCACGTTCCTCTTGCATACAGAAATAGATCTCCAGCTCTTTCACTATAAGTGATATGAGAGTTCTTCTCTCCTTGTTGTAGAGCTGTGGTGGGTTGACTTTAATCTCACAGTCTGCTTTAAAAATAAATCCATGTGGTCTTCCAGTCTGCATTTTTCATCAGGAGTGCATGTGCAGGATCAGTTAAGGGGTGACAATTCTGTTTTAAGAGATTCTTGCTTAAGAGCATAAGAATTGCCTGGTTGGGTCATGACCATGGTGAGGTTTGCTCAGCCTATATACTCAAGGGTTGCCAGTTCACCATAATGAGAAATGCTTCCTTTAGGGCAAACTGGAAGTAATTCCACTCCTTATGGCAGAGCTTTCCAAACTTTTCATGTTGGTGACACACTTTTTAGACATGCATCATTTCACGACACAGCAATTCAGTTTTACTAGCAAACCGGAGATTAAACTAACCCCTTTCCATTCCTGGGAGGAGCACGAGGAGTGTTCGCGTGACACCATTACACACTGCAGCCGACACAGAAGCATGTCGCGACACACAGGTTGGAAAGCTCTGCTTTATGGCACTGGGCATAATAAAAGTTATTGCTGGATATGATTGTGTTTATGACTCCCAAAGCTGTACTGCTTGAATGCTAGAAGTATATGATCCTTGATGAAGATTTGGTGGTAGTCATGTGCTTATTTCAATCAAGACTGTTGCATCCTGCTGGAGAATCCTCAGTACTGTCCTCTGGACATATTAAGGTGGGGTTTTGGTTTTTTTTTTGGTATAATATTAAACTAGCACATTACAAAACCTGCGGTTCTCCAGATGTTGCTGGAGAACAGGCAAATCCACGTCATACATTTAAAGCAGTTTAAATGGGAACAGTAGTTTCATCCTCACTGAGCTACAGTCCCCACCAATAAACTGTAGTTCTCAGGATTCTTTGGGAGGAAGTCATTAATGCGTTGAATCAACTTTAAATGTCTGATGTGGATGTCCCATACATCTCACATTATCCCTGACAGTTGGCCATGCTGTCTGGGAAAGGGCCCTAGGTTCTTCATCCTTTTTATAAAAGAGTCACAGATGTTCAGGGGTGAGGGATCTTTTTCCTTTTTTTTTTTTTAGCCCAAACAGCTTATCCCCTCATGGATGACCTTTTGGGATCTTTGTGACAAAAATAGGTGGCGCCAGATGCAAAACTGGGTAGAGTAAGAGGTGCGACTTATCTTCATACATTAGGCTGTATTCCAATTACAGTGCCCCCAAAATCAGAGGTTTCTACGTGCACTCAACCCACCATCTCTCTTGTTTCATCCAGACAAGCAAGAGGCATTGTCCACTATTGTAGCCAGTGCTGTTGTAGAAGGTGCACCATTGAGGGGGATAGGAAGCTTGGACTGAGGCTGGTCATGACCTGGGAACAGTCCTGAAGGTCTGATGGAGAGCCCTACAGGGCTGCTTTCAGTGGCTTGAGGTTCTCCCACCCATGAGATTCAGTAACAAAATGAGTTTGTCTGTCAGCATAGCTGTCAACGTTTCCCTTTTTTAAAGGGAAATTCCCTTATTCTGAATAGGATTCCTCACAAGAAAAGATAAAAGTTGACAGCTGTGTCTGTCAGTCATTACAGTTCAGAATTTCATGGTTGTGTATATCCATCTATGCTTCTTTTTTATGCTTATTATAATGTTTGTCTTAATATGCAGTCTTAAATGCAGGTAGAGACCACAATTTGCCCTTTTCTCTGAGAAATACCAAAACTTTTCTTACATCTCCTTAAGTTCAGGGGTCTGCTCTAAGCATGACGTAAGTCTGGCTCTTTCCTATAGACTTAAATTGAACTGTGTTTTCCACTCTGACTTCCAATGCAGAGTACAGAGGGCTTTCGGTTACTATAGAGGCACCAGGTATACAGCAATGCCAGACTGCACCCTTAGAGAACCATGGCCAATGGCAGCTTTCAAGCTAAAACCAGAAATTCAGACTGAAACCCACTACGACAACCAAAGCTGATTAAAAAAAACATCTGTACAAATAAGAGACAGGTCTTACAGATTGTGCCCGACTAAGAGAGGACACAAGTACCCAAAACTCATTAAATTAAGGGGCGAAAGCCTTGGTAAAAGGCAAGTTTTTATTATGTGTGGATGTGCTCTGAGTAAAAATTAGTTGGATAGAACTCAGGAATTCAGGGAATTCAAACAAATAAAAATAGGGTCTGATCTTGTGGAGCAGGGAAGGCCTGGACAAAAAGACAAACCTTTACAAAACATCTGAAGCAAGTGAAGGCTGTTGCTTTTGCATATGACGAGAGGAAGGAGGTTCTATAGTACAGGGGCAATAGCAGAAAATGCCCATTTTTGGTTCACCACTCTATGATGTTTTTTGGAGTGTGGTGTTGTGAGGGGAATTTCCACAAATGATTTAAGTGATCTTGGCAGGGTAAGGCCTCTGCAGGGGGCATGTAGTTTCATGTAACCTGGCTCCAAGTTGCATTAAGAACTTTGTATGCCAGCTGCCACACTTTGAACATGTGCCCCGGAAGCTGATCAGTGGCAGCCAGCGCAGTTCATGGCTGAGAAGATGAGCTGGGGGAATATTGGGTGAACACTGACTGCTCTGTACATTGCTTGTGTTGGGCTTCCCAGAATGGGCCTGGAGTGACAGCAGGTGGCCCATGTCGCTGTTGTAAGATGGAGATTAACACACTCTCTCGTCTGCATGAGAGCATTTTGTTTATGCTCAGGCATCTGACAAGTACTTAAAGCTCCCACTTTAGAGCCTCTCAAATTCTTCCAAGGCAACACTCCCTGGAGCAGCGTTTGCTCACATTGTCTCGCTCCTAAACTTTATATGTAAACCTTGAAAGCTCATTTAGGCGAAGGCTGTGAAGTATCCCTCCCTTTTATTGGTTTTCCTGAGAGCTGGCTTATTTTGGTTCCTTTCTGTGAGAATCTGACACACAGGCAAAATGCAAGCCTGGGTTTGCTTCCTCTGGAGCGGGGATGTTTGTGCCAGAACTTTTAAGGAAAAACCCTCAGTGGCTAGAAAGTGTGTGACACACTGCTCAGAAACTTTCCCTCTGCCTGTTGCTTCTAACATGCTGGGGCCTGCCCTGTGCAAAAAAGGATAAGGGAACAAGCTGTGAGGAATTCCATTTGCCAAGCCAAGTTGGCTGCGGTGTTTCAGGGAGGGAGGGTCTGGCAGGCAGGTTTGGTTCTGCTCCTCGCAAGGCCTGCTTGTTTTTCTTCAGGAAAACATCTTCTTACTTCGTTTGGAAAGATTTTCAGTTTTAAACATTGCAATAATCTTACAGACATTTTAACGTTTCAAAACTTGACTTCCTTCACCCTCTTTCTGCGGTTTTTAAAATTTATTTTTAATATTTTCTGCATATCCAAATTAATTTGTTCATTAATTCATCTACTTTAAATATATAATCATACCTTGGGTTACAGACGCTTCAGTTTGCGTTTTTTCGGGTTATGGACCCGCCGAAACCCGGAAGTACTGGAATGGGTTACTTCCGGGTTTCGGCGGCCGTGTATGTGCAGAAGCGCTGAATCGCAACCCGCATATGCGCAGACGCGCTGCTGCGGGTTGTGAACACTGCGGGTTGCAAACGTGTATCCCACACGGATCATGTTCGCAACCCGAGCGCCCGCTGTATACTCTTATGAAACTGCAGGTAATTACAATCATCCTGCCAATGTTCTTATCTGTTTACAGCTTGTTTATACATATTCAATAAATCATTTCCATTCTTTTATAAAACATTTGTTATCTTGATTTCTTATTTTTCTGGTAGGTTTCACCATTTCTGCATATTCCATGTCCATTCTTCTTTTGCTGGGACTCCTTCTTAATAAATAAATGTTATTGTTATTATTTTCTTTTTCCAGTTTTTCTTCCTTCTGATTATTGTGTAGTCTTAGAAGCTAAGGGGATTGTCATGAAGCGTGCCAGCACTTCAGGATTTACTGCTATGCTTACGGCATTGACCAATGAGTGACTTCCCTGGCTGAAAACAGGTGACCCTGCTTGGGGATAACATCTTTTTTGGGGGTCAGATTGAGGCCTTTGCATGTTGCCTGATTAGAAGTTCAGATGCTCAAACTTCTATCAACTTCATAACCCGCCTCTGTTCCCGTGCTGGGTACTATTCCCATGTCCTTGGTTGGGACAGCACAAGTTCAGGGGCAGAGTGAAGTGGCAGTACAGGATCTAGGATTTGCAGTACAGGATCTAGGATTTGTATGGGGGGGGGGGAGACAGGGTCTAGGGGAAGCAGTTATCAGTGGTGTCTCCCTCCCTGAGTGTGTCCACACATCCTCCTTGTGACTCTTGTGACTGTACATCTGCTTGCCTTTCCCTCTAGCCAAATCTGCACCACCTCGCAGAGGAACAAGTCAAGGTGTGTGGTAGGGATGTTAGAAGGCATCGCTTCCTTTTCTATCCTGTATTCATTGCATGCAGCGTCGCTTCCGTTCTGCTACAGTTCATCTTCGGCCAAAAACCCCATTATTTGTTTCATTGTTCACGGTAGTGAAATTACATAGCTTACGTAATTTCTGCGATCTATTACATTAATTAGGCAGGCTACATTGCCGTCATGTTATTCCACCCCATTAATTTCAGTGCAGAAGGAACACTATGCAAATTGGGGAGTGACATAATCTATTATTATTATTTTACCCTGAAAGCAAAAACCATGAAGACTATGGTAATTATATTTGCTGGATTGATTTCTGTACCAGACGTGGAACAAAGAAGCGAACATTGGCAGTTTCCACACCTGTTTCTGTTTTCATTGTAATTCTGTAAATCCTTAGTGTGCGGAGATTGTTGCTCCTTTTTCTAGCACCTCTCACTGCTTGCTCTAAGAGGGCAGGTAAACAGACCAGTGCTGCGCTAAAACCTGCCATCCAATTTCTCAAAAGCTTTCCTCCGCTGTGAAGGAGACATTTTTCTGCCTCATTCTCTCTGGGAAATTTTCAATTTTTCTTTAGCCTTCTGGTCAGTGCAAGGTTTTGAATGCGCTGTATTGTTGCAAGGTGACAGAGAGTGCTGTGTGTGCATGCACACTCTTGCTTTCTTTCCAGTGAATATTTCTCTGGCACTTTGCAGCTTCCTCGGCTGCCCAGATCAGGTTCTGATCTGAAAAAAGCCCCATGGGAGGAGTTCCTGTCCATCCCTGGACTTTAATTGGAGTGTGAGAATGAAAGAAATGAGACTTGCTAACACCCCTTGGCTGCCTCAAAAGTATGGCAATCACAATAATAACCACATACCCCACACATGAGAAATTCACCAAATTTCTCTCTCTGTGTGTGCTTCAATTCATTGAAGGAAGATGGTTGGGGAAAATGCAGGAGAATTTTTTTGGCACAGCACTAAAACAGATAGCAACTGCAAGGAGCACCAGCAGCGGGGCAGGGGGCTCCAGGATTTGGCATAGAGCCCCCTACTGGGTCATAGGTCTTGTCTGGCATCAAATGATGCTGACAAGGGGCTTTGAAAACCCATTGGTTGCTTGGCTGGGTTCCACACATATCATACAGGCTTGCCTTAATTATTTTTCAATAATTATTTCTCATAATTACCGTATTTTTCGCCCTATAAGACGCACTTTTCCCCCTCCAAAAATGAAGGGGAAATGTGTGTGCATCCTATGGGGCGAATGCAGGCTTCAGGAAGCTATCCGCAAGCCTTGGGAGAGCTGCGCGGCTTGCGAAGTCGCGCAGCTCTCCCACGGCTTGCGGATAGCAGCCTGCTCTGGGGGCTGGGGCCAGGGAAACTCGGGCTTCCCCCACCCCAGCCCTGCACCTGAGGGGGGGGGAAATAATTTTTTTCCCTTTATTTCCCCCCCAAAAAACTAGGTGCGTCCTATGGGCCGGTGCGTCCTATGGGGCGAAAAATACGGTATTCATAATGAAAAGTACTGATGAAATTTTCCAAAGATACAGTGAAATTGAAAGCTTTTTAAAATTCTTCTCCCCACCCAGTACTGGAGTGACCTTGTGCATTTTTTGACAAACTACCAGTGCATAAAACTTGGAAATGGACAGAGCATTAATCTTTCTTTCTCTCTCTCTCTCTCTCTCTCTCTCTCTCTCACACACACACACACACACACGCACGCACGCACACACACACACACACACACATATATATATATACATATACACACTCTTGTGTATATTATTCCTCTCCCTCTCAGTTCTCATGCACACACCTTCACACATTTCTTTCACACAAAATGAATTGAGAAGGCTCTTCAAAACAAGAACCCATTGACTATTTTTCCAGAAAAACAAATGATCTTGCTAAGAAATTCAGATTTTGAACTGTGTAGGCAGCTGAGCAGAAAACAGGAATTATAGGCTTGGAGAGGAAGAAGGGTCGATTTTTTTTCCAGGCTGTGTTCTCTCCACAATTGATGGTAAAATCATTAATGGCGAGGTTACAGATCGGATGGCAACGCCAGTTGCCAAAAGACATCACTTCCCCATGGATCAATGAAGTTATACACTGCTCTCTTGTAAGCATTATTGTAGAGATATACGGTGTCCTTCTTAAGAAAGAGTAGCCATGGCCCCAACTGCATATTTTCTCCCTGTGTTTTTTTTTGGGGGGGGGGGTTGTAGTGTATATATATATATATATATATATATATATATATATAAAATATTTATAAAATTTCTATACCTCCCTTCATCCAAGGATCACAGGACGGATTACAATATAAAAACACAAACATGCATACTATAGTAACAAATGAAAAGAATGCCCCCATAGTTTAAAAGGCCATGGATTACTTAATTAGCCAAAGGCCTGGGAGAAAAGGAGTGTTTTTGCTTAACATATAAAGAGATGTAATGAAGGAACCAGGTGAGTCTCCCTGGGGAGAGCACACCCCAAATGGGGAGCCATTGCCGAAAAGGCTCATTCTCATGTCATGCCAACCACCCAGACCTTTGATGGAGGGGGCAGTTGAAGAAGGTCCTCAGAATATGGGCACAGCATCTAGGTTGTTTCATATGAGGAAGTATCCTTGAGGTATTGTGGTTCTGAACCTTTTAAGCCTTTCTATGTCAAAGCCAGCACTTTGAATTGGACCCAGAAACTAATTGGCAGCTAGTACAGTCGGGCCAGAATTGGTGTAATATGCTCAAACCATCTTGCCCCAGTGAGCAACCTGGCCACTGAATTAGGCACCAGCTGAAGTTTCCGAACTGCCTTCAGATACAGCTCTACGTATAACTCATTGCAGTAATCTAACCTACAGGTTACCAGAGCATAGACCACAGACGTTAGGCTATACCTGTCCAGATAGGGACACAGCTGGGCAACCAGCCCAAGTTTGATAGAAGGCCACCTGAGCCTCAGGCTACGTACCTGCTCCTTCAGAGGGAGTGTAACTCCATCAATACCAAAGCCCAAAGTACTGTTTCTTCTGTGAGGTTTCTTCGTTTTCCTTTATTGGGTTTGCAAAAGGTAGATTATTTTGTCTTATTTTTATCTCCTCCTCCCCCTGCGAAGTTCATTTTTATATTTGTGTGGGCAGACTCAGAAGTGGTTACTTGCCTAAGCCTATCCAATAAAAAGTTGAGCTTGTATTTGAACCCATGTCTTCCTGATTCAAGTGGAATGCTCTGTATCTCTATGCTTAGCATAGACTTTTAAAGCCTTTCCTACATATTTCCCCCTGAGACTCAGGATGGATGATAGTCAGTGTAAAATATCAAATCATAACATACAGAAATAAGGTAGAGAATCTCCTGTACTTTCCATCATAATGTGTGCTCTAGTCTTGTTGTTTCTTGCAGAGAATAACCAGACTCTGACTTCAATGACATCCAAAGCCAGATATTATCCACCAGGAAATGGGACTATGGGGAGAGCTATCACTGGGTAGATATAATTGAATTCTGTTATTTGACCAAGCTGCTGCTGTTCTCCATCCGAACTTAAATATGCAGGAAGCTGTCTTATAACAGATCAGTCTTTGCCCACCTAGGCTAATATTATTATTGTCTAGCAGCAGCTTTTTAGAGTCTTGAGCAGAGGTCTTTCACATCATCTGTTATGTCAGTGGTGCTCCAATAAAACGGCTAGCATCTTGGCTAAAGCTAAGTAGGGTCTGGTATGGTTTCAAGTTGGATGGGGGACCACATGTTGAGATTGCTGCATTGCAAGTTCAATTAGATACGGTAACCCTCAGGATAACAGCTCTATGATTCACCCTGAAACTTATACACCACCCTGATGTTTTGTGAGAGGGCAGTGTTTAGATACTTTTTTGATGTTGATGCAATTATGCGTGGTGGGGGTAAGAGAAAAGTTTTTCTTCTTCTCTCGTAATATTAGAACTTGTGAACATTCAATGAAGTTGAATGCTGGATGATTCATGAGAAAGAAAACAAGGTACTTCTCCACACATGGTGCATAGTTAAACTCTGGAATTTGCTCCCACAAGATGTGGTGTTCACCGCTTACTTGGATGGCTTTAAAAGAGAATTTGACAAATTCACAGGGGCTGTCAGTGGCCAGTAATCCCGATGGCTATGTTCTACCTCCACTGCTGAAAATAATAATAATAATAATAATAATAATAATAATAATAATAATAATAATAATAATAATTTATACCCCGCCCTGCCCAGCCAAGGCTGGGCTCAAAGCGGCGTACAAGCAATAATAAAACAAGTTGAATGATTACAACTTAAAAACAAAATTAACATGCAACATTAAAATATTGAAACATCAAAATATTAAAAGAGAGGGAGGGAATCAAATTGGCTCCAAGCCAAAGGCCAGGCGGAACAACTCTGTCTTACAGGCCCTGCGGAAAGAAATCAGATCCTGCAGGGCCCTGGCTCTGGTTGAAGCCAATCTAACTTACTTAGGGCCCAGGACCACTAGGGTGTTGCTATTTATGGACCTTGAGGCTCTCCGTGGGGCATACTGGGTGAGGCGGTCCTGTAGGTACGAGGGTCCTAGGCCGTGAAGGGCTTTAAAGGTCAAAACCAGCACCTTAAATCTGACCCTGTACTCTACCGGGAGCCAGTGCAGTTTGAAAAGCCATAGATTAAAAAAGTAGTATGCTTCTGAATGCCAGTTGCTGGAAACTGCATGAGGGGAGAGTGCTGTTGAGTACAGAACCACCTTGAGGGCTCCCTATAGGCATCTGATTGGCTACAGTGAAAATAGGATGCTGAACTACATGGGCCGCTCACTGGTTCGATCCAGCAGGCTCCTGGGTTCTTAACGTTCTTGGGAACCCTTTTAACTGGAGGTGCTAGCATTTGAACCCAGGATCTGCTGCATGCAAGGCATATGTTTTACCACTGAGCGGTAGCCACAAACTTGGATGGGGGCATATTTGCCCAGTTTTAGCTACTTACCTCTTATTTTTCCAGCATCGGCTGAAGGCAGCTTCATTTCTTTGGTGGTGAATTGGAGTAACAAAATTCTCAGTCTCCATGCTGTGTGATGGGCAAGTTGACATGTACATACCTCTCAACGCTGTGACCTACACCAATAGACCAGGCCTGGGAAGCCTGTGGCCCTCCAGATATTGTTGGACTCCAACTCGCATCAGCCCCAGTCATCATGGCTACTACTTGTCAGGGATGATGGGAGTTGTAGTCCAGCAACATTGGGAGGGCCACAGGTTCCCCGGCCATGCAACGGACAGTGGGCTTGTCCACACAGGAGCAAAATGTGGATTTGTACCAGCCTATCTCCCTATTAAATTAGGAGCATTCACATGATGTCCTCTCCGTCCCAGTGTTACCCAGGTCCTTTCCTCATTTAAGTGTGGGATTTTTTGGTCATTGGAAAGTGTGAAATGTCCAGGATCAAAAACCCTGCATTTAAAGTGGAAAGGTGTGGGACGATACTGGGATAGGGAGGATGCCATGTGGATACTCCTAATTTAATAGGGAGATAGGTTGGTACAAATCCACGTTTTGCTCCAGTGTGGACAAGTCTGTAAGAATCAGACCAGGAGTTAATCTAGTCCAGCGTTTTGTTTCCAACAATGGCCAGCAATATTCCTCCAGGAAGAGCTCCTTTAGTCTTGCTTAGTTCCTAGATTCTGGTATTTAGAGGTATACTACAGCTGACCCTGGATGTTCTGCTTTAGCTATCATAGTTTCATTGATAGAACCATCTTCCATTACCATGTATTTTAAATAGGCAGCTAAGGTATTTTCCAACACTATATCCTGCAGCAGTGAATTCCATAACATTTAACTATTGCTTCCTCTAATAGCACACTTGGGTGATGAATGCCAACAAGATCTGAGCCAAAATGGGGCCACTGTGAAACAGAAGTGGGCTGTCAGCTTTCTTGAGAGAACTCTCGAAATGGGCAGAAGTACACAATTATTTTTTTTTAATAAATTAATGTGTCCACCCTCCTCTCTGCAAACAGCCTAATGGGGAACTGAGCATCCAGAGCGAAGACATGTTGTGTATCATCTGGAAACTCAGGAACAAGGAGTGGAATGCCCAGATAGAGACTCCTTAACAGTATCTTGGAGGGAGGCATAGCAGGCCGGCTGCAGCCATGAACAGGAACACTCCTGTTAGGAGGCTAGGATGCACTGCAACATTTTGTTGCAGCTCCCACTTTGGATTCTCACGTCTCCTCTCTCTCCTCCAACCTAGGGATATAAGAAGCAGTGTTAGAAACTGGGATAGAAAAGCTAGGAGCCAAGTGGCTTCTGGAACCTGGCTTCTGGGTGCTGAAACACCGGGGGGGGGGGTCAGCAACATGTTTTATTTATTATTTTGATAAGCATGAATTAATTTGCAAGTTACATAAGTGACACATTGTTAATATCACATTTTAGCAGAAATTATTAATACATCTTTAATTTGGTGTTGACAATAAAAATATTGGTACCATACTTCAGTTTTCAAAACACTCCACTCTCTATTCTTAAACTCCTTAACATATTGTCTATCCTTAACATATACGGTACTTCAAGGCTTCAAAGCACCATACATTTCAGTAATCCTTCTTTGTCAGCCAGGCGCAAAAAATAGCACCCAGACTTTTAGAGGTGCTCACAAATGGAGAATCTTTAGGTGCAAAATACGCCTGGCGTCCTGCTAATTTCGAACCCTGATAAGAAGGTATCATTTCCTGTAATGCACTGTATTTATTTATGTTTCCATTTCACTGCAGTTTGTCCTCCCATCAAAAACTGCATTATTTGTCTTGCTGTCTGCAAGTTATGTGATTCATTAGATATATTAATTATTCCACTGCATTCATTTCAGTGCAACAGACACACAGTGCAAAGGGGTGGGGGATGCAATCAGTTACAAATCATTGCAGACAACAAAAGCAAATCTTGATCATGTTCGCTGGATTGATTTCCATTCTGGTTATGGGATGAATTGGAGGACATCTGCAACTTCTGCTATGTTTTCCATTTTCGTCCGAATTCTCCAACATTCTCTACCTACCACCAAGGGACAAATCATTCTCCTATATCCTCTTCACCACCCCAAAACTCTGCTGTTCTGGTTTCCCTCGATCACATCAAGCAGTGTAGGGAGGGAATTTGGAGATGGCTTGTCTCTGGGGTGAGCCAAGATTGTTTGTTGTTGTTTAGTCGTTTAGTCGTGTCTGACTCTTCGTGACCCCCTGGACCAGAGCACGCCAGGCACTCCTGTCTCCCACTGCCTCCCACAGTTTGGTCAAACTCATGCTCGTAGCTTCGAGAACACTGTCCAACCATCTCGTCCTCTGTCGTCCTCTTCTCCTTGTGCCCTCTATCTTTCCCAACATCAGGGTCTTTTCCAGGGAGTCTTCTCTTCTCATGAGGTGGCCAAAGTATTGGAGCCTCAGCTTCAGGATCTGTCCTTCCAGTGAGCACTCAGGGCTGATTTCTGAGGATAGTGCAACGGAAAAGGCAGGAGATGGGGGGGGGGGCGGGGCGGGAATGGGACTCTGCTGCCCCCTCTCTCACCATCTGCCCTCTGGAGCTCTTTGGCAAGTGGCAGGTGTTTTTCCCCCTTCTTCTTTCCCATGCCACCATCATGACTCTGCCTCCAAATGATAATATTTTTTATGATACTGCTTCTAATCCGTTTCTAGTTGCAGTGTCCTTACGCACAGCTGGATGATTTACAGGCCTGTTTATAAGCCTCTCTCCCTTTTGGCAGAAAGGAGTTTCGAGAGCTGTGATTTGTTTCTGCACTTTCCCATCCAGGAGACAAACGGCTGATGTAAAAGACAACGAGGAAAACAATAATAAAAGGTTGTGGTTCTTGGCCAGCTGGAAGCAACAAGATCCTCACAGCTGGGACCAAGGGGTGCGTACACCCTATAGGAGCACTTGCTTGCACTCTCCATGATTCTGCAATTGCGTTGCTTCAGTGCAGGCATTTGGCAGCAGGCCTAGGACTTGGGGATAGATCATGTGTTACCTTACATGCATGACTGCTACCACATCGTATCCCACCCCCTGACATTTCCCTGATATCTCACGTGATGTGACATCATGAGTCTCCGTGTTTCCCACCTCCACTCTGCTTCACTGCCTGCCAGTTCTCTCTCTCTCTCTCTCTGTGTGTGTGTGTGTGTGTGAGTGAGTGAAGTGAGCAGAATGACATCATGTTACGCATCGTTTTTCAATTGTTTCGAGGGAGATGCAGGAAAAGATGTAGGTCAACAGCCGGCATGAGTTCTACATGTAGTTTAGTCCCGTCTCGTCCCCCACCGAGTCTAGTCCTTAAGTTTGCAAAAATAGCAATGCCTAGTGAGTTACAGATGTCAGAGGGTGGGTTGAATCCTGTGTTCAGATGGGGTTATTCAACTAATACATATTCTATGTTTAATGATTAATTGGTCATTTAATTTAATTTAATTTAATATGGTATTTTGCCTTTCTGTGCGAAGAAATGTTTGTTTAGGCAAGCATTGGGCACACCTGTTTGGATTGCTTTTAGTCCCCCTGCTCATAGAATTGTCGAGTTGGAAGGGATCCCAAGGGCTGTCTAGTCCAACCCCATTGCAATGCAGGAATCACAGCATCCATGACAGATGGCCATCCAACCTCTGCTCAGAAACCTCCAAGGAAGGAGAGTGCACCCCTTCCAAGGGAGACCGGTCCACTGTTGAACAGCTCTTGTTAAAAAGTTTTTCCTGATGTTTAGTCAAAATCTCCTTTCTTACCATTTGAATCCTTTGTTTTGGGTCCTGTAGAGCAGCAAAAGCATGCTTGTTCCATCTTCCATGTGACATCCCTTCAGATCTTTGAAGTGGAATATCATATAATCCAGGGGTTGGCAAGGTTTACCTCGCCTGGGCTGGTTCACTCCAGCGGAGATCCCTCCGTGGGCTGGACCGTGCGTGTGCCTGTGATTTCTGGCGTCTGCGCAAACGCAATTTCCAGCGTCTGTGCAGACGCAATTTCCAGCACCGCGGAAACGAGTCCCCGCGCTGCACTGCACTGGTTTAGCACAGTGGGTGGGGACTCGCCAAGTGGGCGGCTTGGTTCGTGGGCAGTTCGTGGGTCAGTTAAACGACCCCCGTGGGCCACTTGTGGCCCATGGGCCTTAGGTTGCCGACCCCTGATATAATCTCTCAGTCTTCTCTTCTCCAGGCTGTACATTCCCAACTCTCTCAGCTGTTTCTCATACCTGGTTTGGTTTCCAGACACTTTATCATCTTGGTCGCTCTACTCTGCACAGGTTCCCACCTGCCAATATCCTTCTTTAAACTGTTGTGCCCAGAACTGGACACAGTACTTCGGATGGGGTCATTCTATACCGGCGGTATAGAATGCGACCATTATTTCCCTTTATTGAGTACTTCTGTTGATGCAGCCTAGAATTCCATTAGCAATTGGGTGTGTTCTGTGATCTTTCTCTGCTGCTGTTTCGTTATTTTAGCATACTCTGATTGTTAGTGTTTTGTTTGTTTTGTCTTTAAAATATTGCACAATGGCTTGAGCGCTTCTGCTGAAGTCGAAAGCTGGGGTGTTTGGCAAACAAATAAGATTATTTCTTCAGACCACTTTATGGGGAAAATGGATACAGCTCATGCGTGCAGAAAGCTGCTTAGTTAAAATAACTCCGATTGCACTTGTACAATTCAGCTTTCCTTGGTACAGGATCTGTGCGCAATTTTGAGATTGTGTGGTTCCTTCTAAGTTCATAATTTACATTATCTGGCTTGTATTCCTTGTTAATGGACTAGCGTGTTAGACTTAAGGGAAGGAGACCTGAGTTCAAGCGCCCACTCAGCTGCCCACTCAGACCTTTAGACCTTTAGCCCTCTCTTTCAGTTTAGCCTACCTTACAGGGTTGTTGTAAAGAGACACCCCCGGTCTAATACTCTGGAGAGTCACTGCCACTCAGTATAGACTATACTAGGCTAATTGAACCAATATGTAGTCTGATTTGGTACGTATTTAGTGATTGATTGGTTGATTACATTTGAATCCCACCTTTCCTTCAAGGAGCTTAAAGTGGTGTACATGGTTTTCCTCTTCCCCATTTCATCCTGAGAGATAAATTAGGCTGTGGGAAGATAGTGTCTGGCCCAAAGTGACCCAGAGAGCTTCATGGCCAAGTGGCAATTTGAACCCTGGTCTCTGAGGTCATAGACTGACACTCTAACCACTACAATACCCCTGGCAGCTTCCTGTGTTTCTTTAAAAACAAACTGCTGCAATTTAAATTTGTGTTGCTTCCCCACCCTTCTTTTTGGAATAGCAGGTAAAATGGTGAACTGGAGCTATCCTTTATTTATTTATTTAAATCTGTATACCCTGCTTCTTCTTTTTTTAAAGAAAACTCCCTCGCAAAGCAGCTTACTACTAGCTCCAGTAAAAAAATGACCCTACTTAAACAGTAAAATATAAAATACGGTCCCAGATCAATAAACCAGCATGAAATTTGGAATTGCTTTATATATATATATGTATATAAATAAATGGAATCATTTTGTTTTTAATTGTTTTTATTCCTGGTGTTTTGTCACTGCGAAATCGCTTCAAGATATTTTATGGGAGGTGATTCAGAAATGCAATTGAATAAATGATAAATAAGTGGCTTGAAGAAATGAAACTCTTCATGTTATAACAGGAATCATAAAGGCCTTATGAAGACGTAAAAACCAACGAGAATTAAGAACTGCAGAAATAAACATTATCTGAGTTCTTGTTCTAATGAGCCTAAACAACCCAGCTGATGCACAAGATCATGGGTAGGCAAACTAAGGCCCGGGGGCCGGATTGGGCCCAATTGCCTTCTAAATCTGGCCCGCGGATAGTCCGGGAATCAGCGTGTTTTTACATGAGTAGAATGTGTCATTTTATTTAAAATGCATCTCTGGGTTATTTGTGTGGCATAGGAATTCGTTCGTTTCCCCCCCTTCAAAATATAGTCTGGCCCCCCACACGTTCTGCGGGACAGTGGACCGGCCCCCTGCTATAAAAGTTTGCTGACCCCTACAGAAGATGGAAGAGGAACCTGTAGTTGGGAGGCTGATTTATTAGGGTGAGTGGAGCTCTGTCCTCCCCCAGAAAACCCCCACCTGTCTACCTCCTCACTTATAACCTGTTCAGAAGGTGGTCCTGGTTGCCAGTGCCCTCCTTGCCTCAGTGTTAGTGTTGACTTGGTAAAACTCAGCTCGGAGGAGGATGGAGAGAAAACCAGAACGAGTTAGTTCCGTCTGGCTTTGGCTTTGGCTCTGTCCCCTGTGGACCTTTCTGCCCTCCTGCCCTACCAGTTGCATCCTCCTCCACTGATTCAGCAGGTATATGGGCACCTTGAGGTTTGTAGAAGTCCTAAAAAATAACCTTAGGGAGAAACAATCCCAAAGGGGGAAGGCAGATACTCAACAACATCCCATGAGAACTGAGCATTTTCAATGGGTTTGGAAATTGTGTGTGTGTGTGTGTGAGAGAGAGAGAGAGAGAGAGAGAGAGAGTAGGAGAGGAAGAGAATGGAACATACTGGAAAAGGGCATAACTGGCTGAAATTCCACATTTTGTTGTAGGTCCAACTTGTATGCACCGTTTGGTGTTAACTGGATTTATATAAAATTGTACCTCTGGTTACATACTTAATTCGTTCCAGAGGTCCGTTCTTAACCTGAAACTGTTCTTAACCTGAGATACCACTTTAGCTAATGGGGCCTCCTGCTGCCACCACGCTGCCGGAGCACGATTTCTGTTCTCATCCTGAAGCAAAGTTCTTAACCCGAGGTACTATTTCTGGGTTAGCAGAGTCTATAACCTGAAGTGTATGTAACCTGAGGTACCACTGTATTTGAAAACGTGTGTCCATGTATATACAGATATATATCTTGTATGAAGCAAATGTTCCTAGAAATAATCCTTGCAAACACTGATGTGCAAATTGGTATCAGCATTTGTATGTTCCGCATCCCACAACATTGAAATGAATCCAGCCTAAGACTGCAATCCTAACTCTACTTTCCTGGAGGTAAGCCCCTTTTAAATTCAACAGGACCTCTGAATAAACGTGGTTAAGATTGTTTTGTAAATTAGTTGAACTCAGATCCTTTTGAGATCAATGGGGTGGGTGCAAGTTAGCAACTTAGTCAGGGTGCAAGTCCATTATGTACAGCTTTCATGTTTTTGTTTTGAAAGCAGAACTTGGCAAAAAGACTTTAAAGTATTTGGATTGCTTTTTTGAGAGTGTTAGATGGGAGAGGAGGGAGACTGAGTTTAAGTGTTTAGTAAGCAGACGGAGTAGCAGCCATGGAGCAGTCTTTCAAGAGCCAAATGAATTGCAATGTTGAGAGATCTGTGGTTTGGAACTTGGGATTTGAAATTTTCCTCTTCCCTCCCTGTCCATTTTACCTTGTGTGTCTTTTTTATTATTATAAACCTGTGGGCAGGTACCATCTAGGCTTAGTAGTATATACGCCACACCAGGAACTTTTGTGGCTGAGGAGGGGGGAATAAATGCTAATCCAGCCCCAAGCAAAGAACTAGAAAGGACTACACAGGGGGAAGGTCTTTTGTGCTTTATCCAATTTAACTCCCCACCCCGCAAACTGCTTGTAGACATGGGGCGGGGTGTGTGTGTGAAAGCAGAGTAGCTCAAAGATATTTTGCAGTATTCTTTCTTCCTCTCATTCTTCTCTCCCCCCCCCCCCAAACTAATAGCAGTTTTGGATTTAGATTGGGGAAAGGGTAATAATAATTAAGCACCACTTCCTCTCTCCTCAAAGAAGAAATGAAAACGCCAGATAAACTGGGAGATCTTTATTACTGTTAGTTTGCCCTGAATGTTGCAATACAAAAATCTGTGAGTTAGCCCACGTCCTTAGGCCTCCCAAGAATGCAGTTAACGGTCAGCACCTAGTTTTTGGGAGGGGGCCCCTTCTTAAATGTGGCCAAGTTCCACAACTTGTTTCCAGGGCCCATACCTACAGCATAAAGTTAGAACCCATTGGGTTCAATGGTAGGTGGGATTGCCAAAGTCATCTTTCCCAGAATCCTGCCCTCTTTCCACTCCTTTTAATTTTTTGCCACATGTGTAAAGTTGAATGCTTAATGTGCGTAAATTGTGGGTTTACTCATATTTTGCTGTTGGCATCTATCTGTTTAGAGAGGCAATGTTACCTGCTTCTGGGGGTGAAGTCAACCCAGTAACAATAATTTTCACAGTAAAGTAATCTGTGGACAGGTTTTTTACCCACAGACATCAGTTCCTTCACTACTGTTTATCCCCATGTTCCTTGGCAGAATTCAGAGTCTCCTGAATTGGTTTAAATCACATCTGTAGCAGCTTTGGTTGCAGCAAGTATGCCTGAAATACAATAGCTGTATGTTCTAAAGCAAGCAGTAGTGGATTTGTGGCCCTCCAGATGTTGTTGGCTTCCAACTCTTATTGGTCTCATCTGCCATGACAGGAATGATGGGAGTTGTAGTCCTGCCGCATCTAGAAACCCACGGATTCCCCACCACTGTTTGAAAGGCCCAGAGATCAGACAGCAAGCTAACCCAATGTATAGAGCACTGCTGGATCAGGCCAGTGGTCCTTCAAATTCAGCACCTTGTTCTCACAAGGAGTCAGCCAGATGCCTATAGGAAGCTTGTACAGGGAATCCAACACAGGGATTTCCCATGAAGGTTGGGTTTGGTTCAGGGGCTGTCAGTTGCTGACCTCCAGTTTAGACTTGAGTAAAAGCTGCTGGTTTCTATTCAATGAATCCTTCTGGGGAACCTCAGTAAAGTCTGTTGGGCAGGGAGTCCTCTCCCTGTGGCCACTTGGCTTGCCCCTTAATGTCAACATCTAGAAATGTTTAGTGGGGCAGCTGTGCTCTCTGTTCCAGCAAAACCAGAAAATGCTCTTGTGGCATCTTAATGAGCCACTGTGGACAAGAGCCTGCTTTGTCAAATGCATGGTAGAATCCATAGGATTTCTGCAGTTAACAAGTTTTGATTGCCTGGTTTTGGCAGTTGCAAGCATCAGAAGGTGGAAGGAGCCCATAATCTCCTTTCCCCATTCCCCATAAAACTTTCATGCACAGGTAACTGCTGTCAAGTACCATTCTGTTCTCTGTCTGTCTGAGAGCCGCGGATTGTGGATGTTGCTCCGTTTTGACTTTTACAGCCTTTTCTTTAAATCTTAACAAATGTACTGTGAATCTTACCACCTGACGCCGTGTAAAAAAAAAAGTGCTTTTTTGTGTGCGAGTGTGTGTTCTATGCACCCACTGAACGCAGATGAGCATTGCTCCCTGGGCTTTCTAAGTGGCATGTCTTGTATCTGGAGTGGTGTGACCTACTTAAAAAAAAAAAAGTCTTTGCTTCCCGGCAAGGGCTAATCCAATCAGACTAAGCAAACAGAACACTAAACATCACTGCTAAACATTAGCCGAAACATTTTATTGTTAGGAGCCCTGCCTCGCAAGCACATTTGCCAAGTCAAAGAAGTGTTTGTTTTCATGCCATCAGGGGAAAGGTTTGATGTTGTCAGAACAAACAGCATAATCAACTTCCTTTTGGAACAAATTATAATTGGCTGCATCCGATCCTACTCAGAGTAGACCCAGTTAAAATTAGTACACATTGCTTTACTAAGGCCCACAAATTTCAGTGTGCATCTATTCTGAGTAGAATGCGTAGAGTAGAATTCTGAGTAGAGTAGAATACGTACAACCATACCGTACTTGATCTTTACAGCATATATCCCAGTATATAATGCAGTATAATGTTTTCCTTTTTTTTTTATAAAATATTTATTAGGGTTTTTTATAAAAGAAATACAAAGATAATAAACAGCATTGCTTTGTTTTAACAAAATTTCATAACTTCTTTGCACTTCCTCACGTCTCCCGCTCCCACTTACATCGTTAATAAATTTTTTCAAGCAAATTATCATCTTATTTGCAAATTTATAACCACTCAATTCAATATAGTGTAACAATTCTCCAACAAATTTTTGTTTCTCTTAATCTCATTTATCGTCAATTTCCGATCCAATTTAGTGATGGCCAATTATTTATAACCAAGCATCCTTATTAACATTCCTCTAAATCACAATATTTTTGTAGATAAATCTTAAATTTCTTCCAATCTTCTTCAATCCTTTCTTCTCCCAGGTCTCAAATTCTGCCAGTCATCTCCGCCATGATGTTTTCCTAAACAAATGATATGTTATCCTTTTGGAGCAAGAGGGGATGAAATGGTGGATAAAAAGGTGGCCTGGCTGGCATTGTGAGCAAAAAACGAGACTGAAGAGCTTTTCAGTAATTGTATGACCCCTTGTTTGATGAGAGAGGCTTTGTGTGACTGTGTGTGTTGGCAAATTGGGAATGTAAAAAACCTGCCTGGGAACACTGAATGATCTGAGGACACCAGATGCAGCAACATTGCTGAGGCTATGTGAGCCTGGATCTCATTATTTAAATGACTTTATAATGGGGATGGATTGGGTGTATTTCTAGGTCTGTGTCAGTTTCACATATGTTCAAACAAAAGTCTGTTCCATCTCATTTTCTGCATTGTTTTTAATAACACACACACACACACACACACACACACACACACACACACACACACACAGCATTTGAATTCCCCCCAGTGTACTTCCTAAAATACTCCCCTTAAAAAGTATGCATTTTTTAGTGCCAACAACCGGTTTGCAAAATTCATAGAGATGAACACAGTCCATGGGATAACTGTGTTAATCTGGGAAGTGTGAATTAGGCTGGTTGGTTTAAAAATTATCTGAATGAACTTCTCAGTAGCTTTGCATTTAAAGGGGAGTAGAATAATCCGTGGAGGTGAGGTTTGTCAATGGCTGGGATACTTAAACAGAGTCTGGCCGTACCAAGGAAGAATACCGGTGAATATCAGATGCTGAGGACAAACAACAGGGGAGGAGGGGGCTGGTTTACTTCATGCGCGCTTGTGGGTTTCTTAGAGCAGGGCTTCCCAAAACTGTGGTCTGCAGGCCACCACTGGTGCATAAGTATCTTTCAGGTGGTTTGCAATGTGCCAGTGAAGAACAGTGGGAACAGCAGCTGTTAACACCAGGTGCAATGCATTAACTATTCATATTTTAAAATGCATTTTCTAGTGCGTCTTTTATCTCTTAAATTGTATTGTATTATTTATTATGGCATTTTATATTGTAGCCAATGGGATTCAAATACAATCAAATACAATACTCCCAAAAAACAATAAAGCAATAAAAATACAATTAAAAATCATATAGCACAACTGCTGCAAGAGGGAGAAAAGTCTGGATTTGGCCTGCGTTTGAAATATGGCACTGCATGTTACAGGCTCAGAGTTCAGACAACAAGCCAAACCATTATTCCTCATGATTATGTACTAATTTTAGTTTCATTTTTTTAATGGTGAGCTGTCTAGGGGATTTTTCGGTTTTGGAATAAAGGCCACGCAGAATGAGTATAGCGGGTTGCATGTCTTGGGCGTAGCAACTCAGGGAGGGGAATTGTGTATATCTCCTTATTCTTATTAGAGGATTTTTTTTTGGAGGGAGGGTTAAAATAAAAATTATGGTACCAAAATCTGGATTTATTTATTCAATCAATCAATCAATCAATCAATCAATCATAAATAAATAAATAAATAAATACAGTGTGCAGTCTAAAAACAGAGCAATATATCTTTGAAAAGTACAAAAGAATCTTGAAATGCTGTAAAGCAGTAATTTAAAAATTCATTAAAGGGTAAAAAAAATGTAGCCATGGAACTCTTTGTTTTTGGTATATGTATCTAGATACTTTTCCTTCATGGGATTTTGAACGAACCTAGTGTTTCACAGTATATTTTAATGCCCCCCCTTTGTTGTCTCCCCGCCCCCCAGGAAGGGATAATTTTATTTTATTTTTAAGTTAACTTAATAAAATGTATAGGCTGCTTTCAAAGTGGAATACAGTGGTACCTCTGGATACGAGTTCCGGATATCCGTTCCGGAGCCCCGTTCGCATCTAGAAGCAAACGTAACTAGCGACGGCACATCTGAGCACGTGCGCATTGCTTTTCGCCGCTTCTCCGCATGCGTGTGACGTCATTTTGAGTGTCTGCACATATGCAAGCGGCAAAACCTGGAAGTAATGCACTCCGTTACTTACAGGTTGCCGCGGAGCGCAACTCGAACACTTAATCCAAAGCGCATTCAACCTGAGGTATGACTGTACAGTTATAATTAATGTGTGATTTTAAAAAAGAGCAAAATGATCAAGAACGAAAAGGAGAGAACAATCAACAGTCAAGCCAAGTAAAAAGTTGGCCTTTTGTCAACGGGGTACCAAAATCAATCCAGACGGAAGGACAGTTTAAATAATGCAGTGTTTGCTAACTTTTGAAAGCATAGGCCGGTGGGGGGGGGGAGATGAGGAACCCGCGACCCTCCAGATGTTTCTGGACTCCAGCTCCTATCAACCTTAGGATGCCTCCTGCAGGTTTTCTGCAGTTAAAGCACAAGACTTTTCCTGTGGTCAGGAAAGTGATGGTGAAATGGCACCAGAAAGTGTGGGACAAATGTAGCACATTGCACAAGCAATTCAGAACGGATGTTCACTATTGTATAACCTCCCTGCAAACAAATCAGAACGAATGCTCAATAAAGCCCAGCCATAGTCTAACCTTTGTGTAAACTTCATGCAAGCAAATCATGATGAATAAACAGATCTTCTAGCGGAGCCCTTAGATGACCTAGCCCATTGCCAGGGATGGTGGTAGTTACAGCAGCATTTCCAGGGCTATGAGTTTCCCAGTGCTGGGCTAGACAGGCAGGTCTTTTTCTGCTGTGACTTATGATTGGAAAAATAAAATAAAGATTGACTGACTGACTTACTGTCAGGTCTCTTGGGGGGGGCCTTCCGGAATCTTTGAACCACAACTGCAAAGGATTTGCCTCTTGCAGCCACCAACAGAGAATGGGAGCAGAGTCTCCCTGGCATAGCTGCCAACGTTTTCCCTTTTTTAAGGGAAATTCCCTTATTCCAAATAGGATTCCTCACAATAAAAGGGAAAAGTTGACAGCTATGCTTCCTGGCATATCTCAAAGGGAGAGCAGGATCCTGCCTTCGTAATATTGATGATTAGCATTTATATAGCACTTTACATTCATCAAAGCACTTTGTAGCCATTATCTCAGGAGCCATTGCAACAACCTTGTAAAATAGGTCAGTAATTCGTATCCCTCTATTTCAGATGTGGGGGGGGGGGGTGGATGACGGGGCCGAGGTGCTGAGGCTCGGCGAAGGTGGCTTGCATAAGGCCATTAGCGAGCTCAAGGCAGAGGTAATTTGGTGCAGCAAAGGGGGAGTATTTTTTTTTTGCAGCTGGTACACACAGGTATGCATGATGATGTGTTGGGGGGGGGGGAAATTCACCTATTCTGCAAAGGGATGCAAATGAGGAAAAAGGGAAAGGGAGCACACTTTTTAAAACAAAAAAATATGTCTCTGATCAGCTGCTGATGCAGACTTCTGAAGACTATGAGAGATTATGACAGGTCCCTTGGGGACAGCTGAGACAAAGTGGAAAATCCGGAGTCAGCACACAGCCTTTGTAGCAGATGTGGTGTTGCCTGGCGATGTGCCCTGACATGCAGTCTCTGTTCTGTAATTGCAGCTATTGATAAACATTCATTATTTTGTATGTGTATCAGTAAAGGTATCGCTGAGCTGGTTCATTCGTTAGGGACAGACTACATCTGAGAAAAACAAAAACACCCTGCCCTACTTTCCCATCAGAGAGGTCAGATTGCTGAGGTCATGGAAAAGGCCCCCGGCAGCAAAAGGTTGGAAGCAAAATAGCCAGTGCATGGGGAGTTGGGTTTGCAAGCTCTGTGAGTCGGAAATCAGGTAAGTTGGCTGTAGAAGGCCTCAGAATCGGGACGAGGTAGCCGGATAGGTAGCTTGCAGGCATCAGGATTCTGACATCTCTGATGAAAAGGGTCTCTGGTCTCAGATCTAGGAATGAGTTACTGCCTGAGCTTTTGAAAAACAGGTAAGTCACTGTCGGTAATATAGTGGTACCTCGGGTTAAGAACTTAATTCGTTCTGGAGGTCTGTTCTTAACCTGAAATTGTTCTTAACCTGAGGTACCACTTTAGCTAATAGGCCCTCCTGCTGCCGCCACCCCACCGCAGCGCGATTTCTGTTCTCATCCTGAAGCAAAGTTCTTAACCCAAGGTACTATTTTTGGGTTAGCGGAGTCTGTAACCTGAAGCATATGTAACCTGAAGCACCTGTAACCCGAGGTACCACTGTACTCTGCTAAATGGATCAGTGGTCTGACTCAGTGTACAGCAATGACTTGCCTGCTGCCAGGTGGCTGCAGGCTATCAACATGGGCTGTACCTCAGTGGCAGAATGTGTCTTGCATGCAGGAGGTCCTGGGTCCCTATTATCTCCAGATTGGGTTGGGAATGTCCCCTGTTTGAAACCCTGGAGAGTCAGGGTGGATAATACTGAGCTAGATGAGCCAATGGTCTGACTCAGGATAGAACAGCTTCCTATATTCTTAGGGCTGCTTAGTCTCATCTGGAATCTGTGCACCCAGTAGGGGAGCCTTCCCAAAGTAATCCCACTTGAGTTAGACATACGGGGGGGGGGGTGTTGGTGCTTTTGTGACAATGTACATGGAATTCTGCTAATTGTCTCCCTCTCTGCTCCCCGAAATGTTCAGCTGCTGCTTTAAGAGGATTTTTCCGGCATGACTCTGTGCCTGGGCTATTGCCGGGGTTGATCTCTGGTGCGCAATGCGTCCTGCTGCCTTGTAAGCCTTGTTAATATTTTATCATTTTGATACACGGGGAATTAATTACTGTCAACAGAGCAGATTTTAATCTAATCAGCTATTCCATACACCGCATCGGGTTGCAGACATCAAAGCCAGCATCAAAGTGTTGGGAATGAAAGTGCTCTGTGAGCTTTCCAAGCAAGAAGCAGCTTAATGCACAAGGGTACCCTGCGTGGATACTATCCTTGGGCGTGCCCTCCTTCTTCTGTATGTTCTTCCCCAGGTGGTGGATCTTTTGAGGCGTTACCAGTGCTAAAACATACAATGGTGCCTGGAAGGGTTGGCAGTTTCCCAGGAAAAGAAATTGGCACAAGACATTAAATCAGTAAACAAGTACCAGTTTCAACCTGACTTCATTTTTTTTTTTTTGAACTTGATTTTTAGCAGATTGAAAAACTTTTTTTGCATGCATGCAGCCATGCAAGAAGGAAACAAGCATGGCTGGGTCAAAGCCCTGGTGTTGGTTGGTTCAAAAAGTTGGGTGCAAGAAGATAGGCAAGGCAGTAAATCCCAGCTGTTTCCGCTGTCCACCCCTGAGACCTTCTGATAACACCAGCCATTGACCATGCACATTGGTCAATTTGGGGTTCTTGCCATAGGTACAGATGCCTTAGTTACAACTGGATTACTACAACATGGTTTATGCCTATATAAAGATACTGTGTTGTAGGTTTATCGAGGGTGCAATGAGATTAAGGGCCACTATCTGAACGATAATCTTGATCATTTGATTGTCCTTTTTACCCATTGTAGTCTTTTTAATTGTATAAATTGCTTGTTTAATGTTGCTTTGGCCGTTGGCTAATGTGAATAAAGTTTATCTATCTATCTATCTATCTATCTATCTATCTATCTATCATCTATCTATCTATCTAACATGGTTTATGTGGGGCTGACTTTGAGGGGAAAATGTAGGGAGCATATTGTTGCACCCCACTCCAGTCTCCAAGATTCCAGAGGTTCCAGGCAGGTTTACCCAAGGTTTGGTTTCCTTGGAATGAGGGACATCCGAGACTGAGGTGTCTTTCTGATATAAGGTCTATTTACACATATACAGCCTGAGCCTACAGTGGAGAGGCTCACAGCATTAATACCCCTAGAAGGTCTTGCTTCCCCCATAGCCACAGCCTTGGATTCCAGCAGAAATCAAGCATGGCTCTGCCTCACAGGATTCTGCCTGCAGCCAGCTTCTAGCTCTTTCACACATTTCAAATCTGACCCTTATCCTTCTCACTAATAGCCAGGTGCCCCATACTTAGAGGGCTATTAGCTCAACAAGGAGCTAACCTGGCTAATCCAACGATCAAATCCTTGCTGGATCCAGAAATTAGAAGGGACTCAGGCATACAGCCTAACCCCTCAACCCCCACGACCCACAACATTAGGATTCTTGGGTTACAATAGCTAATACTGGCTGCCAGTCTGTTTGGGCACAATTCTGAGTGCTGACTCACCATACTTGTGCCTTCCCTCATAGTTGTGTGCAGCTGCACATGTCTTTCCAAAATGTACAGATAATAACAGCCACAACCCACACCTGCAAACACTCACATGGCCGTGTGGAGTTGAATGTACTGATTTTGGGCAGAAATGAGTTGCTTAATTTCGGTGTATTTGTGGGCCAGTGCTTTCCCCCTCTAAAAGGTGTGCATAAGAGTATCAAGGGACTTGCACAGAAAATGAATATAGATCACTGCTTGACGTTTTCCTGTGTTTTTATTATGTTGGAATCCGCTCAGAGACACTGGGAGCTGGATGGTGGACAGCCCTCTAGGCTGTTCTGGGCTTCTCTTTCCTTGTCCTCCCCTCAGAGCGTGATGGTCTTTAGGTAGCCCTGTGGAGGCAGGTGGATCAGGTGACACTTTGATTTCCTTCAGACCTTTTGCTGCATTTTGTGACCATGGTCACTTATGAGTGCTGTGTTGCCATTGTTTGGCTTTTAGCATAGAAAATTGATTGAATTGGAACAACTGAAGCAGTGGCGTAGCGTGGGTTGTCAGCACCCAGGGCAAGGCAAGTAATTTGCGCCCCCTAACCCTGAGTGAGCCAGGTAGGGGCAGAGAGCTGCGAGTGCGAGCGCACCCCCCCCCAGATGTTGCGCCCAGTGCGGCCGGCCTCCCCTGCACCCCCCACGCTACGCCACTGAACTGAAGGACTATTTGTATCCATACAAATCTACCCAGACCTTAAAATTGACCTTCAAGGGCTGCTTCTGGGCCTGCCCTCAGTACAGTGTTACCTCAGGTTAAGTACTTAATTCGTTCCGGAGGTCCGTACTTAACCTGAAACTGTTCTTAACCTGAAGCACTATTTCTGGGTTAGCAGAGTCTGTAACCTGAAGCGTATGTAACCTGAGGTATCACTGTATCAGTTAGATTGGTGGGTGCTAGAGAGCAGGACTGCCTTTATGGTGGCCCCATATTTGTGGACCTCCCTATGTTTGTCCTCATCTGCATTGGCTTTTAAATGCACTTTGAAAAGCCATTTATTTATAGCTGCTTTTAGATGAGAGATTTTGATGACTTTTATTATTTAACTACAGTATGTATTTTACACTGTGTAAACTGGTTTGAGATGAGTGTGCTGGGCTGTGAAATTTTTTTAGACTACTGTTTCAGCACTCTTGTTTTGTTGGAATGAAATGCTTTAGTTTCTATATTTTATTTAAGTATGTAATCTGCCTTTGGAGGGCTTAGCTCTGAAAAGGCGGCATATTAATATTTGAAACAAAGAAAGAATCTAGTTGCGCTTGAGTCCATGCACAGTTTGCTTGTTTGTTTAAAAAACCTCTGTAAACACCAAACTCTGCATTGTCCGCTAAACCAGAATCTTGTGAGGCTACTTTAGCAGAGGAGATGTAGCAAGTCTTGCAGATGCCACTAGCCAATCCTTGGGAAGGGCACAAGCCCTTTCGGTTGCCTTACACCGTATGGTTTCTTGTGGTGGTGAAGCAGACAGGAAAAGCAAAGGAGTGGACCATGATGATATCTGCCAGAATGCCATGCTAATTGGCAGACTCTCCTTGCGTTGGCAGATAAAGGTGGTGATAAAGAGGCTTTCAAGTTTTATTGTTCTTTGTGGAAGATTAGCATAGAGGAAGTGAGGGAATGAAGAAAATCAAGTAGGATAGAGTTGAGAAACCTTGGGCAGGGGACACATACAGACCCTCCAAGTGTCCCTATTTTCCAGGGACAGTCTCAGATTTACAGAAGCCGTCCCGGTTTCTGATTTGATCCCAGAATGTCCTGTTTTTCTTTAGGAGGTACCTATTTTCACTGGAAAAATGTTGGAACAGATGGATTTATGTGACCCCTGAACCAAGTTCAGAACATTTAGAAGGCATCTGAAGGCAGCCCTGTATAGGGAAGTTTTTAATAAAATTTTATTATGTTTTTATATATGTATGTTGGAAGCCACCCGGAGTGGCTGGTGCAAATTCAGTAAGATGGCTGGGATATAAACAATAAAATCGTTGTTGTTGTTGTTGTTGTTGTTGGATAGGATATCCCTATTTTCATCGGAGAAACGTTGGAAGGTATGCAAATTTGGCCCTCTATATCTCTTTATTCTGGTCCTTGGAACTAACCATAAGCCACACAGCCTCTTCACATTTTATATGCTTCCCCCCTCCCCTGCTCCCCATGGTACAATGTATTGCATTTATGTTTATTAATGCAAATTGCTTAGAGACATTTTAGGTAACAAGTCACTAATACATTAAATAACTAGCTAACGAAAACAGAGGTGTTTGTGTGTGTGTGTGTGGAAACTAGTGTACGAAGGTGAAATTTTCTTTTATTGGTTCACCCACTTTTGTCTCAGGCCCCCACCTACCTACCACTGGTATATGGTCCTTGGAAGGTTGTCAAGGCGGGAATGTGGCCCTTGGGCTGAAAAGAGTTTCCTGCCCATAAAGCAGAGAGAGGCTGAATAGTCCCTTTCCTTTGATAAGTTTCTTACATTATGCTAACTGCTGCGGTGGCAATATGCTTTACATTTCTGTAATATGCTTTACATTTCTGATTATAAAAGCTAAAGGCTGCATTTCATCTGGCTGAAGCCTTTTGTTGAAGCTGGACCTTTGCAGTAATTGCCACTGAGTTTAGTGGAGCTTACAGTGCATAGGATTGCAGCCATAGTAGTCTTAATAAAGTGGTTTGTACGCTATGCATGTACTGCTGCTCTTGGTGTGTGTGTGTGTGTGTGCGTGTGCATGCGCGCGCGCACACACACACACGCGCACACACACACACACACACTATATAATAACTGGACCAATCTGTGAATTTTGCTTCTCATTTTTTCTCATTCTTAAATTCAGTTCACCCCACTTCCACATCAGTTTTTTAAAAAGAAATACCTCACAAAAATTTGTATGCATTTTCCACATGCATTCCTGCTAATATACACATTTTTGCATGTAATTTTACCTTATATACTATATACATTTTTGCAAGTAATTTTCCCTAATATGCATTCCTGGTAAAGGCTCTTTACAGTGGTCACTCCTTGTGTATGGAACTACCAATCTATTGTAGTTTTAGGCAGTTAAATAATGTGCCCTTTTCAGTGGTAAGCTGGAGGAAGAAAGATCTGATTCCTACGGTGCTTTTTATTTGTAATTGTTTTGTGACTTGTTCTGTGTGTTTAAAGGATTGTGCAATATTTTGTGGATCAATTTTTTACATATTTGCCTAGTAAACCACCCTGTGGCTTGTGCAGAGGGGTGTGTGTTTGTGTGTGTCTGTGTCCAGAGTAAGTTTGCACAAAGTACTGTTTGATGCTTATCTTCTATAATATAATGCATTTTGTATGTTTTCACTAACATATAAAGGTAAAGGGACCCCTGACCATTAGGTCCGGGACCCCTGACCATTAGGTCCAGTCATGGCTGACTCTGGGGTTGTGGCGCTCATCTCGCTTTATTGGCCGAGGGAGCCGGCGTACAGCTTCCGGGTCATGTGGCCTGCATGACTAAGTCACTTCTGGTGAACCAGAGCGGCACACGGAAACGCCATTTACCTTCTCGCCAGAGTGGTACCTATTTATCTACTTGTACTTTGACGTGCTTTTGAACTGCTAGGTTGGCAGGAGCAGGGACCGAGCAACGGGAGCTCACCCCGTCGCAGGGATGCGAACCGCAGACCTTCTGATCGGCAAGTCCTAGGCTCTGGTTTAACCCACAGCGCCACCGACATCCCTTTTATATGTACACATAAAAGGCATTTTGTATGTTATTTTTATTATTTATTATATTTGTTGGATGCTTCCCCCCCCCCCGAATGACCCAGAGTGACTTACATTAAAACTAATTGAGAACAATCAATAGAAATCTAAAAACACAGCTAGATGTATAAAAGGCAAAACTTGCAGATCCCAGCTCAATGCCAAAAGTGCCAAAAAACCTGGGCAAAGAGAAGAGTCTTTCTCTGGTGCCTAAAAACAGATGAAGATGGTGTCAGGAATCCCTGTGAAAAGTAGTCTCCCTCACATCCTTGAAATAAATTATGAAGGAAGCAACTCCTGTGGCTTCAGGGTTTGATGCTGTTCCATAGTCCCAGAGAAGGACCTGTAGGGAAGGTGGCAGTTATCTTTCCTGTTCATTCTTTTTTTTCTTTTCTTTTAGAAGTATCTTCCTAGCATAGGTGGAAGAAAGGCAGGCATATGGAGTACTTCTGTCTGTAGTTTACCTTGCTTAGCAACAGGGAAGGGAGCAAAAAGGTCTGGTGGGATGAATTATTTGCGGCACTTACTTACTTTGGCAGCCAGTTTATGTATTTCTGGTTTTCTGAGAAGATGGAGGAGGTGAGAATTTAATTAGCACTGGGCTCTTAAAAACAAAGGCCTCCTGTCCCAGTCTAATTGGGCTTTCTCATCAATAAAGGGTGCAAAGCTGGAGCCAAGTGCAGTCACAACCAGCCTCAAAAAGGTACAGCGTTCATGTTCATTTGTTTTGGTGGCAGGTGTATGTGACTGCACATATATGTGCATCTTTGCAAGGAAGTGCATCAACCAGGCCTCTTTCACTAATGTATATATTTATATGCACCCTTTCTCTTTATACACTTTTTAATTTTATTTTTTTGGGGTTGGAGAACTGCGTTGTAATAGAGAAGTGTGGCTTTTGAAGGTTAGCTGTCTTGGTTCATTTATTGTTTTGGAAAATGCCAACCATTAAAATGAGAGTCGGATTTCTCCCCAACCACTAATCCGAATCCACTTTCTGTCCAACCTGTAGTAAACAGTGATTTATTGGCTTAAGATCATGACATGCCTCATTCTTTTTATTTTTAATACACAAAATTCATTACGTATTTATTACAGATTATTTACATCTGTGGCCTATACCATCCGAAGCATTCAGGCCTCTACGGTCTGTGCCTCACTGGGATCTTTTGCACGAATGTCTTGTTGAAATGGGTGTTGGGTTGTTGCAAGATTCACTTTGGTGAGACTCTTAACTTCTATTATCTTAAAAACAAACATGCAAAGCAGTTATTTGCAATCATTAAAGGTACAAAGATGGGTTTAAAAACTGTGGTTAAATGTGCTTGTGGTGCAATTGGTTTCACTTCGGTTTGTGTTTGAAGGACTAGTCTCCTTTAATATTTGCATACTGGAGGGAGAGATCCGTCTTGGCTGTGAACCAGAGGTAGATCAAAGAGGCAGGGCCTTTTCCCTTGTGCAGTTTGCTGTGAGAGAAACGCTGAATGCTTGTTCTTCCAGGTAAGGGAAGTGAAATGTAACAGGTCTTCCAAGCAGAGCTTGTTTTTGTGGGCTCATTATCAGCTGAAAAAGATTTAAGTCTGTTCCTTGACCGTATCACTTGAGAGTGCAAGTTTGGGACTCACATGATAAAGTGCTTCTCCATTCAAAGATAAAAATTTAAAATCTCTGTGCATAAGGAAGTAGTGTGTTGAGGAGAAGACCAAGGCTAGAATATTTTTTGGTCTCATTTTTACGTGTGGGGATTTTGCTATTGTTTTATTTGGCCTGGGGAAGCAATCAGTATATGAACTCCGACCTTCCATCTATGAAGTGGTGCAGTCCATAAACCACTTCACTGCCTGTGTCTTAGATGTAAGTCTCACATTGGCCTTGGCCAAGCTGGTGCCTTCCAGATGTTTCAGCCCCAGCCAGTTGGCTGTGGTTGATGGGAGATGTAGTCCCAAACAATCTAGAGGGGGGCACGTTGTCCAAGGCTGCATTACAGCTTATGCCCCCTTCCTCCCACCAATAGAAGAAGATTTAAGAAAGTCTTTCCTTTCTTTTTTGAAGAGGCTTGAATAGGAAATTTGGAAATTAAGGGGAAATGGCTGTAGCTTGATGGTGGAACACAGCTATGCATGCATGAAGCCTCCGGTTCATAGCTGTCAACTTTCAGATTTGAAAATAAGGGATCAGCAGCCTCGAAAATGGGACCACTTCATAGATTAAAATGCACCACTTCATAGATTGAAGGTCGGACGGGGGTGGCGGATTGAGGGACACGGGTGACGCTGTGGGTTAAACCACAGAGCCTAGGACTTGCCGATCAGAAGGTTGGCAGTTCGAATCCCCGCGACAGGGTGAGCTCCCGTTGCTCAGTCCCTGCTCCTGCCAACCTAGCAGTTGAAAGCACGAAGTGCAAGTAGATATATAGGAGCCTAGGGCTTGCCAATCAGAAGGTTGGCGGTTCGAATCTCCGCGACGGGGTGAGCTCCCGTTGCTCGGTCCCTGCTCCTGCCAACCTAGCAGTTCGAAAGCACGTCAAGTGCAAGTAGATAAATAGGTACCGCTCTGGCGGGAAGGTAGACAGCGTTTCCGTGCACTGCTCTGGTTCACCAGAAGCGGCTTAGTCATGCTGGCCACATGATCCAGAAGCTGTATGCCGGCTCTCTCGGCCAATAAAGCGAGATGAGTGCTGCAACCCCAGAGTCGGCCACGACTGGACCTAATGGTCAGGGGTCCGTTTACCTTTACCTTTAGCCTCGAAAATAAGGGATCAGCAGTCTCACCTGTCCCGGGGACAGTCTACGGGATATCTAACAATTCGGGGAAGCAGTGGGAAATGGCGCTAGAATAAGGGAATTTCCCGCCAAAAAAGGGAAGGTCGACAGCTATGCTCAGGTTCAATCCCTGGCATATCCAAGTAAGACTGGGAAAGACCTCATTTCTGAAACCCTGGGAAGCTGCTGCCAGCCTTATGCTCTTCTATCCCCTGTCTTGTAATTAGAGCCACAAAAAGCAATTAGCCTGAAAAAAATTCTACTAGCCTGCTGAGACTGGCAGAGGAGGGACAGAGAGATCCGTCCCACTTGCAACAAACAGCCTGCTGTGTTTGTCATGGTTCCCTCTGAGCACCCTGATTCAGAGAGGAGTGGGAGGTACTTGAAGACAACAACTTGGAATGGGAAGGAGGGGGAGGGGTTGAGACGGCGCAGCAGAGACCTCTTAACGAATTTCTCCCTCTGTCCCTGGAAATGCATGGAAAGAAATCTTTAATAAGAATTATTATTATTATTTAAAAAAAAGGTGGGAGATGGGGATAAGAGGGGGAATAAGGATTGTGAGGGTTCAGTGGTAGAACACACACTTTGCAGTTCCACCACTGCAGTTCTAGTTTAAAACCCCGGCACCTTCAGGCTAGGCTGTTAGAGAGACCCCGGACTAAAATGCTGGAGACCCATTGTCAGTCAGTGTAGGCCATACTGAACTAGGTCACTGAGCTTCAGTAGGTGGGTTGTGGACACCCTATTGTAGTGTTTCTCTTTTTTTAAAAAAATAATTTTTATTCATTTTCCAAACAATTTTATACAGTCAACACATTATTTAACACTCATTCTTCAGTTTTCGACTTCCCTCAGTTTCTCTGTCAATCTTTCGTAAAATTTCTATTTGTTAACGCATTTCTAAACATAATATTGCCTTTTAGAACTCCTTTTCCTCTTACTCTCTTTTTTGCAATATTTCTTACTAACTCACAGAGTCTCTTCAAAACCAACAAGCGTTGTCTGTACATCACATATGTTTTTTAGATATTCTGTAAATCTCCCCCGGTCCTCGATAAACTTTTGGTCTTTCTGATATGGGATCTTCCCAGTCAATTTATCCAATTCTGCATATTCAGTCAATTTCCTTCTCCATTCTTCCACTGTTGGAATTTCTTCCTGCTTCCATCTTTGGGCCAGAAGTATCCTTGCAGCAGTCACTGCGTATTGAAACAGTTTACAGTCTCTCTTATTAATTTTGTTTCCTACCATTTCTAATAGGAAGGAAGGCCTCTGGTTTTTTCACAAACGTATATTTTAACATCTTTTTCAATTCATTGTATATCATTTCCCAGAAGCCTTTCACCCTTTTACACTCCCACCACATATGATAGAAAGTACCTTCTTTTTCATTACATTTCCAACACTTATTGCATGTTTTGTACATTTTAGCCAGTTTAACTGGGGTTATATACCATCTGTAAACCATTTTCATTACATTTTCTTTCAGTGTAGTACATGCCGTAAATTTTAACCTTTCATTCCATAATTTCATCCAGTCATCATATTGTATATTATAACCAAAATCTCTTGCCCAATGTATCATTACTGATTTTACCTCTTCATCTTTTGTATGCCACTCCAGCAACATTTTATACATTTTGGACAGATTTTTATACTCATTATTCAATACCTCCATTTTACAATCTTTTTTAAACATTTCATTAATCTGATAGTAATGTAACCAGTCATAAACAGATTCTTTCACCTCTTCATAAGTTTTCATTTTCCATTACCCCCCCTCTCCTATTACCAATTCTCCATATGTTATCCACCTCCCCTCATACACGCTCATCACTTCTAATGGCGAAATCCAGTGGGGGAGTCTAGGTTCCAACAAATTTTTGTACCTCTCCCACACCTCTATCAATGATCTTCGAAAGATGTGGTTTTCGAAACCTTTGTGATTTCCCCCCCCTTTTCATACCATAGATATGCATGCCAACCAAATCTGTTATCAAATCCTTCTAAATCTAACAGCTCTCCATTCTCTAATTTAATCCATTCCTTTATCCAACAGAGGCATGATGCTTCGTAATATAATTTCAAGTCTGGCAGGGCGAAGCCACCTCTTTCTTTCGCATCTGTTAATAACTTAAACTGAATCCTTGGCTTCTTGCCCTGCCAGATATATCTTGAAATTATTTTTTGCCATTCTTTAAAAATTGATGCCCCCTTGATTATCGGCAATGATTGGAAAAGGAATAACATCTTTTATTCATTTTTATCGTAGATATTCTCCCCCAAAAGGACAGTTTCTCAGACTTTGGCCCCCAGCTGTTGTTGGACTACAACTCCCATCCCTAGCTAGCAGGACCAGTGGTCGGGGATGATGGGAGTTGTAGTCCAACAACGGCTGGGGACTCAGGTTTGAGAAACACTGTGGTCATAGTTGAATTCTAAGGTGGGTTGTTGCAGCAGCACATTTCCACCATATAAATATATGGTCGAACAAACAAACAAACAAGAAAGTTGTCCCTCAGTGCATGTTTGGGTTAAAGGGCATGGCTGAAGACTGCTCAGCTAGGTGGATTCATGGTAAGTAGAAGGCAGCTTCCTATGTTCCTGTATGGCCTTCCGTGCATATGTGACATGAGGAATGTCTACTTCCCAACAGTTACTTATTTTCTTGGTGGAGAAGAGTATCTGCACACAGCTGCAAAGTGGGACATGAGCATAGTGAGTCATTGACCCTCACCAGAGCAAGTGAATGAATCCCGGAAGCTTCCTGCACTGTTGGTTGTGCAGTAGACCTGAAGGATGGGAAGTGGCTTCCGCAAAAACCAAAGCAGAGATGACAGGGTTATGAAACTAGTTGGAAGAGCAGGCTTCATCCCTGAGCCAGCTGGTTGCAGGTGTGGGTCTGTCGAACTGGCATGCCTCTGCATGGGAGTGCCCCGACACTGTACTGTTGGAGGGTTGCCTAAGCTTAATGTTGCTGTTGGTGTATGTACGTTTTGTATATGTGTGTTTGTGCAGCGCTTTTTGTGATAGTACTCTCAGTTATGGAGCACTGTTACCTTTTTTTACTGCCTGTGGCAGACATTTTGTCTGGCACCCAAGGCACATTTATCAAGATCTGAATACCTGGTATGTGTGTTTGTATATGTGTGTATATGTGTTGTTGTTGTTGTTGTATCAAGATCTGAATACCTGGTATGTGTGTTTGTATATGTGTGTATATGTGTTGTTGTTGTTGTTGTTGTTGTTGTTGTTGTTGTTGTTGTACCCCTGCCCATCTGGCTGGGTTTCCCCAGCCACTCTGGGTGGCTTCCAGCACATTAAAAATGGTAAAATATTAGACATTGAAAATTTCCCAATACAGATGTCTTCGAAAAGCTCACTCAACCACTTTGATCTGCAGAAGTGTCACTTGTACAGGTACCACATAATGCTCATTCCCAGTGCTATTTTTCTAGAAAAAGAGGTGCTGGAATTCACCATGAACACCTCCCTTGTTCAGGAGTTGCACCCACCTGGGAGGTGCCGGAGTTCTGGTGAGTTCCAGCTAGGAAAAAATGCTTGCTCACTCCACATTTGTAAGCCATTGATATTTTAGTGTGGTAGCACCCACACTTTGAAACTCCCTGCTTATTGCCTTCTCCTTCATTATTTTTTAAGCCTGTTAAAACACATTTCTGCTTAGACAACACTACCCAGATGGGTGGAATGTCAACATGCAATGTAAACTTATAATTGACTTAATTATTTTTGAATGCTTTGATTTTTTGTAAACTGCTTTGAGGTTTTATTACAATTAAGTGGTATATAAGTATTGGGAAATAAATTATCTCTCTCTCTCTCTCGCTCTATAAATAATTTATTTATTTCCCAATACTTTCACAGACACAGACAAACACACACACACACACACACACACACACACAGAGTATAATGCATTTATGTTTTTAAATACATTGTAAACCACTTAGACACCTTTGGGCAACAAGTGACTACCAAGCATAGCTGTCAACTTTCCCCCTTTTTTAAGGGAAATTCCCTTATTCCGAATAGGATTCCTCGCAAGCAAAGGGAAAAGTTGACAGCTATGCTACCAAGTCAAATAAATAGTGTTCTGGGTTTGCAGGGGACAAGGATCCCTTAAAATTCCTGGGTGCGAGTTTCTGCCCATATTTTCTGAAATTAGTAAATATGGGGTTTGAAGTCAAGCCAGCTTCCTCAGGAGCTAGGCTTCTCTGGCTTGACTTCCTTAGAGGGGAGATAGCAGAGTCATTATCCTGCCAAAAGGTGAGGCATTCAGCATCAGACAAGAAAGGGGGAGGCTGCCAGAATTAGTACAGGGGCAAGATGTCATCACAGTAAAAAAAAAAGAAAGAAAAAAGTGATTTTTGCAGGAGACTTTTTAAATGAGGTTGCGAGGGATGCTGGAAGCGGAAGGGGAAGAGTTGTTTTCTGCAAAGGCTGTTGGGAAGAAGCAGCCGGAAGTGGGCAGAACTCCATGCATGCTGGCTGGGAGAGACTCTTCTGAGAGGCTGGGGGCCGTGGCTGGCTGCTGTTTTGGACCCAAGCTAGTTGAAGCCACGAGAGGAGCAACAAGAGACACTCTTGGGGTGTCATGTTCTATGCCCCCTCTGTGGAAGGCTTTAGGTGTCAATGTGTGTGAACAAACCACATTTCTAAGACACAGCAAATTCCACTGTGCCTTTATTTTGCAGTGGAAACACAACCCTCGGTGAGTGCTTGGAATCCCTGGAATCTTGCTTCCATTTGACAGAGATTAGGGGTGGCGTGTAGCAGTAGCAACAACAAAACACAGTTTGCCAATTTGCACAGAATGTGTGGAATAACCTCTTTCCAATTTCCCTCTTTATTTCCCCCCTCCCCTGTTCCATACTTCAAGAAAAATCTGAGTAATTCCTGGGTGTTGCATTTGCAGAAATGGGAAATCATTCATTTTTTTTTGCTCCTACTTTCCATATGGCTGGGGCTCTGTTTGAAAGCAAAAGTACCCCTGGTTGTCTGCTACTTCCTCCCATATCCTAAGTCTTTCAGCAAAACAGGTTAAGGTGTCTTGATAAAGGGAAGCAGACTTTCTCTCTCTTCTTCCCTCTAATGCCTTTTAAATATCTGATGAAATGTTCCGGAACTCAAAAGCTTGCACTCAACAGTTTCATAACATTATGATTGAGCTAATATGAATTGGAAATTTGTGTTTTTTTCTTGTAGGCCATCAATGGCCTTCTCTAACTTACATAAATGTGTCAGTTCAAAATCTTCAGATCCTTTAATTTGTGTAATATCCACATGGAAGTATTTAGCCACACGGACTGATGTACAGTGAAGGTTAGGGACCACAGCTCAAAGGGAAATGAATTGCAACCCAGTAGCTGAGCACATATGTTTGTATGCAGAAGGTTCAGCCCCTGGAATCTCTTTCCCAGCATACCCTCTTGGGTTTTAATCTCAGCAGAGAGGGCCCTCTTAAGAGCTGCACCACTCAGAAATTTGGGGGTGGCCAACATGCACTTTGTTACCCTGTACGTCTACACTTGAAATAGATCTTTTATAGGGCATATTCTAATTGTGATTTTAAGTTGTCTTAATTCTTTTTTTGTTGTTGCTCTAACCTGTGAAGAGACCCCTCTTCACCTCACAAAGGTATCAACTGTTAAACCATCGTGAGAAATGTATCTCTGTGGGTGGAATAGGGGTTCCCTAATATTCTCAGCACCCTTAACAAGCTACAGTTTCCAGGATCCTTTGTGGGGGATGAAACCATGACTGCTTAAAATATATGATCCTGCTTTAAATGTATAGTACAGATGTGAGTGCTCTCTCTCTCTCTCAGGGGTCATTGTGAGGCTAAAAATGCCGTTCTGAGCTCCTTGGAGGAAGGGCGATAAATGAAAGTCTATAAATAATTCACTGTCCCCTCTTGCCCTTCTTTCTTTCCCAGGTGGCTAACCTGCCTCCTTCGTTTTTAGTGCTGAAGCCAGATTGCTTTAACTAAAGATGGAAACACTGGAGTCGGAACTGACTTGCCCAATTTGTTTGGAATTGTTTGAAGACCCCCTCCTTCTGCCGTGCGCTCATAGCCTCTGTTCCAGCTGTGCCCACCGCATCCTGGTCTCCAACTGCTCTGCCGGAGAGCCTCTTGAGCCCATCACCGCCTTCCAGTGCCCCACCTGCCGCTATGTCATCTCCCTCAACCATCGGGGCCTGGAGGGCCTCAAGCGCAATGTGACCTTGCAGAACATCATCGACCGCTTCCAGAAGGCCTCCCTGAGCGGGCCAAATTCCCCCAGCGAGAACTGTCGTGAGCGGCCATACCGCCACAGCCCAACCATGTCAGCGGGCGACAGGATAGCCTGCCAGTTCTGTGAGCAGGACCCTCCGCGCGACGCTGTCAAGACCTGCATCACCTGCGAGGTGTCCTACTGCGACCGCTGCCTGCGGGCCACGCACCCCAACAAGAAGCCGTTCACCAGCCACCGCTTGGTGGAGCCTGTGCCGGACGCCCACTTCCGTGGGCTGACTTGCCTTGAGCATGAGAACGAGAAGGTGAACATGTACTGTGTGGCTGATGACCAGCTCATCTGTGCCTTATGCAAACTGGTGGGGCGGCACCGGGATCACCAGGTGGCATCCCTGAGTGACCGGTTTGAGAAGCTCAAGGTAAGAAGGGGCAGGGTGGGGTTTGGGGCACTGATTGAGGCAGCTGCAGCAGCTGTGTGTGTTGTGTGGTTTGTGTCTGTTTTGCTCCTTCCTGTATGTTTATAAGTAAGCATTCATTGCAAAAACCACACGCCCCAAAGTGACATATGGAGAACGTGCTCTGAGCTGCTGTTTCACCGCAGTTGCATCCCTCACCCACTGTGTCATCTCTTAACTCACTTTTCAGTATCTTTTGCATCAAAACACTAGGAGGCTGTTGTAAATTGACTCAGGCTGTTTACTCAACTAGCCCAGTTGTATCCATTGACTGGCAGTGGCTGGCTGTCCAGGGTCTTGAGAAAAGATCGTTTCCATCATCTGCTACTGGATGCTTCTGAAATGGGGATTCCCATAGTTCTGCCACAAAGCTATGGTCTCTTCCTATGAGCCGCGCTCCCTCCACAACAGAAGAAGCACTCAAATTGGTTTTGTGGTGGAGCAATGAATACAACACAACCCCCCGTTTTCCTTGCCACACCAATCTGGTCATGTGAATTGGCTTTGGTACTAACCACGTAACTGGAAGCAAGGTTTTCCTGTGTGAAACGAAGCAGACTGTTTCAATAGGTGTTGGCTTCCATTATTAGGTTGCAGTGGCAGACGTTGCCTGAAGCTGCAGGGCCTGGATGGAGACAGGCAGGCAGGCAAGCAAGTGGGATGGATGCATGGTTTGTCAGGGGCTTGTTTAACTGAGATGAATCTGTACTATTTGTGGGTGTGGGAATCTTGGTTAGCACTGCATGTTGGCTGTGTGAAAGGCCTTATTAAAGGTTTGTGATGGTATTCCCCTTTATGAGTTATACAGAACCATAAGACTAAGGGTTCTGAGCTTAGTCATCTCCCTCATGCTGATCTTCACACCCAGCCTTAAGCCCCTTTTTCTTTGTGAGATCAAACCGCAAAACACAAGAGTAAGCCTCCAGGCACTTAAAAGTCAGCATGTAGTAGTGACTACAAGAGTGGGAAGCAGCAAAAATATTTGGACTTTAGAAAGGGTTGAAGTGGGGCCTGCAGTGGTGGAGCACAGCTGTTCAGAGTTCCACCAGACCAGCTATGCCTTTCTCTAGGATTTTGCATTTCACTCCCCTCTTCCCCCCAGTTTTCTGGTGTTTTTTCTGCCCTCCAGCAGTTAATCAGTCACCCATTTTGTGGGTGGTGAGACTTGAATTGGATTGAGGTTTTTTAAAGTGTGTGTGTGTGTTTTTGTACATCTGGAAACCTTAGTGTTCTCCACAGCCTGTAGCTACCCCCTTTTGTGTGTGGATAGATAAGGACCAGCACTTAGGGATTTGAGTTCACTATGGGTATATAGCCCGTGTGAGTGTGAGGTATCTTTGGCCCTACAAGTGTTGCTGCACTATAACTCCCATCATTCCAACTAGATGTAGCCTGGAATTTAACACCCAGATATTTAAAAAAAGGGTACTGTTCAATCACATGTTCGTCTAAAGACCATCTAAAAGTGTGGTGAGCTCTAGTGAACACCACAATTTTTGTTTTGTCATAGTTTATCTTTAGTGAGTTATGGGAACAGTAGGCTGCGATCCCCTCCAACATGCTGCGTAAGCCTCTTCGGGTGAGTGAAGTGCCATTAAAGCCATGTCATCGGCATATAACAATATATTCAGACGTTTACCTTCGAGGGCTGGAGCCGATGACTTGTACTTTGCCATGTACTGGACAATGTCGTTTATATAAAAGTTAAAAAGAAATGGGGCTAGCAGGCATCCCTGTTTGACCCCTTTCCCCAATGGCAGTGGGTCCGTAAGAGTTCCCGATGGCCCAGTTCTGATTTTAACTGTAGTATCTGTGTGTAACTCTCTGAGAATTTTTAAAAGTTGTCTATCAATGTCCGTTTCATATAATTTTTTTCCATAGTCTATCTCTACAGATTGAGTCAAAGGCAGATGTCAAGTCTACGAAGGCCACAAAGAGTCTGCTCTTATACGCTTTTGAATATTTAGCTACCAGGGTCTGTAGTACCATACAGTGACCTATCGTATTGTGGCCCTTTCTAAATCCTGCCTGTTCCTGGTTGAACAGGTTAGTGTGGTCCGCCTAGTCTACCAGCTTGTTTAATAAGTACCGGGTATAAAGTTTGTATGCGATGTCCAGAAGGCTTACAGGGCGGTAGTTTGCTGGATCTTGAATATCTCCCTTCTTGTAGATGGGGGCTACCACACTTAGTTTCCAGTTTGCTGGAATTTTACATGTGTTGTTTATTGCCGTAAAAAGTTTGGCCAAAAAGATGGCCCACCATTGGGCATTTGATTTAAATACCTCAGGGGGGATCATATCCTCACCAGGAGCTTTGCCATTTTTTAATGTTTTAATTAGCTGTAGGCACTCTGATTCCGTAACAGGATCCCAACTAGCTAGATGGTCATTCTTCAATGGGAGGGATGGACTCGAATTAGCAGTATTTGAGGGTGTGTATAGCTGGGGAAAGTGTTGAAACCACACATCAGATGAAATACTGTTGTTTACTGTTGTTTACTGTTGGCCATGCTTGCTAGGGTTGATGGGAGTTGTAGTCCAGTAACCTGAAGGGTCACAGGTTCCTCACACTTGGTAAATATGATGGTCTTCATGGGGAATGGTGGGTCAAGGTGCACCCAGTGTGAGAATGAGCCAGGGGAGGGATGGAGCTGTAAAGGGATATAAGCAAATGCCCAGGGTTCCTTTGTTGTTGCTTTTTTTGTTTGAGGAATTCTCCACCCTGTCAAAACACTGGAATTTTAGTATTTTCAGTGTTGTTTATCCTGGTCCAGGATGAAGTGAGAGGAAGTGTCCCACTATGGAATACATAAGCTATGGAAGAAGTTTTGATAGGGTGTTTTGGTAGTCACAGCCAAAGATAGATGATAGAAATAATAATAATAATAATAATAATAATAATAATAATAATAATAATAATAATAGATATATTTATACCCTGACCATCTGGCTGGGTTTCCCCAGCCACTCTGGGCAGCTCCCAACAGAAAATTAAAATCATGACAAAACATCAAACATTAAAAACTTCCCTAAACATGATTGCCTTCAGATGTCTTCTAAAAGTTGTGTAGTTTTTTATCTCCTTGACATCTGATGAGAGGGTGGTAGTGCCAAGAAGGCCCTTTGCCTGGTTCCCTGTAACCTCACTTCTCGCAGTGAGGGAACCGCCAGAAGGCCCTCGGCGCTGGACCTCAGTGTCCGGGCTGAACGATGGGGGAGGAGACACTCCTTCAGATATACTGGGCATTCTGTTGGTGTCTTTAAATCATGACATTAAAAGAAAGTTCAGAAAAAAGGGGTTCCCATGGGCATCTGGTGGTCCACTGTGAGAAGAGGATGATGGACTAGAAGAGCCATTGGACTGATCCAGTGGGACTCCTCTTGTGCTCATATCTCTCATTATCAGATACTGAGGGGGAATAACTGGAGATGGCAGTTGCCATCTTGGCTTTGATTGCAAGCTTTCCTTGGTCCAGTGTATCTGTATCCTGGTTTGAATTGCCCACAAATTCCTTGCTGGCCAGGACTTTGATGTTACCACCAGAAGTTGTCGGGCTGAGACTCCCGTTAGCCCCAGCCAGCAGGTTGGATGGCCAGGGATGTTGGGAGTTGTAGTCCTACGGCACCTGCAGGATCAGGGATCCCTTCCCTGCCTTATATCTTCAAGGTGAACATTCCTAGAAAGGCAGAGTGATTTTTTAGTTTTGGGGGTGGGGGGTAAATATTTTTTATTTCATTCTATAATGTATATAAAACAGAGAGAACAGTTATTTTTTAAAAAGCAGATAAAAGTAAAGGATGGAAAACAAAAGTATAAGGTAGGCACATATAATAAGTGCAGTAGTTGCATGTGGGTTAAAGTAACAAATTCCAAGTAATAAAGAAGTGAGAATAAATGTTGTCTTCTCATAAAGAATATTAGAGTTATCTGATAATCCAGTATAGAGAGGCAGTATTAATTGAGAAACTTCTGGTGCTTGTTGCGAGAACCTTATTTCTTCCTGAAGTGTATATATCCTTCTGTTATGGGGTGAGTGTGGGTGAGAAAGGATTCTGTTCTCCCTTCACTCAAGCCAACATTGTCAGTGCATATTTATGAACTACCCTGAGCTTCTTGAGACAGAGGGATCAGACATCTCTGTGTGCTTCCTGGGCCTCTATTGGAATCTTTTCATGCTTGACTTTTTACGCAGTTATGGAGGCTCTGCTGAATCTGACAGGAATCAGAAGAATGTCTGGTTCTTGACCCATACGAAACGAGACATCTCTCTTTCTTTCTTATGCATTGCACAGGGGGCTGGATCTGCAAAATAATGCTAGGTTCCGAAAAATCTGGAAGAGCTCCCCAGCCATATCAGAGAAGGTGGTTTGATGGCCAGGTCTCTTGAGAAACCCAGGCTGTCCTATGACCTGAATTTTGTAAAAAATAGGAAAGAACACATTGTGGAGACAGAGAGTCTACTCTGTAGGAGTCTTTGGAGCCAAACTGTCCTGGAAGAAGCATTTGGTTCAGACCAACTTTATATTAATATGCTGGAGTTGCACCATGAGACGACCTAGTATTATTTCAGCTCCTTGGGAATGTTTGCAAGTCAGATTTAAGCTACACAGCATAATAAGCATTTTAAGCCATCCGTGTCGAGGAAAGTTTATGTCTGATGCTTTCAAATTGTGAAGAGGCGGAGCTTTTCCAAACAGTTTCATGTTTTCAGGAAGCAGCTGGTTCACTGCTGACTGCATTACAGGATCCTTGTAGATTCCTTTGGTTCAGTAATGTTTTTTGGTTTGCACCTGCTCATGGAGGGATCTACAATTCCCAGAGTTTAAGACACACCTCAGTTTAAAACAGGAGTATTAAAACAACAGCATTATAAACAATAATTGGGGATGAGGCAGCCTCAAATGTACTTTTAAACAAAACAATGTGAATTGTTTTGAAGGCTGGAAGGGAATGAACTAAACAAAGCTTTCTGGAGGAGGAGTTTAGGATCTTATGCAGTACCACGGAGAAGGCCTTGTTCCATGTTCTCATCAACTTCACTTTGGATGGTAGCAAGTCAGAGCCCAGAGTCTCCCATAATAGCTTAACAGGCAGGAAGAATCAAACAATCTTTGTGCAGGCAGGAAGTAGACCGTGTGATGTAAGATGAGGCAGCTGCCTCACATGGTGGAGGTTACAATGGGAGATGAATTTGACTCACATGGGATGATTCACTGGGAAGGTCTCATTTGCAAGTTCTCCACAGAGATAGAGAACTGAATCGGAGAGACAGTAATTTGGTTAAGGCAAGGACTGGTTTGGCACACAATTGCACTGTGCAAGCATTTAATTTTAAAAAATATATAGAAAAGCTAAAACTAAAGTGAGACAAGTTTCTGGTTCTTAAGAAACTCATTGAGACTTGCAATCGTCTGAGCAGATGATGTTGAATTCTCACTATGCCTAGCTAGAACTACCGTAAGCACAGTGCCCTGCATTGTGCTCTCGCTCTCTCTCCATCTCTCTCTCTCTCTCCTTGCTAACCAGAGCTAAATAATTTGTGCAAAATATGTGAACACAATTAAATTTCAGGGCTGCAGTGTTTTGACTGATCAGTCAGTAAATTGGCTTAAAAGCCTTTGCTCAGCTTACAATGTGGTGACAATCTATATGCACTCATAATAACTATTTAGTACAGGTACTTCCAAAGAATAGCAGGTGGCAAGTACAATCTTTACAGAGGCATCCCTCCTTTTTTCTCATACAGGAGAGAATGCTTCTTCTAAGATGATGCCTCCTGCGATGCACAGGTGCATGATCCAAAAGGATGGGCTTTGATCCAAAGCTACTGTTTGAACTTGCATGCAAGCGTAATCAATGAATCGATTCCTGGCACTCACACAGTTTAATCAGCTAAGATTTCTTCAGTTTGGTTGCGGCCCCATTAGATTTGCATAATTTAGGCAGGTCGCAGAGTTCAGCTTTTCCAGGGGCAGATTTTTCATGAAATGCTGAGTGCATTTAATCAATGAGTACATTTAGTACTGCCCAAGATGATGGGAGGGAACCAATTGCTGGGCAAGGGCTTGATCCCAGGTCCCTCAGATGCAAGTCCAGATCTCTGTCTGTGATAGTTATCATTAAAAGTAATTAAAATCCTGCTGGATTGGTTTAACACTCACCCAGATAGCTCTCTGAGGGCAAAAAACTTTGCAAGTACTTAACTTTTGGGGGGAGTACAGTGGTACCTCGGGTTAAGAACTTAATTCGTTCTGGAGTTCTGTTCTTAACCTGAAATTGTTCTTAACCTGAAGCACCACTTTAGCTCATGGGGCCTCCTGCTGCTGCCACACGATTTCTGTTCTCATCCTGAAGCAAAGTTCTTAACCCGAGGTACTATTTCTGGGTTAGCGGAGTCTGTAACCTGAAGCATCTGTAACCTGAGGTACCACTGTACTGTATTTGTGTGCTTTCATTTCTTCTTTTCCTTTCTCTTCCTGTTACCTTTCCCCCTTTTAGTTTCCCCTGTCTGAAATATGTGAATGGCAACGAGCAATTTTGGGTTTATAATAAGCTCTTTCGAGATGTGCCAATCCATGAGGTAATATGGTATCCCCACTCCCACCTTCCACTATTCAGCATGCAGTTGTGACTTGTCCCAAACTGCTATGTTATCTTGCCAGATTCAAAGCAAGTTTTTGTGACTGGGAAGCTTTCTGGATACTCATGGGTATGTGAAGAATTACCCAGTGGAAACCTTACCATGGGACACCAATTTGTGCAGTGTTCAGTGGGAATGTGCAAATGCACTTTGCACCTGCTCAGGGATGCTTTGCCTTTCTGTCTTTATATCTGTTGGAAGCCATCCAGAATGGCTAGGGAAACCCAGTCAGATGGGTGGGGTACAAGTAATAAATAATAATATTAATATTAATAATCATCATCATCTTTCCCTTGGAGGGAAAGGAATGCTACCCATGCTTGGAGGGGGATTCTTGGTTAGGGCTGCTAGACCTTCTTGTAAATGAGAGGGCAGTCCTACAGTTGAGACAGTTTTTTATCATTAAGTGAAACAAATTGGTATCTCGCTCCAGAGATAAGAATTCTTCCTGAGTTTTATGATGCTGAAATACTGGTGGGAAAACAAGTTTCTTATTTGTCTTAGAAAAATAACTTCATTGCACAGGAAAATATTGTTAGTAATAGACAACAACATTTGCCTAGGCAAGAAAATTTTTGAGTTACTGGATTTTCAAGCTCCAGAGAATCTATAGTCGGGCAATGCGTGTTATTAGGAGGATTAATCAAGATGTCACAAACTTGTGGCATGCTTCTGAGTTTCTCAGAACTTTTCATCAGACAGTGTGTTCCATTCAGCCAGCAGTCTCCCATCTTAGAACTGAGGCTGCATCTGCACTATACATTTAAAACAATGTCGTGCCACTTTGAACAGCCATGGCTCCCCCTACAAAATCTTGGGAACTATAGTTTATTTTGAGATTTGCAGGAGACACCTTTCCCCTCTTACAGAGCTACTGTTCCCAGAGTGCTTTAACAACTGATGCTTCTTTGCAGGGAACTATGGGAATTGTAACTCTCTGAGGGGAATAGGGGCTTGTTGCCTAATAAACATTTTTTGTAGTTTTTAATTTATTGGTATGTTTCCTTCTTTCTCTCTGCCCCGCCCCCCATGCTTTGTGCAACATCTCACCTAATGAAGAGTCCGGGAGAACATGGAAGCATGCCACAACTTTGTGATATTTTGGGTGGTCCTCCTAATGAATGTATTGCCCAGTTTTGGATTCTGGGTCTTTTTCTTTTGGCTCAACATGACTATATTTTGTTTATCCTTCTGCCCAAATGAAGTCGGGAAAGGCGGACATTAGAGCAGCCATGCTGGCTTGGGGCTGTTGAAAGTTGGAGTCCAAGAGCAGCAGGAAGGGAACAGCTTCCTCCCCTCTGATCTAAACAAACATAGGGCACATCCACACTTCTGGAAAACTGCTAGGACCTGTGGACAAGCACATGGTTTCATCTCTTAAGATTGCAATACAAAATGAAGCAGCCAGATTACTGGCTTGGGTTCACTTTTAGTCTTGCATAACTCCAGTTTTAAAATAAGTGCACTGATTGCCAGCTTGTTTCCAGGCCTAATTCAAGGCACTCACATTAGTGTTTTAAAGCCCTAGAACGGGTCAGGCCCCAAATACCTGAAAGACCACTTCTTTCCCTCTTGGATGCTGACATTGGCAGAGGAGAACTTCTTGATAGTTCCTCTAACCTCAGAGGCTTGGGTTGGTGGCAGACCAGGAGAGGGTATTCTCTGTGGCAGCCTCTAAGTTGTGGAACTCCCTTAGCACAGAGGTGTGTCTTCATTATACAGGTTTCGGTGAATGCTGAAGGCACACCTCTTTACCCTGGCTTCTGACATACTGTATTCTTAGGAAACACTTTATTTCTGTGATTGTAAGTTGTTTTAAACTGTTTTTAAACTGGGAGTAAGCCTCATTGAATTCAGTGGGATTTAGTTCTGAGCAGACATGGTTTGGATTTTGCTGCAAGTTATCAGACATAGGAGTATATTGTTGTAACCCATCCTGCTGCCTTCTGCTGAACAGTGGGCAATAAATCTAACAGCCACCCCCTGACTTCCACTCATTACCCATTTCAAACTAAAGTTTCCAGTCACTACCAGTTTCAAATAATTTTTGTTCACCTTAAACTAGCAAAACACTCTGAAATATTCATGCTGGGTTTTACATCGACAGGCATGTCATTTCAATCATAAAAAGGACTTTATGCTGTGGATTTTCATCTCAAATACCAGGGATGTGAAAAAGAGAGAGAGACAGAGAGAAGAGAGAGAGAAGAGAGAGAGAGATATGCATAAAGCAAAGAACAAAACTCTCACTGGCTTTAGAGGGATTTGCCTTGTAAACTGGTTATACAAGTCTGGGTTGAGCTTCTTCTGCAAATTTACTTTGGTAGTATAAAATGCTGGGAGGAGGTTTGTTTCGACAGAAGAGTTATGTGATGAATTGGGAGGATAAAACTGCAGGAGAGAATGGTCTGGATTAGAAGCCGCAATATGAGACAAGAAAAAATGAGAGACATTGGATTCCATTTATCACTTAGATGAGTCAAAAATATAACATGAGCAAGAATTCATATAAAACTTAGTTGTTGCTGTCATGAAATATTATAAAAATAGCCATGCAGCTTGATGCCCTTCAGATGCTGCTGAATTCCCCTCACAGTTATCATTTCCAGAATGGTCAATCCCTTTTCCCACAGAATTCTGAGAATTGTAGCTGTTTGAGGGGAGTTCCCTTCCTAGTAGCTCTCAGCACCCTTAACAAACTACAGACCTCCAAGATTCTTTGAAGGAAGCCATGACTGTGGTATGATAACTGCTATGTATACTGCTGATGAGGCCTTAAAACTGGTATTTTTACTTGTCACTTTCCAGCTAAACAAGCTCTCAAAGTGACTTACGGTATGTGTGTGTGTGTGTGTGTGTGTGTGTGTGTGTGTATATAAAACCCTATCCAAAAAACCTCGCATATTATAACAAGAATGGGGAACCCCTACTGATGTTGATGGACCCAACTCCCATCTGCCTCAGCTAGTGTGACTAATGGCGAGGGATGTTGGGAGTTGCAATCAAACAATCAGAGCATCTGATGGTCACACATGCGTTATTACAGGGTAGGGGGCACCCATGCATTATAACTTATGTTAATTAACACAATAATACCTTTACTTACTCTTCAGCAACCTCAAGCTGATACTGGAAACTGGAATTCTATGAAGGGTTTTTGGTCAAGGATTCTCAGTTATTTCTCCCAAACTGAAATTCCCAAGATTCTTTGGGAACCCAACATAAGTTGTCATAGTATAGCTTTATGACGTGTGAAGTTCTTGAGCAAGTATAGTTGTCAGGACTGAGGATATTGAAAGTGAGGGTGACCTTGTAGTACTTTACTACATTGGTCTTCAATGGTGGGTCGGGACCCACGACTAGGTCACTTCCTGATCCAAGGGCAAGTCACAACAGCAGCACTGCCACCATGCAAATATATGGTGAGAAATTAAGAAATGGGTCCCCAAATGCATGTTTGAGTTAAAGGTGCATCCTGGGTATGAAAAGGTCGAAGATGGTTACTGCTTTACAGGACAGCTGTCTCCAACATGCAGCTGTTTTGTTTCACACACAAAAGGGCACACCCACACCATATATTGAAAGCACCTGACTTCCCCCAAAGAATTCTGGGAAGTGTAGTTTGTTAAGAGTTGTTGAGAGTTGTTAGGAGATCCCTATTCTTACAGAGCTACAGTTCTGAAAGTGGTTTAGGAATCAGTCTCTCTTCCCTTCAGACTCTGATAAATGTAGCTCTGTGAGGGAAATTGGGGTCTCCTTTCCTAACCATTCTTAGCAACCTTAACAAACTTCACTTCCCAGAATTCTTTGGGGGAAGCTATGCCTGTTAAAGTGGCATAAAAGTGCTTTAAATGTATGATGTGCTTGTGACCAAAATGAGGAAGTAGATGGGTTGGTCCATAAGAAAAACTCCAACATCCACATAAGGCCAATCAAAATGATACTAAATAATGTGCAAACTGATGAAGATGCTTTTGAGAACTTAAAAGTTTGCACAAAGTTTTGCAATGCTCTCATCAGGCTAGTAAAAGTATTGCCCTAATATGGATTTGGGAATCTTGTTTGTTTTTAACACTTACATCCCACCTTTTTGTGCAAGCACACTCAAACCACTTGTGGAATAAAAATATAAACAAGGAAATAAAATAAAACTGCCGCACTAAAAAGAAAAAGGAAAAATGCACATATGCAGCAATAGCAGGATCATAACAAAAAATTCCCAACAAAATATTGCTATTGGCTTTAAATAAAAAAGAATGCCTGCCTAGATAAAACAAGCTTTAATAGCCAGCTAAAGAGTGGGCATATTAATATCCTTTTCCAAGGGTCTGTGTAGCTCAGGGGTACTGACAGTACAGTCATGGCTTATTCTTGGAGACTGTGTCTTGAGGGGGCAACACACACACACACACACACACACACACACACACACACACACTGCTTTATCCTGCAGAGGGGATTTTTGTAACTTAGTGACTCTTCCCAGCAGAGTCTCCTTTTTTAATCTAATTAGCAGCGTTTGCATTGACATGGGTTTTCTGCCTCTTTGTCCTTTGAGGAGGGAGCAGGCAAAACTGCCTGGGTAAACATCAGCTTAACAATGCAACTTGAATTTTTCCTTTGCTTCCTTTGAACATCTCAGCCTAAGGATGAATTCTATATGACTCAGCGGAGGTGTCTGTCAGCTCCTGCCCTCCGAAGGGATCAGTATGGCAAAGTGATGTGTTAATTCATATTGATAACCAGCTCTATTTCTGAGACTTCGGATTTGGTAGTATTTTTAAAAAAGGTCACGATGAATCAAGTAGAATTATTGAAAATACTAAAAATATGCCCATGCAGTTCTGAGTAAAAGTCTGTCTTGCATCACTTGTGAAAGCTGGCTGGATTTGAGCCAGATTCTGTGCATTCTCTGATTTTACAGTGGCAGTGCAGAAATTGGTACTGAGTGTAGAATTCATTGGGCTGTATCCATTGTTAGTTCTTTTTGGACCAGACCCACTGAACTTAAAGGATATGACTAATTTGGCATGATAGATGTGTATGGAATTATGCATGGTGCTGAGAAAGCGAAGAGAGAAAAGTTTTCCTCTCAACAGGAGAACCCATGGACATCTACTGAAACTGAATGTTGAAAGATTCAGGACAGACCAAAGAAAATACTTCTTAAAAATATGAAATTTGCTGCCACAAGAGGCAGTGATGGCCACTGATTTGGATGGCTTTTAAGAAATAACGAGGCAAATTTATGGAGGTAAGACTATCAATGATGGCAGTGGCGTAGTGTGGGTTGCCAGTGCGAGAGAGAGCAAGGGGGAATAGGAAGAGAGAGTGCAAAAGAGTCTTAATCCATGCCTGGAAAAAGAAGTAAATGATCTGATACATTTGGGAAGGAGGTGCCAAACCATCATGCTAACTTCCTCCCGACTCTCAGGGTGTGTTTGTGGAGAGAGAGAAATGACGGTCAGTGCTCACAGCTGGTTGGTGGTGTTTTGGGAGATGATGGTGTCATCGGAGAAGTAGGGGGTCATAGGGGGCTGTGGGGTCCCTGTCACAGAGCGCAGAACATGGCCAAGGCATGCAGCACCAGGCCACATGGTGGGGAAGAGAGGAGAGTGGCTGCCTTGGAGCCAAGGCAGGTGGGCAGGCAACTAGTGCCCATCTGAGCGAGCTGCTTGTGCTCTGGCACTGGTGTGTCTCTGGAGTGCCCGCCTTCCTGCCCACAGGTCTGGCAGGTTGCACAGTGCACAAGGCCAAGCTGGCTTCACCTTGCCTCTTGGCCAGCCCAGGGGTGGGGTGCGTAAGTGTGTCCCTTTGCTGGCCACAAGGGAGAGGGAGGCATCACCACTATCCCAGCCCTGAAGCCCAGCTTAGGCATAGCTTGCCTCCCCACAGCTCTGGAAGGTGAGAGGAGTTCAGCCATGTGGCCTTGATGTGGGAGCCTATCATGCGGGCACCCATTGTGCTCCTATGAATTTTTAACCTGGGGCAACCGCCCCTCTTGCCCCCCGCATGTTGTTCCACTGCTTCTCAATTCCAATTCCTAGAAAGTGCAGGTTGGGAGAAGGATATTTGGCTCACATCTTGCTTGTGGGCTTTCCAAAGCATCTGATCGGTCATGTTGAGAACAGAATGCTTTGCTAGATGAGCCGCTGTCCTGATCCAGAAAGACTCTTCTTACGTTCATTTCAGTGGGTGTACTCTGAATAGGATTGGGTAAGCTGCAACCCATTTTCCTGAGTACCTCCATCATCATTTGGCCTGCCCTTTTCTCAGTGTTTTCTAGCAATTCACCATTCAGACAAGACAGCCAGGGGAACCATACACAACATTCCAAGTCGAGTTGCACCATAGATTTGATTAATGGCTTGGTGATATTGGCGGTTTTGTTTTAAAGCCCTCTACTAAAGATGGCTTATAGAACTCTAGAGGTAAGATTTCAGTTTTTGGTTTTTTTTGCCTCGTTTTTTTCTTCTTCTTCTTCTTCTTCCATGTAACGTTTTTACAAATCCGTTTCATTTGTTGAGGCATTAGGGGGAGAAGAAAACAGAAAGAAAAAAGAAAGGGGGGGTGGGGAGAGGGAGGATGGATGGGGGTGGGGTCGGGTGGCGGTGTTTCTATTATGTTTAATGTATGTAGAGTTTGGTGTCAGCGTTGCTTGTGTTGTTCACTTGTGTTCCTTTGGTGGTGAGAGAGGTTGGGGTTGGCTTAGGGTGTGATTGTTTGCTTGTGATTGGCTGTGGTGATCTTTGTTTTCGTGTATGAGTGAGGTGGGTGGGTGTTTTGGATCAGGTTAGCCATATTGATTTGTATGCTGTTGGTGGATTATTGTCGTTGTCCTGTTGGGCTGTGTATGTGATAAAGGGGAGCCATACCGGGGTGAAGGCGTCTTCTTCTGTTTGTCCCCGTGTCAGTTTCAGTTTATTAGTTAATTTTTCTAGTAGGGCACAGCCATACAAGAAATATGTAAAATAACTAAGCAAGTAATAGACATCACCCCAGAATTGGCCCTACTAAACATCTTCCAAGACAACAATGCCCATTTACACCACAAAGAAATTATAACCCACCTGCTCTCAGCAACCAGAAACATCATAACCAGACACTGGAGAGACCTGTCAGGAGTAAGCATGGACCAATGGTACCAAATAGTAAGATTTCAGTTTTGAACACTTACAGGAGGGGGGGTAGCATGAGAAAGGGTTGCTTCCAAAGGCATCAGCGGGGTGCCACCTGTTGTATTCAGAGCTGGCATGACTTTCCACAGAAGGAAGCGGCAGCGAGAGTTTCAAGTTCCCCAGCTGTTTTTTGGTTTTTTTTGCCAGCCTAGATTTCCCCAACCCCGCCCCTGCTGTGATTCCCCTGCATTTCTTTTATCTAGGTCAAGCTATTACTTTTACTCATAATCTACATTAATTTTTAATTTGATCTTTAGTCCTAATTCTTTAGCAACTCTGAACAGGAACCGGCTTTTCTTCCTTTCTACTGTGAGAGGGGTTGCTTTCAATGCTCAGCTATTTGCTGAGCATGCAAAAAGAAAAAGAAAAGGGAAAAAAGGAGCCAGGCAAGGAAAGAAGAGACACACATTGTTCTCCCCCCCCCCACTCCCCCTAAAAAAACTAGCATGGACCAAATGAGAAGATGTGACTGGGCCAGTGTGGTACAGTGCCAGCCATGTTAGACCTGGGAGATCAGTGTTTATATCCCCACTCAGTACAGCGGTACCTCGGGTTAAGAACTTAATTTGTTCTGGAGGTCCGTTCTTAACCTGAAACTTTTTTTAACCCGAGGTACCACTTTAGCTAATGGGTCCTCCTGCTGCTGTTGCATCGCCGCCCAATTTCTGTTCTCAACCTGAAGCAAAGTTCTTAACCCGAGGTACTATTTCTGGGTTAGCGGAGTCTGTAACCTGAAGCGTCTGTAACCTGCAGCATCTGTAACCCACGGTACCACTGTATTGACACTCACTGAGTGCCTTGGGCCAGTCTCTTTTTCTCAGAGTGGGAGAACCACCTTGGAGGGGGGTGGGAAAGGTGAAATATAAGTGTAATAATACACAAAACATAGGACAAGGGAAGTTGCCTGGCAAGTGAGACCGCTGTTCCATCTACAGTAGTACCTCGGGTTACATACGCTTCAGGTTACATACGCTTCAGGTTACAGACTCCGCTAACCCAGAAATATTACCTCAGGTTAAGAACTTTGCTTCAGGTTGAGAACAGAAATCGTGCTCTGGCGGCGCAGTGGCAGCAGGAGGCCCCATTAGCTAAAGTGGTGCTTCAGGTTAAGAACAGTTTCAGGTTAAGAAGGGACCTCTGGAACGAATTAAGTACTTAACCCGAGGTACCACTGTAGTTCCCTATTTTCTCCTTGACTATCAACAGCTCAGTTATTTCTCCCTTTCCGCTTTTCCTGACTTTCTTAATACTGGAAGAGAGCTGGGCAGAGGGGGAAATGTCTGGAGCGAACTAAAGGCCAAACAATGACTAATGGCAGTTTCTCAGTAGTCTTCCAACGAAACTTGAATAGGACAATTATTCTGCCTCATGTCTTCCATGGCTTGTCTCAGGCTCTTCTCACTTAGAATGTTCTGCCTGAAGCAGCTTCCTCACATTGCCTTGTGGTTGGTCTGACTCAGGATGATTCAGGTGTGTGCCCATCCAGTGCAAAGCCGGAAATTCAGCAGCCTGTGTAGTCCCATGGTGGCAATCAGGGAAAGTGCCTTCTGGGCTTCCGTTAATGGAGTAAATGGCAAGGAAACATTATTGGGCATGGCTTGTGCTACAAGATCCAGTGAGGACCAAGCGTCGAATGTCGCATCCTGTTTGAACTGTGGTGGTGGTAAATACTGAAATGCAGGTGCCAGCTACAGGTACCTGGTTGTGTTCATTGCTGGTTGGCCACTGTGAGAACAGGATGCTGGACTGCATGGGCCACTGGTCTGATCCAGCAGACACTTCTTACATTCTTATTGCTTGGCTGCCTAACAAGTAGCCATGGGCAGTGGGTTGTATGGCACATCTGCATGGAAGTATATTGCAATTAATGGGATGTTAGGAGATATGAAAGCTGCTCCTTTCGGAGTTAAATCTATGTTGGCTCATTCATGCATGCAGATCACCACTTGAGGAACATGTATGTATGAGCTGGTCCTGTCCTGGTGGAGACATAAAGCTGGCTTGGTGCAAACCGCAGTTAGCGAATTAGAATACATGCCCTCTTTGCCAACCCCTTTCTCTTTCGAGGGCTCTAACCACGATTCAGTGTTATGTCTGCACTGATGGTAACCCGTGAAAAATTCTGACTAGATTTTGCAAAGCTGCTTCAGTCCTTGAATTCAAATTCTGGATAAAAGTGGAACCTGATTAATGTTGCTGTGCTTAACATGAGTGTAAACGTTTAGGGAACCGTGTTTGTAGTTCTAAAGAAAGGAGAGGGGAATTCACGCTAGAGTTGATGGAGAGAGTGTTCATTCCCGAGGTGGACTCCCAACCTACAAACCTTGGTTTGCAGGGAGCCAACTTTATATTGCACAGGAACCCATGAGAATTGCAGATATAGGGAACTATGAAACCACCAACTCTATGCACCATGAAAAGAGGAGCGGGAGAGCGAAAGAGAGTGATTGCATGCACAGCAATTATAGTACAATTCTGCAGCAGGAGACTTCAGTGTGTCTTAAGCCTGAGCCTCTCTCCAGGCACTGCAATGATTTTGTGATTCTTTCATAGCCAGTGGGTTAATGTGGCAAAACGCCACCTCCCAAAGTACATTCGAAAGCTGGCCTTTGAAGCTCTGACATTAAGCAACAAAAGCTGGAAAAGTTGTTGGGGAGGACACCCATCGGCTTTAATTTATTTAACATCGTGAGTCATATTCAAATTAGAATTTCGCTGGCCTAGATAGCTTGAAGGGGGCTTGGGATAGAAATAAATTCAGGACATGGCTTAATATGTCCCTAGCCTGTGAAAAATAAAGCTGTCACTGGCTGTTACTTGATTTTTAATTTCAGCCAATAGTTTGCAGGGCCTTAAGGCTTAGGAGCAGGTGCCAGGTGTCACCCTTGATGCCAGGGTCCCTTGTTTCCTTCGGACGAAGAGGCAGAGTGGCATTTCCACAATAGCAGTGGCCTTCAAAATGCCAGGAAGGTCATCGATACGTGACCCATGTGAAGATGCTGCTTTGTCCAAAGGGTGTGCGCAGAGCCAGGCTTGATGTCTGGGCCATAAACCCAGCAGTTGCATATCATGAGATACAAGAAGGCAGCAATACCTGCTCTGACCTGTGCTTGTCATGATCACCGCTATTTCCATTCCACTGCAGTTTGGTTTCTGCCAAATACTGTGTCTTGCTGTCTGCCATTTAGTGTGAGTTAGGTAAATTATGTAACTGTTTACATAACTTACATTCCATGTAAAAGAAATGTCAAAACACGTAAACAAAAACAACCACCCTGTCATTATTTAAGTATCGTTTGGGGACTTTAAAACATCAGCAACAATGTGAACAAAGACCTATCATACTCGCTAGACTGATTTCTGTTCCAGTTTGCAGAAGAACATATGAACAGCAGCAATTTCTGCTTCCATTTCCATTTCCATTCGAATTCTCTGACATACCTATGCATAGCAGCTTTGAGTGACTTAAATTCCCACTTTAAGCATTTGTTGAGTGTAGGCTGATAATCTACTTTCCTCTTTATTCTTACCCATTTTTATTGTAAGTATGCCAGTATGACAGTGTCAAGGTAGTTAAGCTGCATGTACTTAGCGTGCTATGGAAGAAGCCATGCTATAGTTTTATTTTCAGGGGTGATGTGTGTTACCCTCCTTTCTTGCAAAGGCAACTGAGGTTGTTGCCTCTTGCTTTGCTACAGGCTAGTGGTCTCTGTGTTTTTGTTTTTGCTTGCTTGCCCGGCTTGAACTTCTCACAAAGTTTTCAAAGTCAAAACATTGCCCCTGTAGTAGAAAAGAGCTGCGCCAAGCTGAATAGTGAGGTCAAACGCTTTGAGGGAGAACAGCCAGCCATCCTGCTGGAGGGCACAAGCCTTGAGTAGCAGGAATAACTTGTTAGCTTGGAAGGGTGAATGGCAGATACCTTTTTGTCTCCAGGCCTTTTGTTCCTACTGGAGGCCTCAGGTGATTTCTGCTGCTAGATGAGGACAAACCGGACCGATTGGACTGTAGGCTTTGGCACAGTTTGGGTGCACACAGATGGGGCAAAAACAATAATTATGGTACATATTTTCCCAGGGGCTGAGTCTTTGTTTCTTTTGCATCTGGAATGCCATTGACAGGTATTCAAACTGAAAAATTGAATAGTGACTGTCAATTCTCTCCCCCTACCCTTGCTTCAGGCAGGCTGCTCATTTTTTTTATTTTTAAAGTGCAATACATACGTTCATTCATATGAAAATATTCCTTGCCTTATTTAAAGCACATACCCATACATGCTTCTTTCAAAGTTGAGAAACTAGGGGAAGAAGCTTTGTGATGTCACAGGGAATCAGCCAATCAGTGCTGTGTACTTCCCACCAAGTTTCTCATTAATTTAACCCTTAAAAGAAAAAGGTATACAAAATCTAGGGAGTGGGCTTCTGCATTAGGATCTATGCTCAAACAATGTATATGCCTTCAAGAACAAACCATGAGACATGCCTTCAAGAACAAACCATGAGTGGATTCAATGGTCAAGAAGGCAATTTCTACACATGCCGTAGAGAGAATTGAAGGACAGGTGGGGCTTGTCAACCTGGAGAGGTAGCCCATCTAGGAGAAGGAAAACTCTGATCCTAAACCTCCGCTGCCTTGCAGGATATCTTCAGAGAAGAAAAGGCTAAGGCATAAACTCTATACAAATCTGGAGTAGAGTTCCTAAGACGGTTGGATGGCGCTTTGTACGCCTTCTTCAGGCAACTCCTGCAGCCAAGCTGGTGCCAAACATACTGCTCTGCTTTTGTTTGGACCACATCAGCAAGGCTGAGAGAGGGGCCTTGTTGTCTGGGCAGCCATGGACTTCCATACACACTGCCCAGGCTTGCACCTTGGGAAGATCACTTTGGTGCTGCAAATGCAGCTGTTTGGCTTCCCTCTTGGAGGCGCACTCCATTGTCTCTTGAGACCACAGCTGTCAGCTTTTCCTTTTTCTTGCGAGGAATCCTATTCGGAATAAGGGAATTTCCCTTAAAAAATGGGAAATGTTGACAGCTATGCTTGAGACAGATGGATGCCAGCAACAACTAAAAATCCAATACTCTAGAGAAAAAGCTATCTCTATGTAACAATTATCAGAAACTGTTCTCATAAAGGAGAAGTAAATTTTTTCCCCAAAAAATTAATCAAAACTGTACAAAAAGATTAATCAAAACTGTACAAAAAAGTCTATTGAAGCACAGGAAAACTCAACCCAGTATAAAATTCTTACAAGCAGCAAGAATGAAATGAAAAAGTCTTCCAGATAAGAGATAAGTTACAATACAAAAAAAAAAGCCAAAACCCAGCTTGTGTGAAAAAGGGATGAAGCTTTAAGATACAGGCAAGTGAAGAAACTGATGCTCCCTGATTTGCAGGGATTTTTTCAGCCGGAACTCACCAACTCAATTCCAGCACCACTCAGGTGAGCACCATTGCCATTATAAGAGAATAAGGGAGGCGTTCATAGTGAGTTCCGGGACCTCTTTTTCTAGAAAAATAACACTGCATTTGTGTTATGTTTATCCCTCTCTTCACTCACAACCAAAATTTGATCGTCCATTGGTAAACGACATCCCAAGTGACAGAAACCAGTAAAACCCATTTTTCATTGTTTTAGGGAATTGAAATGTTCTTGAACCTTATCAGGAAACATCTCAGCCCATGATGTTCACTTAGAACTGCTACCCGCTAGGCATATCTTTTTCACATTGTCAAGCATTGCCTTAGCTTGACAAGGGCACATTCTCAAATTCCATAGTCCATCTAGAGAGAGATTTCTGCTCTTAAGAATCCATACCTGCTTAGCCATAAGCCAGAGTTTCTTGACTGAAGTTTGTTTCCATTCTTCACCATTTCCCTTTGGGGCTATTATCACCTTTGCCACACACCTAAATTTTCCCCAGACATGACCTGAGCAACATCAGGCCAGGATTTCTGAAAAAAGGTCCCTAACCAGCACCGGAATAAGCACAGGCCCAGAGCTTAGTCCAGTGTGACCAGTAAAGGTCCCCAATTATCTTACTTGTGACACTCGGTGGCTCAGACCTCAAGGCTGGGAAGGGATCATGCTGAATGAGCCCTACAACATATCAGTCACCAAACTTTCAGGTATAAACCCCAGAAAGAACAATATGTTTAAATTAATCTCCTAACCACACTTATGCTTACAACTCACAAACCATCTAGTTGGCCAAAGGGCTCGACCACCCTTTGCTTGTCCTGCACCTAGAAAGCACTTTTTATTTTGCTTGTCCCATGCTTTCAAGGCACAGGTCTGAGTGGTTTTCCATTTGCCCTGCTGCTTTCACCCTGGGAAAACCTGCTCCTTACTGCTGAATTGGAGCAAATGTCAATAGGGTTTCCTGTGGATTGATGTTTGCTCCAATTCAGCAGTAAGGAGCAGGTTTTCCCTGGGGGAAAGCAGCGGTACCAGCTAAAGCGTGAATGGGCCCTAAATGTAGAAGTGCAAGACCTGAAGCCAGAGTTCCAGCAAGTGTACATGGCTGCTCCAGAGTTGACCTTCCTGAGCCTGGTGCCTTCCAGATGTTTTGGAAAACGGCTCTTGTCATGCTTGCTGGGGCTGATGGAAGTTGGGAGTCGAAAACATTTAGAAGGTTGGGGAGGGCTTGCTTAAGCCTAGGCATCATAACAGAAGCACTTTGGGCACACAAATTCCATGTTCACTTTGGGAATAGTGGAACTTTTTAAGAACAGCCTTTGTAAATACAGTTACTAGTATTGAGAGAAGGTAGCCAATGCCATCTGTTTGGCTTCTCTTCTCTTCCCTGTCCAATTTCCCTTTGCTTGTAGAGACAAAACTTGCTCTGAGTTTGCTTCCTTCGTCTTCTCAGTCATCCTTCATAACCAGGAGAACTTCTTCACAAAGAATAAACATAAACTTTGCTCAAGGGGGGGGGGGCGGGGACTGTCTTGAGGTTTTCTTTTATTTTTTTCAGAATAATGTATGAATGTCTGTTTATAAATGCCTTATTTGCTACAGAGAGTTTTCAGATAACAAATATGGCAGTGTCCTTTTAATCTGTATGTCTAACCTGAAGACTCGCTAAGCCTCAGGAGTTCAAAATAACAAAATAGATGAAAACTCCAGAAATCAGCTTTTGGTATGTTATAGAAACGCGGGATCTCATTTATAGCCTACTTGTTGGTTCCTGAAGCTGTCTGCAACTCATTTAGACTTCCTGCAGTACAACAGATTTATTGCAATGACAATGAAGTGATGTACACAGATATTAAATTGAACTATTGACAAAAGCTTTATTACTTACTGTATACTCCCATTATTTTTATTTTATTTTTTGCCTGCGTAGAAGTGTTTTGTTTTAAGCAAGCCTGCAGTCATGTAAATTTTGTGGAAGATTTTGCCCTCAAATTTAACAATGCATATCTATGCTAGTTGGCAAAAGAAGACGTTAGGGACTCTAGATCTCTACATTTCTAGAGAAGGCTAGGCTAGGTCATGCCCCCTCACCTTTGAGAAGGGAGAAAGTAAGGGCTGATTCTTGTCTGCCCCCCTCCTTTCTCTTCCTCTCTTCCTCTTCTCTTTGAACCATGTGTCTGACCAGATGTCTGAGACTTTTGGTTGGACCAATAGAGACACCAGCAACCCCTTACGTCCTGAGTAAAGGTGCAAATGTCTACACAATCATACCTCGTGTTTCGTTAGGATCATGTTGCGTCTTTTCGGCTTGTGAACACAGCAAACCCAGAAGTGTATACTTCCAAGTTCCGCTACGCATGCGTGCACAGAAACGTTCTTTGCGCAGAAGCGGTCTGCACACTTCGCACATGTGCAGAAGCGTTCTATCGCACCACGCATGCGCAGAAGCAGCACACTAGTTACAGACTTTTGGGGGTGTGAATGGCACCCCAGAACGGATCGAATCCGTAGCTAGAGGTGCCACTGTATTTAACTTTAACTGCTTATGGCAAAGAAGACGCTGTGGCAAAGAATGTAGTAACTTCTGAATAGGGATTGAATATCAGTAGAAAGTGATGTCATTAATTGCTAGCAGGTTATATACCAAGCTGTGTTGTGAGAAGTTTTGAGGGGTTTTGTTTGTTTATTAGGCACCTAGTAATTGAATAATAGAACTGTAGAATTGGAAGGAACCTCAACCCCGCTGCAATACAGGAAGTCTTTATGACTTCGTCAAATATGAGCAGTGCCAGAAAGTTTGAAGGAGTGGGGATAGACCAAGCACACCAAGACATATGCAAAAGATACCCTGACAAGGAAACACTCTTCCTAACTTCTCATCCAGTGTTTCTCATACTTGGGTTGCCAGCTGTTTTGGGACTACAACTCCCATAATCCCTAGCTAGCAGGGCCAGTGGTCAAGGATGATGGGAGTTGTAGTCCAACAACAGCTGGGGATTCAGGTTTGAGAAACACTGCTTTCCCTGCTGACTTTCTGCTGAAAATCTCCCCTAGGCTGCAGTTCACCCTTTCTCAGACCCTAAATGTACTGTATATTTAGTTTACTGTTAGAAATGTGCATTGGGAATCCTATGTCAGCCAAGCAGTTTGTCACTGTTTCCCACTAAAAATTGCCACTTTCTTAAGCTCCTTTTCATTTCAAAGAACTTTGGGGATTCTAGATGTGTTTGTGTGTGATGTTTAACTTCACCCTTTATAATGGATCCAGCATTTCTTGTGCCTGTAATGCGTATCTCAGGCTGCATTTACTGAAACTCAGACTTCATTCTAAAGCGATTGCCTTCTGCTTTCCGTCCTGAGTTAGCATTCTTTGCTTGACCACACAAACAGCGTATTGCGCGTGCATGACAACTTGTGTCCATGATGCTTTCAGGACGGTCACACATGATTCCTCTTTCAGGGCTGTTTGTGCTTGCAGAAGTTTGGAGGTGGGCGCCCTGCGTCATTTCCAATCAGTGCATATCCTGTAACTTTTCATAACATTGGGGAAGCATCACAGAACAACTAATAAAGCAGGATAAATCCACCAGTAATACATTATTATTGTGTCAATAGCATGTTGCAGTATACACTTGCAATAAAACACCAATCTGGATGAGCCTGAGTGTCAGGGGGTCAGGGGGCTGCTGTGTGCGGTTTTGAAAGACCCAAAGACCTATTTCAAAAACCTAGATATCAGCATCGTTTTCTGTAGTGGCCAACTTGAAATATTTAGCACCCACACCTGTACAGTGCTGAAAATATATATCAAATTTCAAATTGCCTAACTCGGTTTTTGGGGATTCTGAGCAACCAGGAAGCTGGGTATATTTTCAGCCCTTGCTTTCTGGCAAAGTACCAACAATGCCTTCCGCTGGGAAATGTTTGAGCAGCCGCTGGTAAATTTTTATAGGCTTTGACTGCAGCCAACTTGCTTTTTGTTATGCTGTTAATTTTCTATGGTGATAATAATGCTATTTCCTGTTATATTTTTCTAATCCCTTGTGGTGTTTGTGTAGTATAGTGTACCAACTTCTCCCTGATTGGGTATTATTCCGGGTCTGTTCCTATCCCACGCTTGCTCTGATGCTGGCAGCAACTAAGGCCCTGCATCTCTGGGGGGGGGATTGTTTTGGGGTGGAATTTCAAGTCCTGATTTCCAGGTCAAGTTGGGGGCAAAGCCTGTGTGTGTGTGTGTGTGTGTGTGTGTGTGTGTTGGCTGTGAGAGAAGACTGAGTTGATGCTTTCTTTTTTTGAACAGATGATGAGAGCAAGACCTCTCAGGAATGTGGGAGTCAGCGGTAAGGGTCAGGAGACAGGCAAAACAGCCAGGTTTTGGTTGGGTTAAATTTCCTGTTCTGGAAAATTTAGGGAAGTAAGTGAAGAGCAAGGGAGTTTTGATGCTAGGAGCTCCGTTTCCTAAGCAATTAGACTTCTGGCACAGTTTTTGCATCTTCTGACTACTGTGTCTTACTTACTGATTGATTGATTTTGGAAGTGCCTTGTGTGAAAATTGCCCCCCTTCCCTGACTCCTTCTATCTTTAAATCCAGGTGGTGAACATTTGACCCTCCAGATGCTTCTGAACCACCTCTGCCATCATCCCCAGCCAACATAGCCAGTAGTCAAGGCAGCAGGGAGTTGCAGTCCAATAATATGCTTGAGAGCCAAATGTTCCCCCACCCCAGCTTTAAATTCTTGGCAGACTTGAGGGAGATTAGGACCCCTTGATTCTTTTTGGGAAGAGTGGGAGCAGGAACCCAGGAGTAAAAAGAATGTCCTGCTCTGAAGGGTTTATGGCAAAAACGAGGATGTGGAGGAATATGCCATCACTTGTGCTGTCTAGCATAATGGCCCAGTGTGACTTTGTTGCTGCTGTGCCATACCCTTCAGTACTTAATACTCTTGCATTGTTCATGTCTTTCTAAGCCAGGTGAGCGGGAAGCACAGTTTGCCTCCATTTTACATGGTAATTTCACTTAGCTTGGCCTAGCTAAGTTCAGCCCAGATGTTGCTGAACTACAACATCCACCATCTCTCTGGCTGTTGGCTATGCTGGGAGGGGCAGATGGGAGTTGTAGTTCAGAAATATATGGGGGACCATCGGTTAGCCTCCTCAGGTTTAGAATGTGGGCTTTTCTTCTGAATTGTGAGATACAGAACTGCAGGTGGTTGCTTGGGAATAAATGTCCTGGAAAGCAGTGGAGGTAGGCTGAAAACAACTCATTTGCTGCTCCAATGCCACCCGTAGATTTTGCTATTATGGTGCGAGGGATGCATGTGTGCACGTGCATGTGCGTGCACGCATGCACATGCGCGAAGGGGTAAATGATACTGGAGTTTCTAGCATATCGGGGAAGAAAAGCCAGCTGCGTGCCTATTGGCTGGTGCCTGCGGTGTCACATCCTGCTCTTCCCCCAAGTTCTGAAATAATTTTGCGCTTGTTTCTAATATTCGCTGTTTGTTGTAATGCAGATATTTACATATATGTATGTACATTTGCATACGCTTCTTTCAGATGTTATTTAGAAAAATCAACAAGACGGACCAGTTTGTCTGAAGTTCGAAGAGAAGGGGGCAAGAGTCAAGACTAGAGAGCTGATCCTGCATTTTATGTTTGTCAGATTGGTAACAAACGCCTGCTGAGCCCTAGAATAAAAAATAGGAAAGCTGGGTTCACATTAAGGATGGATCAGTCTGTTTTCTGTTCCATGTCAGTTGTGTGTGCACTCAGTCATAAGTCTGTTCTGTTTTTGCTGATTATTTTCTTATTTAAAAAAAGCTTGGTAAATTTGTATTTAATACAGTGGTGCCCTGCAAGACGAATGCCTCGCAAGACAAAAAACCTGCTAGACGAAAGGGTTTTTCAAGGCGCTTCGCAAGACGAATTTCTCTATGGGCTTGCTTCGCAAGACGAAAACGTCTTGCGAGTCTTGCGATTTTTTCTGCTCCCCCCCCCCCTTTTTCTAAGCTGCTAAGCCGCTAATAGCCACTTTGCCGCTAAGCCGCTAACAGCCGCTAATAGCCGCTAAGCCGCTAATAGCGCTAAGCCGCTAATAGGGTTGCTTCGCAAGACGAAAAAACCGCAAGACGAAGAGACTCGCGGAACGGATTCTTTTCATCTTGCGAGGCACCACTGTATAGATATGCTTTCCCTTAAAGTATGCTTAAAGTTTGCATTCAACCTTTCCCTAAAATACTGCTGTCTTTGTAAGAGGCTGTTGTCTGTGTGCTTCATCGGAGGGATGTGTGGAGGCTGGCTACCCAAGAACAGGCTTCATCTCCCTGCCATGTGTAAAATGTTCTCCCTAAGAAAGTTTTGCTGTCACTATCATTGTCAATTTGTAGGTGCCAGGCTAAGTTTTGTTGTCTTTTTAACCCAGGCTTTTGGTAGGTTGGGACGCGGGTGGCGCTGTGTGTTAAACCACAGAGCCTAGGACTTGCCGATCAGAAGGTTGGCGGTTCGAATCCCCGCGAGGGGGTGAGCTCCCATTGCTCGGTCCCTGCTCCTGTCAACCTAGCAGTTCGAAAGCATGTCAAAGTGCAAGTAGATAAATAGGTACCGCTCCGGCGGGAAGGTAAATGGCGTTTCTGTGTGCTGCTCTGGTTCGCCAGAAGCAGCTTAGTCATGCTGGCCACATGATCCGGAAGCTGTCTTCAGACAAACGCCGGCTCCCTCGGCCAATAAAGCGAGATGAGCGCCGCAACCCCAGAGTCGGTCACGACTAGACCTAATGGTCAGGGGTCCCTTTACCTTTACTTTACCTTTAGTAGCTTAAGTTACCTTCTGCTCTGGTGACCTATTTTTGGAGAGGTTGGGAGGACTTGTCCTCATTTTCTTGTTGTATATAGAAGTTTTGTGTTGTACATTGCTTTCTTTTTGGATTTAATGTTTGCTTTATATCTTACTATGAAGTAGCTTTGAAACCATTTTTGTTATAAATGCTAACAATAACAATACACACTTAAAAAATACTTTTCAAAGCATTTCCCTCTAAAAAATCAGCATTTTTGTTAAAAAAAGAAAGGAAGGAAAACCACAAAACAGGCATTTTTGTGCACATAAACCACCCCTCTCCAAAATTAGGAAAAGTGCATAATCTATGTGTTCGAATCCACACATAAGTCGGGCTGGCAAATTAAATTGGTTTGCTTTAAAATGCAGACCAAACAAATTTCTTCTCCTCCGTCCCCAGTTCATATCTGCAAGGGTAAAAGAATCTGCAGAGACTGAAGAATGCAATGCAGGAAATTCGTTCTTGCTCTGCAGCAGGGCGGGGATTCCTAATCAGACCATGAGGCCACCAGGTGTTCTGGGCTGCCTTACCACCTTCAGCTTTTGATAAAGCATTTAATATTCCTGCCATAAATAGATGAGATTTAATATTCAAGATGCTTCTTTGCTGGCAATGATGAATATTCAGCATGCAAATTAGCATGCTGCAGTTCATTCTGCAATGGGTCGCAACTGGAGGCATTCCGAAAACCACCACATTCTTGAGAATCATCACTGAGGTACAGAGTTGCCCAGGACTGTTGTGCACTTGGAGTGTGGAGGATCAGGAAGGGGGAAATCTCATCAATATGCAACCCCCCCACTCCCCCCCCACTTGTTAGTACAGCCTGGTTTTCATGTTCAGGGCTTTGAATTGCTAGCAAGGGCTCTTATTGTGCCATTCCAGATTTGCAGGTGACATTGGGGGACTTGTCTGACAGTGACATGCATCTTTAAAAAGTGTAATTTGAATGTCATTTTGACAGATAAATTGACATGCTTTTAAAAGAATTTCTTGCACAGCACAAGAGGAGGTAAAACCTCTGCTTCCCACTCCCCCCTCTCCCAATTTGGGTTTAGATATTGTAAATCCACAATTGATAAAGCTTCTGGAGAAAGGATTGCATGAATTTGCACCTAGCACATTTTAATTCCCGCCCCCCAAAAACTGTAGCATATAGCTCAGGCCCCCTCACTTGAAATCATCACACACACCTAGTTCGGTTTGTTGCAATGATCTCAGGGAATGTGATGAAGAATCCTTGGAGAATACACAGGGAAAGGAGTTAAGACTAAATGTTCTTTTTGGCCCACTCCAGCAGTGAATTTGTGAAGGGTTTCCCCAAACTAGTATAGGGCATGCATGCACATGTGCCAGAACCTGTGGTGGTTGGTGTCAAAATTGGGCTATGGTTTGTGGGAGAGCAGGTTGAGCTGATGCAGTGGTGAATCAAAGTAAGGGGTAGAGCCAGGTAAGTGGGAACTAAGCCTTCAGGTGTGGCGTGACGTGGTGTGGCGTTTCCCCCGCTGCGCTGAATAGGTACTGAATTTACTTAGCAAGGCTAGAAACTCTGTCATCAATGACTGCTCTCATAAATGCTCATTTTTCAACTAACGTTTTTAGACTCACGGCTAATAGTCATGATGGCCTTGTTCCGCTTCCATTGTCAAAGGCAGTATGACCCTGAATACCTATTGTTGGGAATCACAAATGGGGAGAGTGCTGTTACACTCAGATCCTGCTTTTCGGCTTCCCACAGGCATCTCTTCTCAAAACTGGATGCTAGACTTGATGGGCCATGGGCCTGATCCAGGAAGGCTCTTCTTAGGTTCTTATCATGCAAACATTTGAACAGAATTGTCGCAGCCTGTACCTCTTTCATTTCCAGACCTTTGGGGCTCACAATGTACATTCCCTCCACTTTCTATTTTTTTGTGTGTGTGAAAGAGGGAGGGGGAGAGAGAGAAGAAAGAAAGTGTGTGTGTGTGTGTGTGTGTGTGTGTGTGTGTGTGGAGACAGTCAACTGAAAACACCAGAGCTTCCACTTCCAATGACGTGGGCTGTAGCCCATAAAAACGGATACCGCAATAAATCTATTAAGCCTTTAAGGTGACACAATATTATTTTTATGAGTGTTAACTACATCCTGTGCTGCATTCCTTTTTTTTCCCCCTTGGTGATGTTTGGCCTTGTTTGTTCTGCTCCATTGATCTTGAGATATTGATCTGTATTACTTAGTAGACTTGCTTGTTTTGCTCTGTTTCGTATCTGTGATTGCCCAGAAGCTAAGAGCTGCATGAGGTTACTAGGAGATTTGATCTTGGAATGCATGAAAAAGGGAGAAGAAACAGATTCAAATGCTGTTGATGGGCTCCTTCTACCAGGGCTGGGTATCCTTGAGTCTGATATCCACAGTAAGAGGGGAAGGGGCCATAGCTCATTGCTCCAGCACCTGCTTTGTATGCAGAGCAGTGCTGTGCATCTACAGCTTTTTTTTGGTAGGGCTGAAACCTTGGAGAGCTACTTCTAATCAGTGTAAACGACACCGATCTCTCCCATAACTTTAGAACTTGGGGACATCCAATTAAGCTGAAGGTTGGAAGATTCAGGGCAGATGAAAGAAATTACTTCTTCACACAGTGAGCAGTCAAGCTGTGGGATTCGCTCACACAAGAAGTAGTGATGGCCACCAGCTGGGAAAGCTTCAAAAGAGGATTAGACAAATTCATGGAGAATGAAGCTTTTGTTATACCTCCACCGTCAGAGGCATCATTCCTCTGAATGTCAGTTACTGGGAATCAGCAGTGTGGAAAGTGCTGTTGTGCTCAAGCTTGCTTTTGGGCTTCCCCATGGCATCTGATTGGCCACCATGAGAACATGATGCTAGTTGAGATGGGCCATTGGCCTGATCAAAAAGGCTCTTCTTATGGATGTTGATGTTGATGATGATGATGATGATGATGATGATGATAATAATTTATTTATTTATTTATACCCTGCCCATCTGGCTGGGTTTCCCCAGCCACTCTGGGCGGCTTCCAACATAACACTAAAATACAATAACCTATTAAACAATAAAAGCTTCCCTAAACTGGGCTGCCTTCGGATGTCTTCTAAAAGTTTGGTAGTTCTTCTTCTCTTTGACATCTGGTAGGAGGGCATTCCACAGGGCGGGTGCCACTACCGAGAAGGCCCTCTGCCTGGTTCCCTGTAACTTGGCTTCTTGCAGCAAGGGAACTGCCAGAAGGCCCTCAGCGCTGGATCTCAGTGTCCAGGCAGAATGATGGGGGTGGAGACGCTCCTTCAGGTATACTGGACCGAGGCTGTTTAGGGCTTTAAAGGTCAGCACCAACACTTTGAATTGTGCTCGGAAACGTACTGGGAGCCAATGTAGGTCTTTCAAGACCGGTATCTTGGACAGTCTGATTTACTGTAAGACAGATTCCTAAGTTCCTCTGATAATGCTTAATATTCAACTTTGGTGTGAAGCTTTGCATGCTCAAAGCACTTTGCATATATTTTCTAGTTGTAATTATTACAGAAGATATGGGCAACCTGTGGTCCTCCAGATGGTGTTAGATGCCAACTCCCATCAGCCCCAACCAGCATGAACAATAGATGATGGTAGTTGTGGTCCAACAAGATCTGGTAAGCTTCAGATTCCCCACCCTGCCCTATAGTAACACTATAAGGCAGGTTAGTGTTATTATTTCCTTTACTACAGATGGTGGCAGAGGGTTGGGAAAGCCTAACACCACGCAGTGAGTTTATGGCAGAGGCGAGATTTGTATCATGGAGTTCCTGATTCACAGCTGAATCTCTAAGCCACTATGCTATGAGTGTCAAAAGGTTGCTAAGAGAAGTTGCAAGTGCAAGGGCTGAGAAAAAGTCTTGAGAAAAGGATAAGAGGCAACTTGATTATGATGCATAAGTATCTTTACAAGAAAGAGGAAACCAAACAGTAATAGGGTCATTAATCTGTGAGAGAAACCAGCAGCTGGAACAATTGAAGGCTAGGCAAAAATCTCATTCTTGTACTGTTTGGCAGGGAAAAGAGACCCAAGTTGCATGTTGAAGGATGCGTTTCTTTCCCCCTCCAGTATTGTTGCATAAGTGGCTACCCGACATTGTTAGAATTTGCAAGTCTAAGGAGTGACGGATACAAGTAGGCCATTAGTTTGGAGATGTGCACTGCACATAATCTCTGATTTCCGTCACTTTCCGCTGCGCTGCACTGCACTGCCACGTAGAATAGTTTTGGTGAAAGGTAAATTTCCACAAAGCAAGCATTTCACAAATAGTTTCCTACATGAAGATACCCTCAGCTAATGTTAAATTTGCAATGACATTTGTATGTGTCTAATTTTTTTCTTGCTGATACCTCTGGTTTACAAAATAATGGTTCACATTCACAGGTCTCTGCCCACATTTTCAGACTTTCACACCAGGTGCATCTAAGATGGTTATTGGAGTCTCTGCAGTTAGGATGCTTGCTCGATCCAGCCTGGCAGACTGGAATTCCATGTGATTGAGCAGGCTTTCAAAGGATTCCTCCACCCTTCCTTTGCCTGACTTTGTTTCCATGCTTGCCTCAGAGGAAATAAAGTTGCTTCCTCTGCAGCTAGCATGGAAATGCAGCAACCTGGATGCAGTGCTCCATATCTCCTTTGCTAGTCCACCGATTTTTAATAGCTTGCTAAGAGGTTAGTAGCCTGCAATTCATAGGTGGCTGCTCCTCTGCAGGCAGTATGGAGGCAAAGGTTATTAGCTTCTTAGTAGGCTAGTAACTTTAGTTGGCTTTCTTACAAAGCTGGCTCCATTGATCACTCTTACAACACAACCTGTAAATACTATTCTGTACAGTACAGATAACCTGGCATGGCTTACAACAGCTTCAAGCCCGGTTTATGGATGTTGGTTTCAAACATTCTTATTTCCCCTCTGACCCATATCATTGCTGGCAGGTAGGGCGGAATTTGTCAGTTGTACACAGCAATTGAGAAAGGAGGCTTGGAAGAATGTTTGCAGAACAGTAGTTAAACTGTCAGGTGGTTTTTGGCTGAAGCCATATATATTTATGTTCTGGCACACTGCATTCTTTTCAGCCCGTGGCTGATGTGGGGTTGGGCAGTGCTGGTGATGGGACAAGGATAAGAATAACAGGTATGCATTTGGAAAGTGTGTGTGTGTGGGCGCGCACGGGCACGCGCACATGCATGCATGCATGTATGCGTTGGGTGGTGGTCAAGGATTCTTCCATAATGGCAGAAGAACCAGATATGTAGGGGGGGGGGGTTGCCTCCAGAGAGGATGACTGGGATAATTGGTTGTTCCATGCTGTGAATCTCCTTTTAAGTGGCGCAATTAGCAAATGCCCTTGGGAGATGGTCTGTGCTCATGTGGAGAGTGGCACGACTTCAGAAGCCTTTCTGCAACTTGGTCAAGCTCTGTGGACATTAATTTATTGGTCTCTTGCTTACCTTCGTGGAATCTACAGGAGGGGAAGATAATTACTTGGGGGCAGGAGAGGGTAAAATCCAGACAAGGTCAGCTTAGCAAGAAAATGAGTGTATGTATGTTTGTTTAAAATAACCATACCAGGGAGAAAATTCTAACCTAGCTCCTATCTGACTTGCATATATACCAGTTTTATATGGGGTGGGGGGCTCACACTTTATCAGGGAGACTGCTGGGCAAGAGAGATGGTCTTTAAAGCAGCAGAATCCCTAATCTTTCTAGAAACACTCTCAACCAGGCACATCCAACACCCAACAGGTTGCGATCCACCATCCAATATCAAAAACTGGCAGTGATCTACCACACTCTCTCTTTGTCATTCTTCAACTTAAACATATTATATTTCAATGGGGAAACCCAGCCAGATGGGTGGAGTATAAATAATAAATTATGATAAAAATAATAACAAATTATTACCCCCACACCAGTCCCCTCTCAGGACCACTGGTGCACACTGGAAGCCAACATGCCCCAAAGCGTCCAATTCCCCCTTTACTGGATGGAAGAACTCCATGTGTGGGGGGGGGGGGTAGCGGCTTAATTTCAAATAAATGCAGCTAGGCTGGAGCTGGAAAGGTGGGGAAAGTTAAGCATCCATGCAGAACTAGGAGGGAGAGCGGCTTACTTTTACCTCCCTGCAGGGGCTGCAGCTTGCAGGGGTTGGAGGCAGGCGCCTTATGCCTTTCTGGCCAGCCAGCTGACCGGGTGTTGGGCAAAGCCGGCGGCCGAGTGGGGTGCTTGAGGCGGCCGCAATCAACCAAAATCATCGCATGATCCCTGAGTCTATTGTGGTCGACGTGTTGGACATACATTCTCTATGCCATGTCTGTCCAACCGTTTGATCGCGATCTACCAGTCGATCGTGGGGCGTGCCTGGTCGATCGTGGTTGATCGTGTGATCCTGATGGATCGCTCCCCCCAAAGAAGCTCAACAGCTTTGATGAAGCCTCCCCAAAAGAAGCTCAACAACTGATCAACCCTGCCCCAAAAAAGCTCAACACTGCCAGTTTTTTATAGTGGGAGTAGATCGCAGTCTCTTGGGAGTTGGACATGCCTGCTCTAGACCAAGTGTTTTTCAGCCTTTGGTCCCTGGACGTTGTTGGACTACTCCCACTGGCTAACCTTCTCAAGGCAGTTACAGATAGGTAGCCGTGTTGGTCTGCCATAGTCAAAACAAAACAAATTCCTTCCAGTAGCACCTTAAAGACCAACTAAGTCAGTTCTTGGTATGAGCTTTCGTGTGCATGCATCTGAAGAAGAATATCTGAAGTGTATCTGAAGAAGTGTGCATGCACACGAAAGCTCATACCAAGAACTGACTTAGTTGGTCTTTAAGGTGCTACTGGAATGAATTTGTTTTCTTCTCAAGGCAATGAGAGTTGAAGTCCAACACCTGGGGCCCTAAGGTTGAAAAACACTGCTCTAGACCCTTCTTCTTCTTCTTTGGCAATCACTCATAGCCAAGTAAGATTGTCTTCCATGCACTAGACCAGTAGTTCCCAACCTTTTTTTGGTCATGCCCCACCTAAGCATCTCTAAAATCCTGACCCCCCCCCCCCGTGACATATAATTCTTATTATTCAGAAAGTGAACTCCTGTTCACCTGGAGGAAGCCTAAAAGGCCATTAAGTTGGTCTAAACAAGCTTCCAAGTTGTCCCCCTTAAAAATCAAATTGTCCCCCCTCTGTGGAGCGTGTGCCGCACGTTGGGAACCACAGCTCTAGACCTAGAACCATACTCAGCTGGACAGGGAGTCTTGTGAGAGAGCGACCATTCCTGTATCTGTTGAAAGCAATAGTCCCTTCAGATTCCCCACCCGCCCATGCTGTTGTAGAGGACTGCCTTTCAAGAGCAGCTCTCTCTGCATGGGTCACAAAGCAGGATGATGTTTGCTTTTTAGCTTTGCACCTTAACTGGGCATCCTGAACTCGGTCTGCTTAATTATGGCTATGACCAAGGTGCTGGCACTACTTTAAACCTTGTAGCCTTGATTAATCTGACTTTCCATACTTCTCTTGAGATGTTAAAGGCTCACCTTTCTCTTCTTGCCACTGCTACTTCTTCTTCACTTCCTGCAAGTTTAAAAAGAAAAAGAACGCTTTTATAGTGGAGAATTGTGTTACTGCTGCTATGGGGATATTAATTTATTTATTTTATTTAACAAAATGTATATACTGTACTGCTTGATTGGAACAAAACCTCGATAAGTGGTTTACAGGAAATATTAAAGTCATCACTAATTGCTTTAAAAACAATTACAATCAGCATTAAATTGAAAGAGATCAAAACATGTCAATATGTACATGTCTGGATATGTTTGGCTAGGAAAAAAATACTTTAATCAGGCACTGAAAATAACACAATGATGGCAGTTGCATGGTTATCAGTAGGCAAACTGTAGGTACTACCATACTGAAAGAATTTCTTACATGGGTGGAATGAGTTGTGTGTTGCACCTGCAACAGAGCATGTTCCACAGATCAAAGCAGTCGAGGAGGCACCTATGGGGTTAAGGCGATCTTGCAAGTTCTCTTCTCCTAAGCTGTTAAGGGCTCTATATTCTAATAGTGACACCTTGAACTTGGCCCTGTAGCAAATGGGCAACCTGCAGAGATCTTTGAGCTATTACATGCTGACAGGGTCTCACTCCTGCCAGCAAACACACTGCAGCATTCTGCACCAGGTCAAACTCAAGGGAAACTGCATGAAGAGTACACTGCAGTAATCCAATATTGAAGTCACCAGTGGCTGAACTACAATGGTCAAGCTCCCCCAGTCCAAGATAGGTCACAGCTGGTAAAAGGTGCTTTTAGCCATTGGAGATACCTGGACCTCCAGTGACAAAGCTGGATCTAGAAGCATCCCTTGGACTGCATACCTCCTCCTTCATGGGGAGTGAAACCCTGTCCAGAGTGGGCAGCTGACCACTTTCTCAGACATGGGAATCACTCGCCCACAGCATCTCCCATCTTTCCAGGATTCAAGCTAATTTATTTTCCTCATTTGTCCCACCACTGTCTTCAGGCACTGGTCCAGGGCCCATGTGGCCTCTCCTGATTCAGATGTTATGAGGAAGTAGAGTTGAGTGTCAGCAGCATATTGATGGCAACCACCCCCAAAGCTCCTGTGGCTGTTCCCAGTGACTTCATATAGATATTAAATAGCATTGGGGATCAAATGGGGCCCAGCAGCATCCCATAATGTAACCACCAAGAGACTGAGAAGCATTCTCCCAGTGCTTTCATCTGAACTTCGTTCCATGAGTAGGACTAGAACCTCTGTAACAACAGTGGCCCTAGTTCCCATGCCATAGAGACGGTCCAGGAGGATGCAGTGGTCAAGGGTATTGAAACTCTCGCAGAGATCAAGAAGCAAAAGCAGCTAGGTCTCACTTCCCTTGTCCTGCTCTCTGTAAAGGCAGTCATGGGCAGGCCTGAACAGAAGTTGGAAAGGATCTCAATAATCCATGTCATGCCAGGATGCTTGCAGCTGCTCTGCCACCACTCTGTCCACCACCTTCCCCCCCCCCAAAAAAGAGGGTGTTTGTGATTAGGTAAAGGTAAAGGGACCCCTGACCATTAGGTCCAGTCGTGGCCGACTCTGGGGTTGCGGCACTCATCCCATTTTATTGGCCGAGGGAGCCGGCGTACAGCTTCCGGCTCATGTGGCCAGCAGGACTAAGCCGCTTCTGGCGAACCAGAGCAGCACACGGAAATGCCGTTTACCTTCCCGCCGGAGCGGTACCTATTTATCTACTTGCACTTTGACGTGCTTTCGAACTGCTAGGTTGGCAGGAGCAGGGACCGAGCAACGGGAGCTCACCCCATCACGGGGATTCGAACCGCCAACCTTCTGATCGGCAAGTCCTAGGCTCTGTGGTTTAACCCACAGCGCCACCCGCATCCCGTGTTTGTGATTGGTTGGTAGTTATTCCAATCCAAGGGGTTCAGAGCCAGATTGACACTCCCCTGTCAAGTTTGTGTTGGTTTTTCCATTTACAACATTCCACCTGTCTTTTCTTTGAATGGCTTACAATAAATAATGCAATTTAAATGTTGCTGTAAATGAAACTCTGCATGATCTCCTGCTGATACTTGATGTATCTTCATTGTTTGTCCTTTTCTCTGTGTTCCTTCCTTTAGGGATGCATCTGTCAGCTCTTTTACTGCTGGTTGAGTGTTGTATGCAGCTATGAATATGTTTACTAGTAGCAGGGGTGAAGAACCTCAGGCCTAGAGGCCAAATGCGGCCCTCCATGCCTCTCTTTATGGCCTTTGGGACTCTCCACCGCACCACAGCCCCTCCCACAGGCCACACCCTCCAGGAGTTCTTTGCATGGCTGGAACTTGTCCTTGACCTGTGATGATCACTTCTCCTTGCCTGGAAGGAGGGTGATTGGTTGGTTGGATGGTTCATGTGTGTAGAAACCTCTGGCTTTTGCATGTCTGTTAAACCACAGAGCCTAGGACTTGCCGATCAGAAGGTCGGCGGTTCGAATCACCGCGACAGGGTGAGCTCCCGTTGCTCGTTCCCTGCTCCTGCCAACCTAGCAGTTTGAAAGCATGTCAAAGTGCAAGTAGATAAATAGGTACCACTCCGGCGGGAAGGTAAACGGCGTTTCCGTGCACTGCTCTGGTTCGCCAGAAGCGGCTTAGTCATGCTGGCCACATGACCCAGAAGCTGTACGCCGGCTCCCTCGGCCAGTAAAGCAGGATGAGCGCCGTAACCCCAGAGTTGGCCACAAATGGACCTAATGTTCAGGGGTCCCTTTACCTTTACCTTTAAGGTAATCTGTGGTATACAGGTGGGGAACCTTTTTTTTTCTTTCTCCAAGAGCCAAATCTGACCCCATCCCATGGGACAATCTTGTTAGTTGGGCGAGACAACCCACCAGTCCATCTTATGCCATCATGTGATTGACAGGTGGCTTTTGTCTTTCCCACCTGCCAAAATCCCTTTGGTAAGCCTCCTTGGCAGAAAGGCAATACATAAATGCAGTAAATAAATAAACATTGGTCCTACAATTAACAGCTAGAACTGTTCTTTTTTTAAAAAAAAACTGTTCCCCACACTCACCCACTTAGAAATAATATTTCAGAAAAGCTGTGCTGCTTTACAAAAACTGTTAGAATGCAAACTAAATTCATTATTGGTTTAACCTTGTTCTGGTGCCTTTATTTTCACCTAATTGCTTCACCACACTCCCCAGGCTTGGCTGGGTCAGTAAGAAAGTTAGCAGAGGATAAAAGAGCTGTTTTAGTGAAGGCATGCAGGGAAGCTAAAGAGGGTTTACTTGGTGGCGGCAGCAGCAAAAACCACAGGAGAGCTATGCTTCCTTCTCCCTCTTATACCGCATGCTGTAGCCCGTGAGCATAACAGCGGGGAATCTTAAAGGTTTGGCTAGCTGAAATTTGGGGCTGTCCGCTTCATGCAATTGGATGCAGCTATTTTTCTTTGGGCCGCTGCAAAGGAACATGAAATACACTTTTGATTCTCGTATTGTACATTGAATTGATGATGTTTGTCACTGAGCATTGCTTGCTTTTGTGGTTTCTCTCTGGGGTTCCTTTGTGTGCATTTCTTTTGCTTACTGGCCGATCAGTTATTTTATTGTTTTGGGTGTTCTGCTTTTATGCTTCGTCTGAGGCAAGCAAACAGAACTCAATATGAACTTTTGTATTTGTTCTTCCTGGGCTCTGCAATCTCTCAGCTGTGGAGAACCAACTAAGGAAGGTTTTAATTAAATTTTAGGAAAGTTTCTATAAAGTTATATGTCTGCTGTATTTTCTCTACCTTAGTAGGGCAAAATCTCACTCTAGTTTATCCCAGCTTTAGTAACTTGGGAAGCTTTGGCAGGTAATTATGATAACCCTGTTTAAATTTCAGAAGGAGAAAAAATAGGATTGGTAATTTTTAATGTACACATTTCAGTGCTTTCAGTGCCGTGTTTACTCATTGGTGCTATTTGTTTTACTGAATTTTATATATTACGCTTGACTGGGGAAAAGCAAATTAAGACTATGAGACTCAAAAGTTTGGACCACTGGGAGATATTTGAGGTCTCTCAGATCAAGTGGTAGAAGCGTAAAGGAAACCTTGATAGTGTAGCCCTGTCTAGGGAGCTATTTGAATTCTGCATGGCTAATGGCTCAGATTGGATTCTGAGAACTTCCATTGCAAGGCCAATCTTTTTACCCCATGATTCATTTCCTAATGAGTATGCTCTCTTGGCTTTAGTGAGCTCTTGCAATCTAGGTTTTGCACGGGAAGAAAATCTAGATCTTGAAGTTTGACAGCCATGGCATCTGAAGAATGCTTTGAACTGAAGACAAAAAGACAGGGCCAGTGGCCAGAATTGGCATTGGCTGAGACCTGAACCCCAGCAGGGCCCGCACTGCTGACACCCACAAGCAGTGATGTGGACTCTCCCCTCCTGCAGTTTCCAGCAACTGACATTCAGAAGCATACTGCCTCCAGCGGTTGAGAGAGAACATAACCACCGATATCCCTATCCTCCATGAATTTGTCTTAATCCTAAACCAGGCATGGCCAAACTTGGCCCTCCAGCTGTTTTGGGACTACAATTCCCATCATCCCTGATCACTGGTCCTGTTAGCTAGGGATGATGGGAGTTGTAGTTCTAAAGCAGCTGGAGGGCCTACCCTGAGGGCAATTTGGATACACTCCATAGTGGTTGGAGTGTTGGTCTAGAACCAGGGAGGCTTGGATTCATATCCCTTGTCAGTCAAAATGCTCACAGCGTGATCTTAGACCAGTCACACAAACTTGGCAAACTGCCCTGTGATCTATGGATGGATGGATGCCTCTAAAGAATTGTTGTGAGGATAAAAGGGGTGGGGAAGGAAAGAACTGCATACACAGTCTTGACTTCCTTGGAATAAGGTTAGGTTATTAAATAAACAAATCCTGTTTGGTGATTTCCTCTCTCAGGTCTGCCTCTTTCACTCCCTTCTCAGATGCTTTGTCAGTTCACTTTGCAAGTTCCACCTTTTTAATTTGCAGTTCCTGACCCTGTATTTTGAGAGAGTCTGCCTTAGTTTTCTGTAGCCAGTCTGAGCACTGATGTTTTCCAATGTGTAGCTTCACTCCAGCTTTTTTGTTTGGCATCCCACATTAGGCAAAAAGAGCATCCTTTGGGTTGGGTTGTTTGTTCTGTTGATCTGAGGGATGTTTAGCCCAAGGAGAATGTTATTCTGTTTAAGAGTTCCTTCCTTCTCTGGAGTTACGTTTCCATCCTCTAGTGCTCTTTTGTGGAGGGAATAATACTATCGTCTGATTATGCAGGATCAAAATTATCCTGTCACTCACATTGATTTCCATCTTTGCCTCTCCTAATGTTATGACTTGCCTTTTTTGAATAGTTCGTATTCTATATTACAAGAGTCCTCCTGATTGATGCAAATATTACCAGAGATGGACAGATGCCCAGTTTTTTTGTATTTCCTGCCTGAGGTCTTCTGTTTGCCTCTCACACTCTCTCTGGGGCTGAGCAGCTCCTCCTTCACCCCTGTTGAACAGATGACTTGCAATCTAATTTTTTTTTAAGCTCTAGTTAAAGGTCTCCTGGTTATTGTCTTGAGGCACCTTCAGTGTTACCAGCTGTTTTTTTTTTTTTTTAAATAATTTTTATTGGGTTTTTACATTTTATAACAACAGACACACACACAAAGACAAAGACAGACAAACACACAAATACAATTACATACCCTAAGTTTCTTTACCCACTTTCGTTGACTTCCCCCCACCCCCTCCTCTTACATCCCAATTCCACAATTAATTCAGCAAGTTCTTGTCTAACCTCTTAAAGATATTCACATTGCTTTTAAAAATTAAATTCTTTTGTTTATCTATATTCAACTATCCAATTCTTTTATAATCATTAATTTCTTTTTTTTTTTAAGGTCGATCTAACTTCCCCTTCACAAATTTTCCCTTTATTATATTAATTATAGGTCACATTGACCAAGTAAAACAAAACATAACATTTTATAATTCTATTCTCTCCCCCCCCTGCCCCGGTTTCTGTCCCTTCCTAGACAAATGTCCAGAAAACAAACAAAAAATATTTCTAGCCCGGATTCCTCACGTCCGAGGCGTCTGATTCTCTGTCAGTCCCTCTCTGCCAGCTATATTGGTAGTCCTCTTTGATGGTCCTAAGACCCCGAAGGAGTTCAGTCAGAGTCAGATCATATTTTCTTTCATTCAGAATGTTGAAGAGTGTTTGCTGCGAAAGGCCATCTAGTTTTCCATACTCAAGAGAAAAGTCCCAATCATATTGCTTTGTTCTTTCTAGTTTTAATATTCCAAGTACTCCAGGGGCTTCTCTCTTCTTCTTTCTCATCTTTCGCAGGTCTGTAATCCAGAAGTCTTCTTGCTCATACTCTAACGCTGCAGATTCCTGGTTGATGTTTTCCACTTGTAATGTCTGAACTCCTTCTTTTTTCTCTGTCAATTCCAAAGGCATCTCTTCCTGCTCAGCTGCAGAATTTTTATCATACATCTCCTTTGTGCATTCAGCAGAGTTGTTTGTTTCAGGATTCAAGGTCATAAAAACTTTACTCAGAGCCATACTCTGCTCCTGCAGGATTCCCACGAGAAAGAACATTTTTTCTATCTCCGCCAGTAATTTTCCCTCTGCAGCCATTGTAATGTCACTAATTCCCCCTAGGGGGCTTTCAGTTATTTAGTAGTCCTTTTCCAATAATCTGTTACTTTGTTATTATCAATACTTTGTTTCCAATCGCCTCAGTCCAAATGTATCAGCTTTAATTCCAAGAGTTATTAAATAGCAAAATTCTTTACTTTGTCCGCCCGTTTGACAGCTTCTTTGACAGCTGTCAAACTCCTTTCACTTCTTCCTCCGGGACCCAAATAGGACACTCCCGGGTTTTTTGGGGGGGATACACACAAAGTTCCAAATTCCCTTTCTCTCCAGCACAAAAATCTTGTTCTATCAAATTTGTGAGAAACTTTTAAATCATCAAGACAGTATTCATTCCGCCTTAAATCTCCGTTCCTTGCTTTGAAACGTCTATAAGTAGAGGGGGTGCGGACTTCCCTTTAACACATCCCCCGATCGTGCCGAATTCACAGGATAAAATTTTTAAAGTCCAAATTCCACTACTCACGGGTCCTTTGTTATCCAGTCCAAATTTTGGGAAGAAAGTCAGCGCTCTCCGGCCATGGCTTGCGGCTTCGCTCTACTGAGGTAGCGGTCTACTCTCAGCACCACGCCACTCTCCGTACCCTCTCCGCAGCCTTTAAAAAGGCTCTTCGTGGGTCGGGGAGGGCGCTTAAGGTGCCCACCGAGTCACCAATCAGTGTTACCAGCTGAATATCTGTCTAGGTGTGCTCCTTCTTCTTCTTCTTCTTCTTCTTCTTCTTCTTCTTCTTCTTCTTCTTCTTCTTCTTCTTCTTCTTCCTGGTTTGGCCAGCACTGCTCTGTATCCTGAGAAAGCCCATTTAAACATTGGGGACATCACTTGCTCAGTGGCGTAGCGTGGGTTGTGAGCACCCGGGGCAAGGCAAGTAATTTGCGCCCCCTAACCCATGGATTTGCGCCCCCTAACCCGTGGATTTGCGCCCCCTAACCCTAACCCCCAGATGTTGCGCCCGGTGCGGCCGGCCCCCCCTGCACCCCCCACGCTACGCCACTGCACTTGCTTCATGAACTAATAATTAGGCAAGTATTGCTGCAGGAATCTGATGGAATCTGATAGAGGGTCTGCTGGGGGTGTATTTATATTGCATGCCTCTTACCTTCGATCTCCTAGTGTATTTGTAAATAAACCAAATATTACAAGCAATTTTCAAGATTTGCAATTTTTCTTTCACTTGCAAGGAACTCCTCATTCAGTACTCTTTAGAACTCCCTGCCAAGTTAATATTTGCCCCTTTGCTGTATTGTTTTCCTTACCTGCTGGGAGAAATAATCTTTAGGCAAAATACAGATAATTTTCATATGTGTATCTTTTTTAAAACCTGTTGCTTTTATCTATATTTTGATGAATTTTATGCATGCTTGTTTTCAGAGTTGACTTTTATCTGTATTTTCTTCTGTATATTTAATATTTTTAAGGTAAGCTGTTCAGAATATGTTGTTTTATTAAATGGTGTATAAATCTGATTAAATAAATATTACAGCAGTTTCATAAGTTGGCAGTGATCTCCTCTTCAAGAGGAAGCCAAACCTGTTCCTAGAATTTCTCACTGGTGAGGGTTGGAGTAGTGGATGCTTAAAAAAATTACCTACCTGGTGGGGGTACTGGGAATAAAATATCCAGGCGTCCTCTTGCAGGAGTCCTGCCTTGGAACATTTGGCATTATTTTTCTCACTTTTCCTTCTACCCCTTCCTCATGCCATCTTGAAATGCACCACCTTCAAGATTTCTCATCTCTCTTTTTTTGAAAAGTCTTATGCTATTTAAAGTTGTGTTATCCTTCAGCTGCATTCATTTTAGAAACCAATCAGTTGTTCTATGGATTCTGAGCCAGCTGGGAAATGTAGGGTAAAAGTTCCCCAAAGACATGTGGAGCTTTGATCGGTGTTTGTGTGTTTGCATGCTGAGCAGTGGGGAAACAAGGGAGCCTGAGCGTGCGGGGTGCTTTGGCTCCCAACATCTAGCGGAGAGCACCTGCCAAAAGAAATCACAGCACAGTGAAATTTAATCAAATATTTTTATTTTTCTCGCCTGCCTGTGATCTCTGCTCCGAAAGTAGGTAAATGAGAAGAATACATACATTTTTGTTAAGGCTTTACTCTGCCAACCAGTTGTTTTGCTGCTATATAATCAATCTCGTTGTAGGCATGTTACCTTTCAGCAAAAGTAGAAAATCTACCAAGTCTACCTTCTCATTCCCTGCCAAGTGGACACCGTGGACTACCTATCATTGCCATCTGCTCTGTTGCAGTTTTCATCAAAGCAGTTCTACTCTTGTGTAAAAAGGGGTCATGCAAAAAAAAAAAAAAGTGAGCTACAGCAATAGGTCTGGAAAAGCCCTAAGGACCTGGTTGCTGGAATACTGAGAAATGTCATGCTAGTTCCTAGGGATGAGTACACGCCCTTGTTTTGGAAAACATTTGGTTTTGCCAAACCTGCTCATAGAACCCTTTAACAAGCAAACTTATTTTTGTAAAGTGGTGTTGGATTTGGCATGGGTATGGACTCTCTGAAACAGGTAGGATTTTCATATCTCTTGCTTAATTGGAAAAGGTAACTCCTGGGTATACTCAGCAACATCAGATTCAGTTTCCCGTGCCTAAAGAGTTCCCCCAGCCATGTTTTCCTCTTGTGTTGGCAGTGTGGGAGCTTCTGCAACATGGCACCTTTTCTCCTGAGAAGAACTAGGCTATGTTGGGGAAACCCGTTTGTGGCTTCTGCCCTTGGTAGCCTTGGCTAGAGGGGCGATACTGCCATGGGAACGGTGGACCATGCGACAGGAGGCTTCTCACATTATCTGAAACAGCTGTGTAAAGTAAAGGTAAAGGGACCCCTGACCATTAGGTCCAGTCGCGGGTGACTGGGGTTGCGGCGCTCATCTTGCTTTATTGGCCGAGAGAGCCAGCGTACAGCTTCTGGGTCATGTGGCCAGCATGACTAAGCCACTTCTGGCGAACCAGAGCAGCGCACGGAAACGCCATTTACCTTCCCGCCGGAGCGGTACCTATTTATCTACTTGCACTTTGACGTGCTTTTGAACTGCTAGGTTGGCAGGAGCAGGAACCATGCGATGGGAGCTCACCCCGTCGTGGGGATTCAAACCGCCGGCCTTCTGATCGGCAAGTCCTAGGCTCTGTGGTTTAACCCACAGCGCCACCCATGTCCCATTCGAAACAGCTATGTAGCAGCCTGCAAATATCCAAAGAGAACGGGTCCTAAAGTAGTACAGTTCTTGAGCATTTTAACCTTTGTGATTAGTTCTTAGTGTAGGTTAAGCCTTACTCAGTATTGTGAAGGCTAAGGATGCTTGTGCCAAGGAATTTTAAAATAGGTTTCTAGCCCTCCAGTGGAATAGTTACTCTTATGGAGTCCTTCTCGGGTAATGATATATATCTCAAGGCAATGCACACAGTATAACAAAAGCAGCTAATAACAGTTCAAAACTGCACACAAAAAAAACAGCAAACCAGTTGGGGAAAATAATATAAGAAGAAGACACCCATGTTAGAGACCTATTCATTTCAGATGTTTTTGGACTCTGATTCCCATCAGTCCCAGCTAGAAAGGCCAGTAGTCAGGGATGATGAGAATCGTAGTCCAATAATATCTGGATGGTTGCATAGGCTGTTTGTTTAAAACCATTGATAGCTATGGTAGCATAATTTGTCTTCCTCTGCCCCATCTTTTCACTCTGTGCTAACGAATGACACAGTGTGTGTCCTTAAGGTTATACCCAAGCAAACCTGCTTTGCCTGTTGACTTTCAACCTGCCTCTTGCTGTGTAGTCATTCTTCACTGCCTGGTTGGCGTTTGGAAAAGCAGCTTGCTGTTATGGTTTAAAACATGTCCGTGTGGGCAGCTTCAAAAAATGATTCCTTAAAGCCTTTATTCTCAGAATTATTGGGACAGAAAATCGATACGTCAAGTGCTCTGCTCTGCTCCTTTGTTTGGTGTGTTTCCCCCTCCCTTTCCCTCAGCCAGGTAAATAGAAAGATCAGCCCAAATTCCACTGACTTTAGTTCCAAAGTAGAAGTTGCAGAGAGGAGGGATTCATGACAGCCGTTGAGGCTTTAAGGCTGGTTTTCAGCACCCTGAGATGATGGAGGATGGCAATCCTCCATCATTTCAGTGCCATTTGAATCAAGGTGATAAGCTTGGCAGTCTGGCAACCTCATGTGCAGAGCAGTGGTGTTTTCTCATTCACCTCTTTGAACCGGGGTGACAGGCCCTTCTTGGGACTGCTAGGTTCAGAAGTGGGCAGCCCCACAGTAGGTGGAGCCAGAGCCAATGACGGGCAGAGCCAGTTGATTGTAGTTTTGCCCCCATCCTTCTCTCTCCTGAGTTCCACAACAGCAAGACTGAAGTTGATAAGCCAGTGGCGCCCCTGAGCTGGTGGTATGTAAGAAGGCAGGCAGGTAGGGGTTGGCCGAGGGCAGGTGAAGGTTGGTGAGGCAGTGCCCCTATCTGACCAAATGAACCAGCCTCCAGTTCTTTGAACTCTGCCAACCTGGTGTGGTCCAGATCAGATTAAATGATGAATGGTGTTGATTGAAGCACTACTCTGACTTCTTGTAAGTCAATGCTGGCAGTGTGCATTTCACAGTGATATAACACTTTGTTTTGTCAGGAGTGAAAAGTGCTCCTGTTCAGGGTCCCAGCAAGCCAGGAGCATGCTTAGTCTTCAGTGGGTGTTTAGGTTTTCCCTCCCCCCACACTTTTAAAAAGTTTTGTTCTTGTACTTCTGCAAACCTTTGGTCTCCTATGAGACTACTGTTTTCTTTGTGGTGCAAGGTGTGCGTGTGGGTGAGCAAAGTGTTCCCATCATGCACAGAAGAATCGGTGGGCACTTTAGCTTGTGTTTCTTTTCTGTTTGCTACAGCGAGACTGACTTGAGTGATTACTTAGGAGCAGAGAGCGTGTTTGTTGCATTCATCTCTGTTGCATCTCCCACATGCCTAGTAACAGCTGCCTGTGATGGGAACTGACAGCCCAGGGGCAACCGCTGCCCTCAAATGCACACATGCATCTCCCGGCACAGGCTATAGTCTGGAGGGCTAGTCTCACTCTAGCAATGTGTTGCTCCTCTGATATTAGCACAGGAGGACGTTCAGCTGAGCTGGCAGGGCGGGTGAAAGCACTTTGCTGAAGAGAACTCCTCTGGGTGTGAAGCTCAGGGGCACAGAGGCCTGTTGCCTCTGGGATGGTGATATCAGTTTGCCAACACCTGTTGCACCTGCTATCTGGTGTAAGCAGGCCAGGTTGCAATCCCCTGCTTGCATTGCTCAGCTGAAATTATTGCTAGCATACGCACTTGAGCTTTCTTTGTCCATCACGGTGATCGTCTACTGCAGGTGTGCAGAACCTTTGTCCCACCAGATGCTGCTGAATTACAACTCTCATCAGTTCCAGAAAGCACGGTCAGGAGCATTTGGAGGGCCAAAGGTTTACTAGCATTATGGCTCAGAGCAAAGGTAAACGATGCACATGGTTACTGGGCATGTGCAAAGTTCCACCTGCACTGAGCTTTTCAGTAACAACACCTGTTCTTTTTCCATTCAGGCAAGCCTTATCACAGCACTGTCACAGTTCAAGGACGCTGAACACTATCACAGTTCAAGGACACAAAAGGCCTCAAGGAGGGCACAGAGCTGGGCAGTGAGGGGTGTGGCCTGGGGGATTGGATAGGGAAATCCAGAGGGTTGCATCCCATCTGTGGGTTGGAAACTCCCCAATCTTGGTCCAGTTCCTTGCACATAGTGAGCTAGCATATCAGGAGGGAGGCTACATTGCTCGACCTTCTTTCTCCTCAGCATCTTAGTTTTGCAAGTGCAGGATATATTTTCCCCCCTGTTTTGCTTGTTGTGAAATGAGACTGTTTTATCTCCACCGGCGGAGGCAGTGTGCCTGTGAATGTCAGTTTCTGGGAGTCGCAAGTGGGAAGAGTGCTGTTGTGCTGAGGTCCGTCTTTTGAGTTTCCTATAAGCCTCTGCATGGCCACTGGTAGGCCACTGGCATGATCCAGCAAGGTTCTTCTGTGGGAAGCAGTCAAGCATGCCATCTCTTCCCACTTGTGATTTGAAATAGTACAGTTTGGCAAGAGAGTAAATTTTCTTCATCACATATTTCAGCTCTTAATAGGGTGCAGAAACTTGGTGGGCTGTCTATGGTTTGTTCATTGGCACCAGAAATGTGCATAAAATCAACTATTTCTCTGCTTGGGTCCTTCCTGGGAATAGCCAGGAGATTGTCCTCACAGAAGGATTGGCTGATTGGAGGCGAATCTCTAGGTTTGGCTGTAGCCACCTTTTTGTTTTCATTTTGTTTTGTCACCTTTTGGTAAGACTACGAGGATCTCTTCTTTCTCTTGACATGGTGGTAGGAATGGAGCAGCCCCAGAAATTCAAGAGTGCAACGAAATGGGAACTGACTCCGGTGATGCCTATTTCTGTAAGCATGCTGGAAACAGCCCTTTGGATTTGACTTCGGGGAGGCGGCTCTTCTCTGCTCTGATTTTCTTTCTTTCCCCTTCAACACTTTCTCCTGTCTTTCCATGTCTTTCTGAGAAGCGTGGCTTTCCAAAGCATAGACTTGGTGAAGGCCCTGCGAACATAAAACTGGAAATAGCAAACAGCTTCTCCAAGCACCTCTTTCCTCACCATCAAAATACAAGGAGTGGTTCCTTCAGGGGTTCACATTATATCATGCACTGGTTGGCATCCTGCTTCTGTTTCTGCCATTCGAAGGCCAGAGCAGAAGCGTTAGATTTCTGCACTGGGAAATACTAGATTCTCCAAGCAGAATGGCTTGGTTTTACAATCAAAATAAACATGCTCACCAAGCAAATTAAAGTGCCTTAATTGATTTTTGTTTTTTTAACTGGAGTATGACCAGAGTGTCTGTGGTTTGATGAACTTTAAACAGATGATGTGTGTGTGTAAAACAGGAGTTCTCCCAGTGCTCTCACTTAGCAGTTTTCCAGCTGTTGTTCATGTGCTTCAGGCCGCATTAGTATGTAAGCACTCAGTTCCCTTTGCTGTATTCCCAGCAACTGGAGCTGTTGAGGCCTTGTCTGAGGAATTCTGCTAACTCCTTGTCTCTCAAGGGTGAGTTACACATGCTAACTGTATCCTACATGACACATCTCCAGTCTGACTGTAATTAGAGCATATGAAGCTGCCTTGTGCTTAGCAGAGGCCGTTCCATCAGGCTGCAGAACGGATGGAGAAGAAAGAAGCAGGCTTGTTCCATTGGCTGTGCCAAGAAGCCAGCTGCTTTTGGCTCTCCATCTGTCACCGAGTAGCAGCTATTCCATCAGGTTGCAGAGCGGAAGAAGGAAAAAGAACCAGGACTATTCCATCAGCTTTGCTGAAAGACTAGCTGCTTTCTACTCTCTCCCTCATCTGTCACTCAAGAACATATTTTATCTGCCTTCCTTGAACAGTTTCCACCCCAGCTGGTTATTATAAGAATTGCAAGCCCAAGCTTGATTTTTTTCCTTTTCCTCTCACGTTGTGTTTTTAATATAATGAGGCTGAGTGCTGGGACAGTATCATTTTGGGTGGAAGTGTAAGGCAGGCATAGGCAAACTCGGCGCTCCAGATGTTTTGGGACTACAATTCCCACCATCCCTGACCACTGGTCCTGTTAGCTAGGGATGATGGGAGTTGTAGTCCCAAAACATCTGGAGGGCCGAGTTTGCCTATGCCTGGTGTAAGGCCTTCTGGGAGCCTTTGAGTTTAAAAAGCGGGGTTACAACACTTAAAAATTTAAAGTTTAACTAAATACATAAATTGTCCTGATCTGGATCATTCATCTGTCTAGACTAGAGTCATAGAATTGTAGAGTTGGAAGGGACCCAAGGGGTCATCTACTCCAGCCCCTGCAATGCAGTCTTGTTTTATCTAGTCTGATCGTGAGTTGTCCTTTTAAGTTCTTCCCAGCCTTGTTATCTGAGATCTTTTTAAATGAAGATTGGATCCAGAACCATATGAAGGTACCTGCTGGGTACCCTTTGCATGGCATACAATTGGCTTAGTACCCATCCCATGTAGCCTGCTTCAAATGAAAGCCCCAGGCCTAATTGACCTTTTCTTTGCTGCTTGACCCGATTGCATGGAGAGTTTTGGGGTGCTTGGGTGTTTGTGGGCACATCTGCCACCGACGTGGAAAATTGCCTGTGATTGGGACGCCCCACACGCTAGTTGTTAACCAGCTGGGTATGGAGAATCACCAGATAGAAACAGCTTTGTTCATAGACGAGGTCTCCTATGTCAGTGCTGCTTTGCTAAGGTGGAGAAACCAACTTTTCCCCATCTTAGGAGCAAGGCTTTTTTTCAGCCGGAACTCAGTTCCAGCACCTCCCAGGTAGACACCATTGCCATTAAAAGAGAACAAGGGAGGTCTTCATGCTGAGTTCCGGCACCTCTTTTTCTAGAGAAATAGCGTTAGATAGGCTGAGATAATCCAGCTGCTGTTCACTCATCCACACTCCTCCTCAAGACAAACAAGGAGGGAAGGTCATAGTGGTTTTTAGTACATGTGTCACATGCAAAAGGTCTCAGGTTTAAACCCTGGTATTTCCAGGCTGGGAAAGACCTCTGTCTGAAATACCCAAGACTGTGGATTATTGAAGACAGTAGTACTGAGCTAGGTGCACTGGGCAGCTTCCGACTTTCACTCACGGCTAATGTGGGTCAATCTTTTCATTTTAAGCAGCTGGAACCGCCTGTTCCCATTACAGCACATCAGAAACCGCCAAGCTGTGCTGCCTTCGCTTTGCCATTTCCATCGTCTTTACAGCTATATTTGCATTTTATTTTCAAGAAGTCCTTTGCTGCGGTTTCATACATCAGGCTTGGTGCTTCTCTGCTGATAGGAGAGCCCTCTGTGAGGTGCTGCAGTCAAGCGCATCATTGGAATAAATTGACTCATAAATTATCAACGCAACCAGCATTCTCTTTTCTTCTTTCTTTCTTTCTTCCCTCCCTACCTTCTGTCTGCCAGACAAGCATCGGCAGAGCCAGGTGGCCAAAGTTGATGGAAGACACCAAATGGACACCTGGAAGGGTTAGTAAATTGGCATGGATATTTTCCCTGCATGTAGAAAGAGCCAGGAGCCAAGAATCCTGCAATCAAGGGTTGGATGTGGACAGGGGATACCTGGGTTCAAATCCTCATTCAGCCATGAGATTTACTGGATGACCTCTGTGATCTGGTTCACACATCATGCTAAGCCAAACCACAGCTTAGCACAAATGCGTATGCTCTGGGAGAGGAAATCAGAGCAGCTTTTTCTGTTCCCTGGTCATTCTGTTGCTCTGCTGTGCTAAAGCATTTTATGGCTTAGCATATTGGCCAATTCCAGGCTTATGGTTTAGTCCTTTCCTGCCTAACCATGAGCTTTAAGAAAAGTTTGCCCTATGGTTAAGAGCTCAGAATTTGTCCTGGAATAATAAGCCATGAGCCCAGGTTTCGACAGTTCCCTAAGCCAAACCATGGCTTAGCTCAAAGCAGCACAACAGCAGAATGACTGGGAAAGAGAAAAATGGCAGTGATTTCCTCTCCTGGAGCCTGCATGCTGCTGTGTTCACACTATGATATATGAACCAGGCCACTGTTTCTCAGCAGAACCTACACCACTGTGTGGATAGTATGTGGGGTCCATAAGGTCTTTAGAGGAAGGGGCTAAGACTATAATAAATAGGATCAGGCATTAACATTAATATGATTTAAAGCAGGGGTGAGATACCTGTAACCATCCAGATGTTGTTGAATTCCTATTCTCATCAGTCCCGGCCAGCATTGACAACAGTCAGAGATGATGGAAGCTGGGGGTCCAACATCTGGAGGACCATAGGTTCCCTATTCCTGCTTTAGAGTGTGATGAAAATTATGACCATATTTATCTGTATGTAGGTCCCATCTCTTGCTCATACTAAATTTAGTATACAGAATTTCTCAGGAACTGAGAATTGTTGTTGCATATTGATGATTTGGTTCTGATTTCATTCAACACATGACTGGTTTGTTGAAGGACATCAGAACGTATCAACATACAACAATATTATATTCAGAATCTAGATTTGACTAAAGGAAAGAACTGTATATGGTGGTGTTAACGTTCTGAAACCAAATGATTAACACACCAGCTAATTTGCCATGGTTGCCCAGAAACTGAGAATAAAGCTTGTTGAAATGCATGGGACAGGTTGTTAAAACATGCATCTGTATTAGGTTTTCCTGTGGATGCATGCAAAGCAGTCATTTGTCTGTCTGTCTGTCTGTCTGTCTGTTTCTGGTAGTGTAGGCACCTTTCAGTTAATAGTTAACTGATTTGACAGGCAGCTTGGCTTGAGGTGTAATCAAGCAAAAAGATGGGCAGTGTGTCTGTTCATGAGCACACTGAGGCACATTGCCTCCACTCAGAGCATGGCAGACTTCTCAGCAGACTTGTGTCTCCTGCATTAAGCATTCTGAGCACTGCAAGCAATCTGCGGAATGCAGGGGAATTAATTGATTGGCCCAAAATTCTTCTCACTGTATCCAAATTCAAGGATGTTAGTGGAAACGGTTCACTTGCTTGCTGGCAGCTCAGGGAGGAAAACGAGTTTTGTAAACGCAACTTCTCCCCTCCTCCCGAAACACACTTTTCAACTTTGATCAAGAACATCAGGAAAAAGGCTGGAGAACGACTTTTGAGCCTAGCAGTGGCCAAAGTGGATCCCCTCCAGCATTTTTTCTTTCTTTTAGTGTAGCAGAGGAAAAAAACACCTTTCAGGAGTTTTTATCTGGAGCATACGTGGCAATAATAGGCATTGTTGTTTCATTGGAAATCAATGTCAGTTGCAGAATTGGAAAGCAAGGAATTCCGGAAGAATGCTGGATCCAGCTTGCAAATTGTTATATGGTTAAAATAAAAAATTATTTTTTGGATTTATATACCTTCATCAAAAGATCTCAGGGAAGTTCACAAGATAAAAGCACAAATAAATAGTTAAAACAGAAACAACAAAACAATATAACCCCCCCCCCAAAAAAAACATGCACATTTAAAAGGCTTTGGAATATTAATCAGCCCCAAATCACTCATGGTGCCTATTTTGGGATATATTTATTTTTTGGCAGTGGTCAGGTTCTTTTGTTCTTCTGTTTGTTTACCTGTTCTACATGGCACAAATTGCAGATGCAAGTGAGGTAGTAACTCCACGGACTTCTTTGCAGAGTTATAAACAGAAATAATATAATATCTCACACACACACACACACACACACACACATACACACCAACCATAGTGAGTGTGCCTGTCTGATTATCTAAACAGGACAAACTTACATGTGTAAACAGATCATTAAAAAATTCCAAAAGGAACCAAAGGGTTAACGCTGAATTTATGCTGGATCTGTGCTTGTGAGTCACAGGCACAGAATATAAACAGACCTGTGCATAAGGGAGATAGGAGCTCTTCAACAGACATTTTTGAACCTCTAAGGGACCGCGCAACACCTCTCCTTCCTTTCTTGCTCCAATCTTTTCTGTTTCTTTGTTCTTCTTTGCTGTTGTTGTTACTGCTTTTTGTGTATTAGCAAGTGAAAATAAAAACACGTCCCCCCCACCCCACCCCCAAAAAAGGGATCTGGCAGGGTTGGATTCTTGGATTAGAGGTTTGGCAGTCCTTGTTGTGGGTAGTCTGGAGAATGTTGTTTTTGGGATGGCAACAAAAGATTTGCCTGTGCATTTCACAGCTAAGCAGGGAGGCGCAGTGCTCAGGGAAGAGAGCTATTTTAACTCTGCCTTCCCCATCCTGGTGCCTTCCAGATGTTTGGGACTACAGTGGCCATAAGATCCAGCCAGTATGGCCAGTGGTCAAAGGTGATAGGAGCTGTAGTCCAATGACATCTGGAGGGCACCAGGTTAGAGAACACTGTTTCAACCTCAGCACACTCAGTTTTCCTCACTCTAGCTGTTGGGCCTGGTTTTAGAGGGTGAAGGTGGATCATTTGCAGAGGATTCACTGCCCTGACAGTGCTGTCGTTTCCACGTCACACAGAGTATTAAAGAAAGTAAATTTGCTGAAGTAAATTTTCACTTTCCATACCCTCCCCCAGGTTACAGGTGGGGAATCACTGTAGATGCTATGCCTGAGGGCTCCCCAAGTTTTGGAGCCAGCACAGAGCTCCCCCAAAATGAGGAAGGGCAGTAATTCAGTGATTGAGCTTGTGCTTTGCATGCAGGTAGTTCCTTTGCTCAGTCCCTGACATCTCCAGGGGGTACTGGGAACCCTGGAGAGCTGCTGCCAGTCCGTGTAGACTGTACTGAACTAGAAGAAAGCAGGGTTCTACGTTCTTATGTAAAACCAGCTCAGCAAACAGTTGTGCATTGCAAACTCACTAGCTTAGAAAGCATATACTCTTCTTTTCACTGCAAAGAGGCATTAGCTGATTAACGCAGGCCATATTGGAAGATCAAATTGGATTGTGCAAAAGAAGGGCTTCTTGCTTCTCTACTAGAAAGTGAGTTATGGGAACTGTAGTTTGTGAAGGGTGCTGAGAGTTATTGGAGACCCCTGTTTCCATCACAGAGCTACAATTCCCAGAGTGGCTTAACAATCAACACCTCTTCCTAGAGAACTCTGAGAGTTGTAGCTCTGTGAGGAAATGGCAGTCTTCTAACTTCTTAGCACCCTTAAACTACAGCTCCCAGGATTCTTCAGAGCAACCTATTACTGTTTAAAGTGGTGTGATACTTCTTTAAGTTTGTAGTACAGATGGGGCCTCATTCATTTCTCCTCCTCTTCATCATCTCAAAAGTTAGGCTCAGAATCTCCAATGATGGACTATTCTTTTAGATTTGAATTCTGTTCTCCAAGCTATGGGATTTGAGGTGCGTGTGTGTGTGTGTTGTATTAAGTTTTCAGCGGATTTTGGGAGGGAAAGATGTCTCTTTTTAAGGAGGGATGGAGTCAATGAAAAGTCACAACCCTCTCTCTTTCTTAAGTTGCTTGTTCCTTTAAGCAGATCCTGAACAGCTTCCGCCTTCATAGACTCCTGGTTTTATTTTAATAAACAGCACTAAAGGGCAGGTCTGCAGGGTATACATATCTGGGAGGCCTTATACAACCATCATGAACATTTCAGCTGAGGAAGCTGCAGGAACTATTTTCCCACCTCCTTTAGGAGAAGACACAACCATAAAACCAATTTGCATTTGTGGTGCAGATGTATCCCTAATGCAAGAGATATATTCCATAGTGTTCTTACAAAAAAAGAAAAGAAAAAAGATTTCAAGTATTTCCCAAAGAAAAAAATATGAAAGCTGACTTCTTGAACAAGGGACTTGCTTTGTAAAGCCTCACTAGGTTTTTATTCTTATTATTTCAACAAAAGACAGAGAATCGCATGCCCGCTTGCCAATGTGCACATTAGCGTGCCGCCTGAGAAAACAAAAAAAATCCCTGCTAGCAAAGATTAACTCCGAACAAATGAAGATTATATTTTGTGTAGAGTAATTCTGTTGATCAATTTCCCTACTGAGAGGAAATCCACAGCAGCTTCTGCATTGAGAAATTGCACTGGTTAGTCAAGAGGAGACGTACCTTGAAATGACGGTCTCTCCATGTCTCAGGAGATGGACTGGCTACTTGCTGTCAGATTTCACTTTGCTGGTAGGGATGGGCGAATATGTCAGTGCTGGTTTTCTCACTGTTTCTCATCTTTCCAGTCTTCAATTCTCCACATTTCCACATTAGTTAGCAATTTATTTAAAATCCCCATGGAAATTCATCAGATTTTTGTGCGCACATCTGCATGCAATTTCATCTTAATACACACATTTATGTAAACCAGTTTTCCTTAATGTAATGCAAATATGCATGCTATTTTCACTAATATATGTATTAATATGCACACTTAACCCCAGTATATGTATTTTTGTATACGTAATTGGTTGAAGAACTGCACTGTAAAATTTGGAGAAGTATGAATTTAAAAGGATGTCTTTGGTTTGGTTTGCATACTGTTTAAGAAAGTGAAAATTGGATTAAGTTACCTTTAAATGCCAAGTGAATCAAATTCCTCATCCTTTCATATCTGCCAGTACATACAATTAACCACAGTTTAGTGTGTCAGGCCAGATCCATAACCCATAGATTTAACTTTGCTTCTTTAGAATAAACCATAGTTAAGATTAATCATATTTTGTCAGTTTTGGATGACATGACAGGTTGCAATTAATCTGAGATGGAACAGAAAGCTTCTGAACTTCTCTTTGCAGCTGCACTAGAAAAAGGCAGCAGCATGAATGCCCGAGGTTCACTTCTCCTTGTTTTTATCATGCTAACTAAACTATGGTTTAGAATGATTCCTGAATGCACCCAACATGGTCATGTCTCCCTGGTTGAGAGCTCATCTTCTTAGACCATTGTGCTACATTACCTATTCTTGATTTCTTTCTGAAGGAAGACAATCCAACCTGTTCTTTTTCTGTAGTGAGCATCAAACATGGTGTTGGCTTGCTTGTGGACTTAGAATACTTGGGTTCATATCATTGCTCAGCTATGAAACATACTCATTGGTCTTGGGACAGTCACTCTCTCAGCCTCACAGGCTGTAATTAGGATTAAATTGTACCGGGGGGGGGCAACATCATCATGTACCCTGCCTTGAGCAACTTGGAGGAAGCGCGGGATAAAAACACAACTATGCTGAAAAGAGAAACCTGGGTCCGCTTAACGTGTTGCATATATACAGTTTTGCTCTTGTTTTCTTATTAGCATCTTACTGTGCCAGCCCATATAATATTGTTTTAACTTCTGGGATATTTAGGAAACGCCTCTCCCAATAAGAGCTGGTGTCCCTTGCAGGGGATGAGGCCCATGGACTCCAGGGCTTGGCATCCTGGAAATCACTCTGGCACTCCTCTGGGCTATGCCTGGGTGGTGGTGGGATGCTGCAGCGGGAGCTGAACTTCCCTCCTCCGCTTGGCTCCTTCATTGTATGCATCAGTGGGCCATTAAAGCAACATGGGTAATGGAAAGTGATGCTGCATGAATTAGAAGGCATCCTGCCTAATTGCTTTCCAGGAGACTTTGTCAAGATAAATGGTTGCAGGCCTGAGAGCTGTTGCTTAATAAACCATATTTGCCGCAGACGTGCCCCTCACCCCCCTAGCAGGCTAGAAACTCATTTTCAGAGTTCCTCCCCTCATTATTTGGACATCATAAGGCCATTCCCGCCTCAGGAGAGAAGGCCGTCCAGCTGTGCGGAGAGACTGAGGTCAACATCAAGGTATACCTGCCACATCCAGATGTGAATGACTTCTTCTTTGTGGCATCAGCTAGGAGGTTATTGTGCCATCGCTCATGGGGGTTGTTGGGGAGGAACTGCAGGGTGTTATAGAACTTCTTTCTAGTGGTGGTGTACCTGGGGAGTAAATTAGGAGCAGGCAATGGCCTGCTTTCATGGGGATGGTAAGGAGGCAGGAAGGGGATTGCAGAACGAGAGAGGGGAACATGGGTGGCCTCATCCTCCATTATAGCTGTCAACCGTCCCTTATTTGGCGGGAAACTCCCTTATCCCAGCGCCATTTCCTGCTTCTGCCCCAGATTGATGATGTCCCTTAAATTTCCCGGGATTCAAAGGAAGCAGCTCCTCTCCCTCCCTGCCAGCCAGGGAGGAGGGAGGCTCCAACTGTGTTGCTTGGCTGCGTTGCTCACCTAATAAGGAGTCTAAGAACGACTGGGTGGTGGAGCTTGCATGCCTTGTGCCGATCAAATTGGCCACGTTGCCTGGGGACTCGCCTTTGCTCAGCACTTCCCAGCGGAGAGGTGACGGTGGTTTTCCTTGCTGCATCCCCTTTGCCGGGTTGCTGCGCTGTGGGAACCACTGCTTAAGGCTTCGTCTGGCTGCTGGTTGACTAAAATCCCTTATTTTGGCTGCTGATCCCTTATTTTGAGGCTGCTGGTCCCTTATTTTCAAGTCTGTAAGCTGACAGCTATGTCCTCTGTGGATGTAGCACAATACCCCTGGGGGAATGTAGCTGTCAATAGAAGAAGGTATGTTCACCTCTGGACTAGATAGTTTTTGTTGCAGGGCATAATGCCTTAAAGGAGGAAGAAGGTGGCAGCAGCCTGGGTACAGCCCTAGGTGATCAAGGGTCCCTGGTTTCAGGAAGTGCCAGTGCCATCTCTACACTTTGAATGAGTTCCTACTGGGGTGTTTGCCAAGTGTGCTTCTGTAGCATATCCGCAAAGCAGGGTGGAAGAGGCAAGGCTCTGCACGAACGGCATGCAGCCTCGGGGCTCCTCTCCCTGCTCTTGACGCTCCTGTGCTGACAAGTCTCTTATGCAGCAGCAAAAGAACACTGTGAGCGTGCGCACGAGTGAGCAGGCACACTTGGTTTCATCCTAGGCTGGCGGCAAACCTGTCCACCTGCAGCCATCACTCCTGCAGTGCATGGGGATGGGAAGTGGCACTGGAGCTGGGCAGCCGTATTGCCTGGAATGGTCTGGATTTCAAGGGTGGCTGCCCAGAAAATGACAAAACTGTGTTAAATTACACCAGCCAAGTTTGGCCTGAGCCTCCTGACTTTGCTAGCTTTGCAGAGGGACAGTACATCCTTAGAGTCTTTGTTTCTGTCCAATGCCTCCTGATGCTCAAAGAGGGAAAGGAACAGTGGTCTCTTTCACACGTAATACTAAGCTAAACTGTGACTTAGTGAGAACAAGCAAACGTGTGGGTATTCAGAATGAAAATCATGACCACTTCCCTCTTCCCCTAATCCTTCTGCTGCTGGACTGCACAGAGTTAAGCCATGGCTTGCCTTAGCATTGCATGCAAACATGGGCTCCTGGTTTATGCCCAGACACGATGAGGGATAAAGCAAGAAAAACCTGGTTACAGTTCATTGTCTGTTGAGAGTGAGACAAACCACAAACTTGGCTTCATACATAACCCATGAAAAGCACAGAAAAGCTTCCTTGCCTCTGGTATAAAGAATTCATTTTTTCCCCCAATTTGGCTGTCTGTCAGGATAGAGATTTCAATAGAAGACAATGCAAGAATAGCAAGGCCAGATCTGATTGGTGCAGTCAGCACAACTGAATGTTCTGCTGTTGCATTTAAGATGCCCAGATGCTCAGGATTGAAGCATGCTGGGCTTTACCATTTGAAGATCTGCCAATAGCCTCCGTACCACCCTACTACTGTAAGCAAGGGCCTTGAAAGGTAAAGGGACCCCTGACCATTAGGTCCAGTCGTGACCGACTCTGGGGTTATGGCGCTCATCTCGCTTTATTGGCTGAGGGAGCCAGCGTACAGCTTCCGGGTCATGTGGCCAGCATGACTAAGCCGCTTCTGGTGAACCAGAGCAGCGCACAGAAACGCCGTTTACCTTCCCACTAGAGCGATACCTATTTATCTACTTGCACTTTGACGTGCTTTCGAACTGCTAGGTGGGCAGGAGCAGGGACCGAGCAACTGGAGCTCACTCTGTCGCGGGGATTCGAACTGCCGACCTTCTGATCGGCAAGTCCTAGGCTCAGTGGTTTAACCCACAGTGCCACCCGTGTCCCAAGCAAGGGCTTTAGTTTGCCACAAATCTGAACACAGCATCCTGTAATCCAGAAGGCCAGTTCATGCAACTTCATCCTGAGAAGCATAAATAATGCAAAAATAAGAGGATTTATTGAATTGGATTGACATGTTGGAATTGCTCTATTACAGAGGAAACTTTGTTTGGCATCAGCACGTATATGGCCTTTATTACAGATTTTTAGTTGGTGGACTCTCCTTCCTTGGAGATTTTTAAGCAGAGGTTGGATGCTTATCTGCCATGTATGAACTAGTTGAGATTCCTGCATTGCCAAGGCTTGGACTTGATGACCCTCGGGGTTCCTTCCAACTCTACAATTCTATGAGGAGATGGTGGCATAAGAGTTCTAATTGCTTCCTATGGCCTCTTCACACATTACATTGTTTAAATATTCACCAGAAATGTGTAACGTGTGAGTGCAGCAAGCAAGTATATAATGCAAAAATGTAAGGGAGCACCCCTCCTGATGCCCTTTTTATTGTACATCCGTCATGATTTGTTGTCATGGTGGTATTAGAGTGAGGATACGAAACCTCTTCCAATGCTGTTTGCACCTGAAAAAGGTTTGGGGGCAGATATGCTGCTTTGTTTCCAGTCGGGGACATGTTGTGTCACTTCCTGCTGAAATCATTTAACATCACAAATGTCCATGTTTATTTAACATCACAAATGTCCATGTTTATTATTATTTTTTGGTCCAGCATCTGTTGGGGGAGGCATCGTACAACAGCTCACAAAGTAGAATAAGACGCATGGGTTGTCCACCATTAATGCACTGCCCATTGCTAATCTGAATCTGCTGCTAACACATGATTACTTCATCAGTGACATGTTGCATAGTGTAGTGGCAGGGGCGGGGGGGACAAAAAGCAACTCCAGTCTCTAGCGGGTCCTGCGAGTCACTGTCAAGAGCCCACTCCATGGCAAGCCTAGATTCCCTGTTGTGCAATATCTGAAACAACTTCATTGGAGCTACTTTGCAGGGGATACTTGTCTGCACACAAATTAGGCTAATGTGGTGTTTTGCATCTGGGATGAACCAACAGTTCCCAGCACGTAGTAGGGTAGCCTTGCGGAGGCAAGAGCATATTTGAGGCTGTGTTCCCAGGGGGGGCCTTCAATAGTTTAGGCATAATTGTTCCTCTTTGTCATAGTCTTATTTCTTGCAGGGCACTAATTAACAAACAGGAATCCATCCTCTTCTTAACTCATTCTTGGGGTTCTCCTGAGCCACTGTGTGTAGCAGGGAGGTTTTACTAAAAGGCACTCTTGTTTTTGGATCGGAGATCAGGCAGCAATAAACAATCTGGAAAGATCCAAATGAGGGTAGCAGAGTTGTCTCTGCAGCTGAAAGCCCCCATCTCCTTTTTTTTGCCAGGTCTAGCTGTGCACACCTCTGTTTAGTACAAATAAAGAAACATTCTGGACTGAAACAAGTTGAAGACATTTACATTTTCCACCTAGCAAATGCAGTTTTGTTTGCTTATTGTTCGTATTTCTATTTCTACGAATTAAAGGGAGTGAGGGGGAGGACAACAGAAATTAAGTAGGGTACTGGAGCCTTGTTCCCTGATGACTTTTAGAAAGAAGCCTTACTTCTGAGATGCCTGGGTTCATTTGACACCACCTTTGCCATCTTGCTCTTCTTACTTTTGGAATCCAGGATTCTCAGAGTGCTGAGTTTTGCCTTTTCATTACATAATGGTAGAGTATATAACAGTCCAAGCTGCAACCCTGTTTGGAGAGAACTGACCTTGTGTCTGCTTTCCATGGACTAGTGGAACCTAGTCTGAACTACTGCAATGTGCTCTGCAATATGGGGCTGCCTTCAAAGATAGTTTGGAAATGTAACCTAGAACAAAATGCAGCTGCCTGGCTGCTGGTTGGGGCTGGGCATTTGGAGCATAGTGCATTTACATTGTACTAGTAATTCTGGTTGCCAGTGCCTGTATGGGCTTGATTAAACTCCTGAATGGTTTGGAACCAGGGTACTTTAGAACTGCCTGCACTTATATCAGCCTGCCTGGGCCCTCAGAGGCTCTGCCTAGGTTCCTGGGTGGTTGTCTGGTGGCCACATGGAATAGAGCCTTCTTGGTAGTGGCCCTACAGTTGAGGCATTCAGTCCCTTGTGTGATCAGGCAAGCCCCAACCCTCAATACTTTTTAAATGGGCCTTGGAGACCATTTCCATGTCGCAGCCTTCACAGCTAACTGTAAAGGGAGCTTTAGAAATTTTGTACGCTTAAGTCAAAGATCACCAACTCTTCCGAGCCCATGGACACATCTGGAAACCAGAGAAATTGTCATGGGCATCACACATGTGCCCTGCTGCAACCAAGCACACACCACAGTTTGTTTTGTCGGCTACAAAGGAAAGTCAGTTTCAGCTTGGGGAGGGGCCCGTTTTTAAAATTCTGAATTACATTTAATTAGGTTTCTTTTGCTTTGGTTCTTTTTTTTCTTTTTAGTGTCCGAGGAACATCTCTTGAAAAAGTGGGATATAAATTAGTTAAACAAACAAAAAAAAAGGTGGCTCTGCTATTAGCTGCTATCATGAATATTTCTGGCACCAGGTTAATACTTGCTTGCTTGCCCAGGCACTAAGGCGAAGAACATAAACTGTGGAGCAGGTAAAAACAGGGTTGGGCTGTCTGATCTGTGGCATTTGCAAAACCCTAGTGATCAGCTGGTTGTTGGAGCTTGTCCCTGTGTGGCTTAATTTCAAACCACATTGATGAAAGCATCTCCCCTGATGTCAATGTGATGCCAGGGGATTGGCAGGCAGGTGGCTCTGCCCACCTCTCATACTTGGCCCACCGTGTGTTTGGCAGCGGCAGCAGCAGAGGGAGCATCTGGCTCGTCAATTGGAACTGATTTCCCACCCCTACAATTGGGGGTTACCTTTGTCTGCCTGCTTTTTAGCTCTAGCTCTTTGTTTTCATTTCATTATTCCGTCCATCGCCCTCCTGGAATCTGTCTGGATGAAGGGTCATTCAGAATTCTTTAAAATAAATAAACTGTAGCTGGTTTCCAGCTGAGGGATACAGTCACTCCTCTGCAAGGGCGGAGTTTGGTGCTTCTTTTTCTCCTCCTCCCTCCTGATCCCCTTTTCCTTTTGTGCTGTCTATTTTAGATTGTAAGCCTGGTGCTTGCAGTTTTTATTGATCTATAAACTTGTCTGTGTTCCTTTTGGCAAGGCAAAAATGCTTTAAATAAGTATATGAGAAAGAGTCCATCTCAACCCACCATTCCCCCCCCCCCATATAAAGGCTGCTTATAGGAGTGAGGAAGAGGAGATAGCTTTGGGTTCACTTCCTCTGTGCATTTGCTGATGGGCCCCCAGCCTGTGTTATTTTGTGTAGGGTGGCCACATTTACACTGGGTGAATTTTTGGGAAGTAGGCGTCTGATTCTATATACAGTGTACATCGCAGGACGAATGTAGCCTGGAAGTGGGTGCCGAAATGCCCCTACTGGATTTATCCAGTAATGCCAGGGAGCTAGCATTCTGTCTCCGCTCCACTGCACATCAGGCAAAATTCCTATTGCACATTAGCTAGCTCCAGATCACATCAGGTCATTATCTATCTCATTACAGTTTCTGAGATTAGCAGAGTCTTGCAGGGCGGTGGGGTGGGGAGCCCCAGATAGGCGCAAGCTCTGTGGTATTTCCTCCGACTAGAATAAGTGATGATGTTGAGCTGCAGCAGCGTGTGGGAGCCTTTATTGCCTGCACTTGGCACTTGGTGGGAGCCTGCACTTGGCACAGTCAGTGCCTCTCTGGTAATCTCTGGTGCTCAAAGGAAAGCGTATGTCTCTATTCTTATGTAGCATGGAATGTCTCCACATAGAAGGGGAGGACTGCCCCCCCTTCCCTGCCCCTGGAAAACTGAGCCTGATGTTGCTATTTATATCTGCTTAATTAGCACTGCTAATAATCTGATCAAGGCGCCACAGTTGTAATTACACGTCTCTCTCTGCTGTTTTAAAAACTGGCGTAATTTCGTTTGACATTATCCTTGCCACTATGCTTATTTGCTGCGTGCCAGGAAAGGACATGTTTGCCCTCCTAGATAGCTAGGCATTTAAAGGATGCAGGAAGCTTGTCTTATACCAAGTGAATCAGGTCATCTCTGGCCTGTCAATATTTTGCAGCATGGATTCAAGCACATACCAGGAAACGTAGGTTTCTGCAATTAAAGTGGATTAAAGCGCTCTGTTGTCCCTGTGCACAAATTCACATTTTTTTTAAAAAAAAGAGAGGGGCTTTTCAGTGACGGGGAAGTTCACTGAACAGTGTGGGGTACAGTAGATGAAGGATTATAGTATGATAAATATTTGCTGCTTGTAGCCATAAACCACTGCAGGTACAATGAAATACAGAAGCACACACTCACTTGCCCAAACTAAAGATGCTTTGGATATAATTTGGGGCCTCCTACATACATGTGCACTCAGATTGAGCTGTGATTGCTGCCCATTTGAGCAAAGCCTCTCTCCTGATACAGATGCAAGAGGCCACCTAGCGGGCAGGGGGACCTGCTCTGTGGACACTCTGAGCTTCTCTTAAAACCCACCACTGCTCTTTCTGCCAGTGTTGGGAAACATTGCTCAACTTCAGGCAAGTCACCTCAGCACACCTGTTTCACTTGCAGCCTGGGGGGCGGGGCGGCAGGTTATATCACCTGTGGAATGTGCAGTCCCAATTGCAGCTGCTGTGTTTTCTTAAGATGCTGACATCTGCTGATGAGGGTACGGTTTGAGTATCTGCACCCCTGAAGGCACATTCTTCCATTGTCTCCTGAGACAGAGGGATGCCAACCACAGTAACAGCAGAGAAACGAGCAGAGACAGCAGTGATGGGCAGGAAGGAATTGAGGTTTGAAGGGTCGTTATAGGCACTTAAAAGCCTGGATGGATTCAACCTACCCTCCTCCATGAATTTATCTAACCCCTGCCTTTAAAGTCCACCATCACCAAATCTTGTGACTGTGAGTTCCATAAGTTGATGATGCATTGTGAAAAGGAGGGCTTTCCTTTTGTGTGTCCTGAATCTCCTACAAATCAGATTCTTTGGATCACCTAGTTAGAGGGAAGAGAAAAAATCCACACTCTGGAAAGTGATGGTGGGAGGTGGACTGCCTCATGTTCACGATCAGGTGCTGAAGGTGGAGCAGGAGCAGAAACTGAGCTGGGGAAAACTGGTTCAAAGGTGCTGGAGATTAGTAATAACCTCAAAAGGGAGCTGTTAACCTAGCAAAGATTCGGAGGAAACAGAGATTTATATAGCCACTGCTAATTCTGCCTCTGCCTAGTCTTCTGCTGGGTCATTGTGTGGGTCTTCCTCCTCCTTCAGAGTATAGACCTGCCATCCCAAGTAGACCCGTGGCAACAGAGCTGTCTGGTTACTTCAGTAAGTCTGAATTTCAATAAGTTTTGGAGTGGATGGGTTGTAGCTCCGTGGAAGAGCATCTGCTTTGCATATAGAGGGTCCCAAGTTCAATCCCCGGGATCTCCAGGTAGGTCATGGAATGTCCTGCGTGAAACCATGGACAGCCACTACCAGTACCAAGGTAGATGGACCAGTGCTCTGAATCAGTATAAGGCAGCTTCCTGTGTTTCTTTGCTGCTGAAATCCAGGGGCAGGGGAATAGATGAGCATCAGGGATCAAGGCACGGCTTGGAATGGGGTCCAAGTGTTTCTTGGGGTACTCAGACAAAGCATTCCTGAGATGGGTCTCTTTGGGTTGGCTTTGCACTGCTGTGTGTTCTCTGCAGGGCCTACAGGGTCTGAGCTAGACGCAATCCTAACGTTGCCCGTCAAAAGCACAAGAATAGCATCTGTGTCCACAAACAGCATCTGGGTCCACAAAAGCCTAGCATCGCTCTGCTGAAATGGATCCAGACTGAAGAGGGGCAAACTTCCTTGTTAAAACTGATCCTCTTGCTACCAAGAAGAAGAAAAAGCTGTGTGAGCAGAATCCTGCCCATCGGGCTTAGGGCTTTTACTTGTGAATGGAGTTTGTCAGAGCCACCTGGTTGGTTGGACCCTCCCCTCCTGCTTTTTTCACCCATCCATTCTTGCTGTGGGAGCGCTGACAATATAAAATGCAAAGGTTGCATATTTATAGAACAAAAGGAAGCGGGACTCAGTTGCATTCCAGAATGAGCAATGGTGCAATTTTCACCAGAGTTTAAAACAATTAACAAACAAAAGAGTGGGGATTGTGGGAGCTGCTTATGCTTGGGAGAGATCTCCAGGTGTTCCCACATCACCACACAATTGGCTTCTAAGGCTGTGCACAGATGTGGGTTTTTCTGCCTTCTCTGCCCTTGCCTCTCAATTGATGCATGTATGGATTCTGTTTTTTTAAAAAAAATAATATTTATTACTTTTACACCTTACAATAAAGAAGAAAAAGAAAGGAAAAAAAGAAGAAGCAAAAGAAAGGGAAAAAAACAATACGATACAATATATAAACAGTACACAACACAACATTAACACATTAGACTAAACAAAACAAAGCAAAAACAATTTAAAAACATACATCATACCATTTCAATGCCTTATCTTTCATTCCCTTGTTTCATCGACCTCCTCTCACCTCCCTTTTTGTATTCCACTTCTATTGTTTCAGCAATTCCTTTCCATCTTTCTATATTTTCTGTCATATAATTATCTTATTTTAACCTTATTTTCCATTAATACTATAATACTTATTTATGCTTAACTCCTTATAACATTTCTACTAAAGCCTTATAATTTCATTCCAACATTTTTCTGACACTCATTAATTTTACAGTATTTCTATAAATAAACTTTAAACTTTTTCCAATCTTCTTCCACCGTCTCTTCTCCCTGGTCTCGGATTCTGCCAGTCATTTCCGTCAATTCCATATAGTTCATCAACTTGGTGATCTTCTGTTCAAGGCTCTTAACTCTTTTCCAAGTCCCTTCTGCAGGTCTTCTTCATATTTATACATGCACTTTACTTTGTCTTCTGCTGATCTTGTTCTTAATTTCCTTCCTTTGATGCTGAAGAGTAGATCTCGGGGAAGCTCCGACCTAGCAATGTTTTTATTCCTTCTCGACAGGTCAGCCAAATCTCCGTAATTAAAACTAAAATCCAAAAGATATTTCAGGACGTGTTTCAAAATCCCTCCAAATCTGAAAGTCCTCACAACTCCAAACTCCTCCTGACCCAGTTCCAGGTCCCAAAGGTCAGTAAATCCCTGCATGAGGTGATCTATCCAACTTTCCTTCTCCAGTCCAAGCAGGGCTCCAATCCTCAAAATCTGACCTTCTCTGAATTCAGTCATAGAAGGCAACAACTTATAGTCATCAAATTGCCTCTGTAAAGCTGGGGCTCTCTCCCTCTCCACCCGTATTACTTTAGGTTCAACAACAACAACTTTCTCCCTCGCCTTCTCCACAGCCTGCCACGCCAAAGTAGATTCATGCATCGATTCCTGAACGGCTTCTGTATAGATGTTCACTCTTTGTCCCAAATTAGTCACTTTTTGTCCCAAGTTATCAATTTTAATAGTCATCAAATCCGTCTTCTTGTGGAGCTGTTCCAATGAATCACTTATCTTACATAATGCAATCACTAAGGCTTCTTCTGTCGACATTCTTAACCTATCCAAGGTCAATCCCTGGTTCTCACGGTTTTTTATCTTGCAGCTGGAGATTCCACCAGCTCAACTCTTGTAACAGTTTCAAAGGCTCCCTCTAGAGGGAAACAATTTCTATTTGTATCAATCCTTTTAAGCACAGTTCAAGCAATAAAATTAGTTTCAATTTTCAAAACAAAATAAAAAAATTCCTTCCAGTAGCACCTTAAAGACCAACTCAGTTAGTTCTTGGTATGAGCTTTCGTGTGCATGCACACTTCTTCAGATACACTGAAACAGAAGTCACCAGACCCTTCTATATAGTGAGAAGGTGGGGAGGGGTATTATTCAGGAGGGGGGTGGGAATGGGTGATTGGCAGATAGCTGTGATGAGCCTGTTGACGACTCTTAACGACTGCAATAGGTCTTACAGGAAAAAGCAAGGGGTGAGAAGGTGAAAAATGGCTTTGTCATGTATAATGAGATAAGAATCCAATGTCTTTGTTCAGACCAGGTCTCTCCATGGTTTTAAGTTTGGTAATAAGTTGCAATTCAGCAGCTTCTCTTTCCAGTCTATTTCTGAAATTCCTTTGTAATAGAACAGCTACTTTGAGATCTTGTATAGAATGTCCTGGGAGATTGAAGTGTTCTCCTACTGGTTTCTCTGTCTTGTGATTCCTGATGTCAGATTTATGTCCGTTTCAATTTTCAGTTACTTTTACTCCTTTTTAAACGCAGAAGGAGACAATGGAAACAATGTATTTCTCTTATTTAACTAGCTGTCAAGATACGTTTTATTCACAGTCAATGAACTTTCCCAAAACGTCAGTCTTACTAGCAGCCCGTTTCCAGGTTCAGAGCGGTGGTAATTTAACTTTCTTCACTCTCTCCTGCAGGCTTACATGATCCCAAATTCCCCCCCCCCTTCTCCTGCTTCCAAGGGGGGGTTAATGATTTTAGCCGATGGAAGTTTAATCCTTTACAGAGGACTTTCCAAGACTTTAGCTTGCAAGCTCTTTGCTTCAATCTATTTACAAAAGGGGGAGGTGGACTTCCTGTTTGAAACCTCCCCGTTTCGGTGCCAAATTAAGACGTTTAAAAATCCAGTTTTCCGTTCTACTCACGGGTAGTTGTTTAGGATCAAATTGTCCACAGGAAAAAGTCAGCGCTCTCCGGCAACAGCAGTGCGGCTTCACTCCGTGAAAGAAGCAGTCAATTCGAAGCACCGCGCCGCTCACCCCACGTCGCTCCGGATCCCCGAAACCGGGTTTCCCCGCAAGTAGGGGAGGCGCAAAAGGTGCCAGCCGAATCCCACGTTCACAGGCTTCTCCCGCCTGTGATTTTTAGTGGGTCTCCGCCTTCGCCGTGGTGGCCAGACCCTGATTTCCACGGAGCAAATTCCTCCCGATCAGAGGAATTCTGCCATTGTCGGAGGCGCCAACCCGGAAGTCCTGATGCATGTATGGATTCTGAGCTGGACCTCCCCCTGCAGATGGGCCACGCTTTTTGACTTGTGTGTTTTTCCTTCCTTTTCAAACCCACTTGTATGGCTATCTGCGCAAAAATGTGTCCTTCACTTTGCACAATAAGCTGCCTTATATGAATATTGGTCCATCTAGTTTATTGCTGTCTACACTGACCAGCTCACCAGACTCACCAGGATTTCAAGCAGGAATGGGTTTTTGCTTTTACTCTTTCCCCTGTGCCAATATCCCATTGCAAGCCCCCGCAGTAATCAGCTATTAGCCAAATACAGACCATGCAACTGCTAATGCCATGGCAGATAGCAGCTTGTGTGTGCGTAGGGCAGTTTGTTTCTGGGGAATTGGCAAAGAGGGAGGTCCACCCTTTATGCAATCCAGCCTGTTTTAAATAAGAGATAAATAAATATATTAGGAGCCTGCATAGCTTGACCATTCTCTTGGCTTATGCAAAGTCATTTTTCAGACGTTGCAGGGAATCCTGCTGGTTCTGAATTGCATGGGCACTATAACCTGTTTCCAGCTATGAAGCAGTCATTTTTATTAGAAGAGGTGAGGTTGCGGCTGGCTTCTGTTCTTCCCCCCAGTCTGCAGTTAATGAGTAACATTAAGGAAAAGTCAGTCAGGAACTATCATGGTGCCATCAGTTGCTAATTAGTGTATGAAAGACTAATTCAAGGTATGCCATGCTGAATCCAAGAAAGGTGAATTTTGGGGCACGGTAGTAAGAGGAGCCTTGGTTCCCCTGGCAAGGAAGCTTCCTTCAAAGCATCTGCAACCAGATCACAGGGTGACTTTTTTTGTCGCTGTTCATTGACGCTCAACCCAATCTACTTAAAATGCATGAGTTTTACATTTTCCCCCATGCTAAATTTGTGTATTTAATTCAGAGCGGCTTCCTATTGTTTATGAGAAGATTGTACTTTCTGAGTCATCTTCCAGGATTTCTTTTCTTTTCTTTCTTTCTTTTTTTCCTTTTTGGTTTTTGAAAAAGCACAGTGGGCACATCACATGTTGACAAGCAAATGTATAACATCAGAGCCCTTCATGAAATGCCTCTTCAGGTGGGAGGGGGCCTTTGATTGCTGCACTCATGGCTTTAGGAAAGGAGCACCATTTATTCAGCCAGCATATTAGCTAGCCAATATTGTTCACACCTGTCTGTCACAAGAGACAATGGAGTGTGCCTCTGGGGGTGAAGTCAAACCACTGCATTAGGAAGCCTGGGCAGTGTGCATGGAAGTCCTTAGCTGCAAAGGTTTAGGATCAGAGTTTTCCTTATCCTAGATGGACTACCTTCCCAGGTTGATGAGCCCCATCTGCCCCTCACTTCCCTCTACGGCATTTGCAGAAAGCACCTTCTTGATCGTTCTACCCACTGTTGGTCTTGTCCACTCAATCCGCCACAGCCTGTCTTTGGATGCATGAGAAGTAAGTCCCCTTCACCTACCCCCACACCTGTGTGTCAGCTCCTAATGCCCCAAAGGATATGAGTTGGATGGGGCAGAGATATTGTGTGCAAGGGGTGAAGAATTCCTCCTTGACTCCTTGCTGTAGGGGAGCAAAACTGGGCATTGGCAAAAAACAACAATAACAACAACAGCAAACCAACCAACCAACCAACCAACCAACCAACCAACCCAGAAGTACTTTTTGATTAAAGAAGAAGTTCCAACTCTGTTATTGGCTCAGTCTCTGTTCTGGAGGAGAGGCTGTTTGGTTCAGTTTATTAATGGTGCAAGTCACAAGGCCATCATATTAAAATACCATAAAAAGAAAGAAATGCCAATTTATAAGCTGTAATGCATGAATTTTAAAAATCCAGTAAAACTAGAGAAGGCAGGGACAGTGCCAAAAAAACAAAAAGCCTAAGTAGTAACAATCATGCTATAAAGCCATATTTTAAAGCCAAACTGTAACACTAAAAATTGTCAGTCGACTGTCTAGCTCCTAATAGCCCAAGCATGATTGATCTGCAGAATGTACCACCTTCCTTTACCACAAATGTCTCGCAAATTTCAAGAGTAGCAGCAGGAGCAAAATGAAATAAAATTTAAAATAACATAAAATTGATCCCCTGGACATTACTGCAGCTGTCATCTGGCCCATGACCACTCAAAAACTTTATACTTCTTGGGGCAGAATAATGTGTCACAGAGCACCTGATTGTAGTCTTTGCTTTGTAAGGCGAATGATGAGTGATGGATTGGTGATGGAGATTTGCAGGGGGCAAATGAGTGGGTCCGTCCACCCACCAATGCTCTCCTGCAAATCCCCATTTATTAGCCTTGCTAACTTGCTGATTCTCCCCTGCAAGTAATGTCCCTGCCCACAAGGTTGGCTTTGAGTCTGGAAATGTGGCCCCCTTTCTCCCATTTGGCCTTGTTCCAGGGGAGATTTGAGTCTGGGATTGGTTAATCACTTCTCTTTATCTTGGCCACAGAAGGTTTGGGAAGGTAATGCTGTTGTACCTTAACAGTTAAGCCCTCTTGCAAGCCTTGCACAACCTTGTTCTTTTAGCTTGTTTTTGCTGCGGCAAATGTGGTCTTAGATTGTGCTTGTTGAGCTACCTTGTCAGATTTGTGTTTTGCAGAATCTGCCATGAATTCTTCTATAGCTGTGAAATAGATTTGCATGTACATAACACAGACTCCCAAGTGTACTAATCAATGGGACTGTTTTTTCCAAGTGAATCTTCCTGCTCAGAGTAGCTGCCGAATTGGTCTTCTGTTTTCTTAGCAAAATTTCCAGGCTTCCCCTGGAGGAGGTGAACATCTTCAACTTGCCGAGTTTCTGGCTGTAGAGGCTATTAATTTTCAAAGCAGCCTTTCTCTTCTAGATAGCATCCCTGTTTCCAGAGGTGGACAATTTATCAGTTTAGCAGGCACAGTTGAGCATTGCTGTTGCGCTTTAATCTGCAAGTGGAATAGCAACTCTTGCTTCTAGACTTTTGGAATCCAAATAACATTGCAGAGGTTGGACTAGATGACCCATGTGGGATCCCTTCCAACTCTACAATTCTGTGATTCTATGATTCTGTGATTCAAGTGGTCAGCTACATCTGGGGAGATTTTGCAGCTGTCCCATTGTGTTAAAACAAAAAAGGTTGGATTTTCTGAGCTTGGGGGCATAGAGGAGGAAGGAAGCTGAATGGGGGGGGGATAAGAGGCGGAGTGTTTTTTTCACAGCTTCGTGTAATTGCCTTGTAAAAACTGAGTGAACTAAATATGGGTATGTCACAATAAATAGGCACGGCGGATGCAGCCTTGGTTTCTTTGTCACGTGCATGCAAATTCTCATAGTCTTGACATAAACCCTTTAAATATTTCATTGACTTCACCTGCCAAGATGATTTTCACTTTCATTACAAACTTTTTCATCGTTGCCTGGTTCCTTCCAGCTGTCTTATTCGTATCTTTGATTCCATGCTCTCCAATTCATTGTGTGCATTTTAAACTACGCAAATGTGGTTTTGATCTCTTTTACAAAGTTTCAGTTTCCCTTCTTCTCCTGGTTTTGGAGTCTCTGAGCCTTCTTGAGGCCTATCAACATTCAAAACAACACCCCACTGCAATGACTTTCAAGGCACCCACTACTAATTTTCCAAGATATCTTTTTTTTAACAGAATAATTTCTCTACAGTCCCAACAGAGCAGCTGCTTGTTTTTGAAAATATACCCTAGAACTCTTGTGGAGTTACTCTATGACTTGCTAGTCTTTTTGCTCCAAGGCTAGCAGGACCTGCTTGATGTGTCGGGGAGAAAAGTATATAGCTCCAAAGCCCTGGGAAAGTCTGGGACTTGCAAATGTCCTATTCATGAACAGGGCAAGGCAGGAATAGCATGCTCAACTTTGCCCCATGTTGCTATGCCCATCACTCTACATAAGTTGGACTGCAAAGTCTGAAACATGGAGCCTCCTCTGTCTGTGGAGGCACCCCACCTGATTTAGAACCCTGCAAAATTGAGATCGTATATAATGTGGGCAGCCTCCACCAATAGAGAGACTCTCTGCTTCAGGGTGTCAGCCAGTGTATTGGTTCTGTTAGCACAAGGAGTTATGCTTTCACAACCCATACTCCCCCTTCCCATCCCTCTCCACGTATGCACCCTGTGCCCTCCCCAGATCTACTCCAGAGGGTTCGAGGGAACCCCCAGAACAGATTTTAGGGGGTATGTAGGGTGAACGTCTGCTGGAGAACAGGATAAAGAGCCACTGGTTTGATCTGGCAGAGTTGTTCTTATGCGCTTATATTCAAATGGGATAGAACAGGGTCCCTAGAGGTGTGTTTGGAGTAGCCAAGCCAGGGGATTTATTTTCTAAGTAAATCTTGTAGCTGGCATCTCTTTTGATCCTTCTGACAAAACTTGAGCACTTTGTCAAGTTCTCCAGAACCTCAGGAGATTTTGTGGCGGCAGCTGAATGTTCTGCTTATCGTTGCTCCACAGCCTGTTTTCCCCCCTCCCCTTATTGCTGAATTGTGTCTTGTTTTTCTCTCCTTATAATGATTTAAAAAAAAATCCCATGCATGCCCCCTCCCCAGCAAAAAGACACTCCAAAACATAAAGGAAAAAATACCAACTGTTTGAGGAAGAAGGTTGGAGGTCCTTGCTATCCGAACTGCCACACTTTGGGTAATGAGATTCTGCTAAGCACCCCTTGGGCATCCCTATTCTTGAAGTGTCACCCAATAAACAAAAGTATGAGCAGACTTTAAGAGGAACATAATTGGTCCCCTTGTGTTGCTGCCAGCCAACTCTCCCTCAAGCTGATTAATGAAGTGTTTCTTGCCCAGGACACTCTGTTAACTGCCGAGGGTGTGTGGTTGGAAAGAATGCAAGGCTATATGTTCTTCGGCCCCTAGCCCAGGCCTTCAGGCAGAAGTCCAGGGTAAACTCACAGCAGAAATGTTGCCTAAAGTGGGATTTAGCTTTCATTTTGTTGTTCAGTGTCCTGTACCTTTGTTTCTGGGTAGGCACTGCAGCTGCCTGGAATCAGGCTGTTATTGATAGCTTCATTGCTGTCTTTCGGCCAAGTTGTTGTAAGCAGATCTTGCAGTAGCCAAAAGGAGGAAACATCAAATTTGTGTGTTACTATTATTGTAATAAGCAGCCAGGTTGTTGGTCTGCACATATTGCACCTGTGCTCTGGAAAATGTGCTGACTGCAGATCAGCTACTGGGCCGTATTCAAGGTCTTGTTGTTAACATACAAAACCCTGAACAACTTAGGACCAGGATACCCAAAAGACTGCTTGCACTTGTAGAGACCTATAAAATCACTTAGGACATTGGGGAAAATTGTGCTCATAGCACTGCATCCTACAGAATATCATAGGACAGTGACCTGGAATTGTACTGTGGAATATCATCAGATCACTATCCAGAGCTGGCCATGAGACAAACCTTAACAAAAGATGGGGCTTCCAAAGAAATTTTAAGGACAGGATGCCATTTGTGGCTGTCTCTAGATCTGACCTCTAAGGTGTAAATCTGGAGTTCTGCTTTGGAAGGGAGAATAAATTTATCTGCAAAGAGCTTGACAGTGTTGTGGACCTGGCTGAACAACAACAAAAAAGGATGTGCTCTGAGTCTGAAGTGGCTTATTGCTTTAATGTGCGTGAGTACTGCCTTCATCTTCCAGAGTGAGGTCTTTGCAATCCTTGACAGTATCCTCTTGGAACTGCCGAAATCGCAGCAGGAGAAGCAGCCAGAGTCATGGTGTTTCCTGGAATGAATGTGCATTTTCAGCTATTCTCATAGTAAAGTCTTTGTCTCAACAAATTAGTAGATGAAAGTGAGACGCAACTTGCTGACATGTTATGTATGCGCATGGGAACTAGGGCATGGGGGCATCATAAAGCAATCTGCTCTGTTTCAAAATCAGAGTCCCCTGTTGGGAAGCTGCCATCTACAGTACTAGATCAGACTATTTGTCCTTCTAGGCCAGTTGTGTCTGCTCTGACTGCCAGCAGCTCGCCAGGGTCTTGGACAGAGGTCTTTCCATTGCTTGCTACTTGGTCCCTTACATGGAGATGCTGGAGATTGATCCTAGGACCTAAGGCATGCAAAGCATATGTTCTGCTATTGACCTATGTTTCTCACCTTCTCAAGTGTTCATGACTGTGTATTCATTCCTGCACAAATGATTGATTCAAATATGAGGCTCTTTTGTGCTTAAGCCTTGGAGAACTGCCAGATTCTAGAGAGGTGATCAATCAACCATATTTCATGATGTGCAAAGATGGTCTAATTTCTTTAACAGCAGATGTGCCAGCTCAGTAGCCCACTGATGAGATTGCTCATTGATGAAAGCATCAGCTCTGGCTCACAAGTTTTAGCTCCAGAGTAGTTGTTGTTGTTGCTGCTGCTCTTACAGCAGCAGCAGCAGCATCTGAACATAAAAGGCTTACAGCTTCTTTTCCCTTGCTTGTGCTTCCAGCCACAAGGATCCTTCCTGAACCTTCTGTTGTCCAAAAGAAACCTGGAAGGGCCATTGATAACCCTGAATTCATTCTACAAGAATGGGAAGTACAGAAAGCAAGGCATCCTTATTTATATTGAACGCATGCAACCATATGGCCATTGCACAGCAAATGCTTTGCATATATGAGGTTCAAGGCCAGAATTAGATGTGGCATTTGAAATTCAAGATAAAATCTCCCGTTTCTTTAAAATAGCTGTGGGCAGGCGGTAGGGAACAAGATTCGGACTGTAGTGTTGTGGGAGGCTTTTTCCAAGCACAAATCAAAGGTGTTTCAAGATCTCATAGCATCTTGACACTTCAGAATGAAATTTCGGCTTGTGAAAATTTTCATTATGAAATATGAAAGAAGTCCCAGTGCAGTCCAAGTACAGCTTAGCCAAGTACAGGATAATAAGCCCACCTTATTATCCCTTATTAACCCAGTAGATTGTTTCTGTCTGTTGGAGAGTTTCCTCTGCAAGTTCCAAAAATCTCCTGCAGTAACGCAGAGCAGGGCTTTACGTGTGGCTGCCCCTGTTCTGTGGAATAGTATTGCTGTTGATATATGAGAGGCCCACTCTCTGCACTTTCTGGAAACAGTTGAAGACAGTTTCTTTCGACAGGCTTTCCCAGCTGGATAAATAGGTATTCACCATGAGTGCTTGATAGAGGGCAATAGAAGTGCATTAGCCATGGATTTATGTTGGCCCATCCATACATCATTTGACTTTCTTAGTTGTTCTGTGATACTTCTCCAATGTTACCCCATCATTGTCTTCTGGAGGGTCACTCCTGTACTATAGCAGGGCAGAAGATAAACTGGAACATTTGTGGTATAAAAAGGGAACAGACACGAACTGATTGGAAACAGGCGCATGACCACCCCTAAACCTTTGCAGGTGCAAATAAATTTTGAAATCACTGCCGTGTATAACTGCCCCGATATCATCATGAGCGCAAACCATTGTGAATGCACAATAAAAGCGATGTCTGGAGGGACCCTTAATCTCTGCCTGCATTTGGAGCTTTCCTCCAGTTTTGTGGTGTGTTGTTTTAATTCTGTATCCTGTAAGAGCCAGTCACGCAGAAAGGCAGCAAACTGTTGCTCAGTGTCGGGCTTTAACTGGAAAGGAAGCAAGATTATTGATGCCGTGGTTTATATCAGCATTTGGCTTTCTTCCGAGTAGCTGGGGAATCTGACTAGGGGGAAAAAAAATAAGCCTGCATCAAATTGACCCCTCCGTCTGTGAGACTCAGGTGGATCGATATGTCATTTTCTCTGCTGCTAATTTGGGTGGGTGGGTGGAGGGTGTGGGAGACTGCAAGGCACAACATTAAAATGAAAAACGGGGCCAGAGTGGGCGGCAGGGGGGAGGAAAAGAGAAGGAAACGGTGCTCAGGAGAACTACTCAGTTTCGCTGCCACGTGAGGAGGAGATAAATCGGGTTTTGCACTTTGGGAACTGCTCCATCTGGCTTTCCCAACCCATCTGCTTTCATTGACATGGTTTGGGAGCTGTGCAGTTAATTAGCCGAATGCCCCGATAGAATGCCTAAGAAGTTGCCACTTTGGGGGGTTGGGGTTGGAAAGGAGGGTTAACACTGCTCTGCGCTTCCCAGAGCAGCAGCAACAACAGCAGCAGCAGCAGCAAATAAGGACAGTTGTTGACTTTATACCTGGCATTTACATAGCTTGTTTCCAAATGCTACACATACGCTATCTCAATAATCCTTCCAACAATCTTGTAAAGTAGGCTGGGGGGTGCAGGAGATGAAGATCTATTTTATGAGTTACTCGTTTCCAAGTGCTTTTCACCATAGATGGTCACAGAGCAGGTCATCCAGAAATCTAGAAAATAATCCATGAATCTGAAAAATATGGTGTTGAAAGCAAACAAAACCCAGTGGTAAAAACATAAATTCAGTAAATAAGCACAGCTTATTAGAATGCATGTCAGGGTATTGCTGTTGCACTCAGACACTGGAGAACAGGAGGTTGGGCTAGGAGTGAGTCCTGGCCTGATCAAGCCACTGGCTCTTACGTTCTTATCAAGGGTGGGGAGTATGTGGACCTCAAGATGTTGGACTGCAGTGCCCGCCAGCCTCAGACAGCCTGGTCAGTAATTCGGGATGCTGCGAATTGTAGTACAGCAATGTCTGAACAGTCATGAGTTTCCTATTCCTGCTCTAGAGTCTGTTATCTCCCCACTTCCCCACCTGGACCCAATATCAAGAAGGGCATGCATTTTCTGACTTAAGCAGGATGAGGAATGGAACTGCTGGGTAGCTCTCTGGCAGAAACTGTATGGAAAGCACTAATGGGACAAAAATCCAATATGTGCTAATTAGTCAAAAGCTCAATGAGGCACCCTGTACAACATTGCCATTCTGTAGAACGCTTTGGCTTCTCACTCTTTGTCTCTCCTGTTTGCCCTGTTAAAATCAATTTCAATTCAAAGGCACTTCATTGACATGACAAGATTCACAAGTGCCTCCAAAAATTATGGGGAAGTCTTAATTCCCAAGATACCGCAACACCTGTGGCTACCTGCTGAGGTGCGAATTTGGTTTGAATCAGCTACTGTTCTTCTTTAACCTGTGGTCCTAGATGCCCTCTTGAGTGGTGCTTAAGATCACAGCAAAAATAGCTGAGAAATGTTGTCCATTCCAGAGCTGATTAAAAAAATAAATAAATCACAGAATAATTCCTGCTTCATTCTGCATTCCAGTGCAGCTACATTGTACATATGGGTAAGCAGCCCTAGATGGGTAGCACATTGACTGGCAAATGCCCCAGTGACATGAAGCACATACTGACAGCATCCCTTGCAATGCTTGTAAGAACATAGGAAGCTGCCTTATACTGAGTCAGACCATTGGTTCATCCAGCTCAGTTTTCTGCACTGCACTGACCAGCAGCTCTGCAGGGTTTCAGGCAGGGAATCTCTTGCACCCATACCTGGAGATGCTGGGGACTGAACCTGGGACCTTTTGCATGAAAAAAAAGCACCTTGGTGCTGTTCCACTAAGCCACAGCCTTTGTCCTTCTACTTCACATGTGTAAACATAACTGCATTGGAGTGCAGATGGAGTTGCCTTTTCATTAAGAATTGTTTCCCATGTCTAGTTGCTACAGCAGACTTTGCCCGTGTTTGGTAGAGATTTTGCTTTCTCATTTTTCCAGTTCAGTTTGTGTTGTTGTTCAGCACTATTTCAGCATTTCTCCTAATATGCACATTTTTTTTTGCAAAGTTTCCCAAATGCATTTTTAATCTTATTTTCGGTAACATGCATTTGTATTGTATTGGGTTTGTAGGGGAGCAAGAATACCTGAAAATTCCTGGGTGCCGAGTTCTCCCCATAATTTCTGAAATTAATAAAGGTGGGGTTTGATCAACCGATTTAGCAAGGCCTAAAAAAATAAGTCAAGGCAGCTTCCGCAGGAGTTTGGCTTAGGGAGGTGTCATCAAAGAGCAAAGACAGGTGATGACAGATTCATTACCCTGACAAAAGTTGAGACTTTCAGCATCAGACAATAGGGGTGTGTGGAGTTCCTCCCCCAGCTGCAATGTTAGTTAGCAAAATGCAATAGTAGAGCTGGGAGGGGTCAGTTGCCAGGGTGACAGCGGGTGTGATGTCACCACAGGAAAAAATGTGCCCTTTTAAACAGAGGTTTTTGAGCAAGGGTTTTTGGGAAGAAGGGGGGAGGAGCCAGAACTCTATTCAATTCTGTCTGGGAGAGGCTGAGTAGCATAGGTGCCTTCCACTCTGAAACTAAGCCTGCTGAAGCTATGAGAGGAACAACAAGAGACGCTCTTTGGGTGTAAAGTTCTCCACTTCTTCAGACGTAAATATGTATGAATAAACCATATTTTATAAAGACACAGCTGTATCTGCCATGCCTCATTCGAAAGAAACACAAACCCTGGTTAAGTGTCAAGACTACTGGAATCTTGCTACCACTATATAGAGAGTGGGGTGGTTTATAACAATATGCACACTTTCCCCTAGGATATGCATCTTTGTATACATTACTTGGCTGGAGAAGGTGCAAAATTCGGAGAAGGTGGCAGCAATTTGGTTCACATATTGTTTCAGGAAGTGCAAATTCAATAAGTTCGCCTTTAAATGCAAAGTGAATTATTTCTCCCCATCCCTAATGTCAGGGAAATGGAGATAAACTATTGGCTTTAGTAGGAGGGCGGGGGTATACCTCTCTGGTTTGGGTGCTGAAATATGTAGTCACATTTTGAGCTGGCTGTCCTGGATCTGATTCCTTCTTGGTTTGTGTGTGTGTGTGTGCACTCTCTTTGCTTCCAGCATGTGCATTCAAGTGAGAAACAAACTAGGGAGAAGCTCTAAGTGGAGCAACTACTGGGGGAAAGAGCTTGTTACTGCCAAGCACTAAAGAAAAGCAATGAAAGGAGCTGGATGTTGCTCAGCAAGCATCAAGCCCATAAGCCAGGCTTACATGTACTCTGTGATTGTACCACCCAAGTACAGAAAATGATAAGGGGTACCTAATTCAAAGTCCTGAGAAACTCTCTTCTCATACTAATTTCTAGTCCCTAGGATTGAAGTGGTGTGAGCTGCTTCTGGCCACATGGTCTGAGAGCACATGTTAAAATTACCTTTGTGAAATTTATTAGGCCTCGGTCTGATCACTGCCTGGATGAGAAACCACATAGGAACCCCCATGGATATTGTCTTGAAGTTCATGATGAGAGGTTGGAATATGGAGGCACTGTAAATGTCAGACGCCAAATGGAGCCTGAGCAGGATTTTCAATGGACAGGAGGCAGAGAGCTATTTAATATCCTGCAATAAATTGACCACTCCCCATACCTCGGAATAAGCAGAGTAGTGCAGTGAGAGAGAACAAATCTATCCTTGGTTTACTGTGTCTTAATTCTACCCATGGCAGAACTTGACCTGTATTTCGTTTGCACACAGCTTGGGTTTCCTAGGTGTAACTCCCCACCCCCCAGTGCCCCCAATTTATATGTTTAAAGCACAGGGTGTAATGTGCACAGACTTGCCTCACAGCACACAAGGCATTTGGTCTCCCTCTTTTGTGCATTTAGCCTCTCCCAAAAGGGCTTTAGGAGAATGTACAAAAGCGCTCTTCCCTTTCTTTAAATTACGAGCCAGTGATATATTGGAGGCCCCTTCTTTCTGCTCCTGAAAAATGATTGGTCTTACTTACTGGAGCATCCTCTGGCCATGTCATTGCATTTATTAAAGCCATATTTTTCCTCCCAGACATTCTGCTGGAAAGGCTTGGCCGACAGTCCCCTTGGAGTCCTTCTCAGCTGTAGTCCTGGCATTTCTCTTTAACCTCCATTGCTTTAGTTACTGGCAGTTTATTAATGTTGGTCCCTCCTGCCGGTCTCCCAACTCAGAAGTGTTATATGTTGGCTACAACTCTTTGCTTCCAAACAGTCTGCTGTGATGTGCTAAATGTGTGCTTAACACCCAGCAGATGAGGTGCTCCTTTATTTATAAGTGACAAAGCTTGATGCAGGTTCTCATGGTGTCCCTAAGTGTCTGTAGACTGTCAGGAATCACTTTTGGTGGGATAAAACTATTAGGATTGTTGTGCCCTCAGAGCCCCTTCCTGCCCGTCAGCTGTTCAGCGGTCAGCAGCTGAGAAGGAGAAGGCCTTTGATGCTGTGCAAAGTGTTCAAATGTAGCTCCTTCCTCTGCAATAGTGAAATGCCTCAGCAGAGACCTAGGTTCCTTGCAAATATGCAAAAATTGCCCATGCATTTTGTAATTTGATGCATGCAATTTTCGGGATACAATTGCATTTTGGAGTTTGCCTTCTTTTTGCCTCTTGCACAATTGATGCAGAAAAAAGGAGAGGTTTTTTTTAAAGGAATAAACAAACCACAAACTCCATAAAAAGCATATGAAGAAAATGGAAGGTGAAGCTTGAGTGGAGATTATAATAATTAAACATGGACTTCTATGTGCATCGGATATAGTATATTTGTGTGATTGCTTGTGATTGTATGTGGGTGTGGTTCTGACCCTGCCGGCTACTGGAATGGGACTTCCTGTAGATTAATGCAGCCTGATAATTGTTCCCCACCCCTGTGAGCATTTGAGGACAAAATACTTACAGAGGTGGTTCAGACATGAGTGCCAAACCATGGTTATGTGAATGATTCTTTAAGGAACCCTAGGCTCACATGCTCTTGTAAGCCACAGTTCCCTGTCTCCCTTCCTGGTTTCTAAGAAAGCCGGAAAATATAATCTAATACAGTGGTACCTCAGTTTAAGAACAGCCCTGTTTACGAACTATTCAGTTTACGACCTCCGCAAAACTGGAAATAGTGTCCTGGTTTGCGAACTTTACCTCAGTCTAAGAATGGAATCCGAATGGTAGAAGGGCACTGGCGGCGGGAGGCCTCATTAGGGAAAGCGCACCTTGGTTTAAGAATGGCTTCGGTTCAAGAACAGACTTCCGGTGCGGATTAAGTTCGTAAACAGAAGTACCACTGTATTTCATTAAAACTGGCCAACTGATTCGTTGCTTTCCCAGCGTGCCAAAATTGGAATCTGCTATTTGTTTTGGGTTTCTGTCTGAACCAGCCCATGGTGTTAGATGGCAGGAAGTGAAGTAAAGCAGATAGCTGTTAGGGACAGGGCCTTCTCAGTGATGGCATCCCAGCTTTAGAATTGCCATCGCATAGGGTTTAACTTGGTGTCATTGCTATGTTTTTGGCACCAGGCCAAGGCAATTTTATTCACCCAAATTTTTCATGTAACCTATGTTTTTATAGCCTTGGCTTCTCTGTCTATTCTTGCGTTCCCATTTTATTTCTTCCTTATGAAAAAGAACCGCTTTATGGTGTTTTGAAACTGTATTTTATTACTTTAATTTTCTTTGTGCCACCTAGAGAAAATACAGTATTGGATTGCTGTATTGTGAGTGAACATATAAATATGGTATAATAAAATAAAATAAAAATAATTCTGACAGGAACCTGGATGTTCTAGCCAAACGTGCTTCAGACATAGGCGGGAAATGCAAGAGGAAGGTCACCAGCTGATGTTAAGGGGGATCGGCATGTTCATAAGTGAAGAGGTGATCTTCTAAGATATCCTGGCCCCAAACTGTTCAGGGCTATGAAGGAAACAGCAAGTTGGAGCTTGGGAATAAATTGGTCGCCAGTCCAGTGGAGCTCTTTTAAATAATATTTAGGTGCCCCTTTATTTTTAAAAACCTGAGTACAGTCTCAAGGATTTGAATATATTTTCTTATCTCTTTGCCTTCCTCAGCACGCAGAGAAGTCTTTAGCACTATCGCTCTTGAAAGCTCCAAACCCCCAAGGCAGACTCCCGCACCCTGCCGCCCAAAATAATGAGATTTCAGAAACAGATATCAGTCTTCTTTTTACTTGCCTCTAGGTGTTACTGGAACAGTGCTTTTGAGTTTTTATATGCAATCAGGAGAACCTAGAGCCCTTTTTGAGAACTAAATGTTGATTCTCATTATTACAGTGTCTTTTCTTTTCTTTTTTTGAGGAAGCACCTTGAAAGATGGCTGGGAGAATTAGAACGGCTTCGAGAATTCACATTGCAGCAAGCCTCTGGGGTGAAATGGGTCAAGTAGCATTGTCAGTTTTTAGAGTTCTGTTTATGAGGCGACTGTAGCCCTACACAGGCATTACAATCCTAGTGCGAGTAATCACAGTGGGGGTGAGAGCGCTAGTTCTGCTCCTCCCCCCAATTGTCTCAAGTGCCTTCCATGAATTGGCGACAGTCTGCAGTGGGGAGTCTTCTGCCCTCGTTACACCCTCGAAAATGTCCAAAAATGTCCCGCACATGTATGGCTGCACATTCTTTGAATGCGCACGAAACAGGAGTTGCCTGTACAACAAAAGCAATTTGAAACGGGGGGGGGGGGTTAAAACTGTGAGTAATGCACAATACAGTAGTACTTCGGGATGGGAACAGGATCCGTTCCGGAGCCCTGTTCACATCCTGAATGGAATGTAAGATGCGACGGTGCATCTGCATGTGCGCGGGTTGTGTTTTGCCGCTTTCGCGCATGTGCGTGATGTCATTTTGAGCGTCTGCGCATGCGCAAGCGGCGAAACCCGGAAGTAATGTGCTCCATTACTTCTGGGTTGCCGCAAAGCGTAACCTGAAAGTGCTCAACCTGAAGCACATTCAACCTGAGGTATGACTGTACATAAAACGTTTGCCCAATGACATAAATAAGGACAAGTCTTACCCACTCCTCTAAAAGGTAAACACCACCAAGGAGGCAAAGAAAGCCATGGGGAACAAAAAGAGCTTAGCCTGATGCCTGAAGACTGACAAGGATGGTGCCATGTTCATCTCCTTCAGGAGAACAATTATGCATACAGGGGAGGGGGCACCACTGGAAAGGCCCCTTCTTATGTTGCCACGCTTCAAACTTCCCTCATGTATGGCACATGGATAAAGAGCCTCTGATCAAGACTGTAGAGGTCAGGCTGGTTCATATCATATGGGAAGACACAGTCCTCGAGGTATTACAATCCTGAGCTGTATAGGATTTCAAAGGTCAAAATTAGCACTTTGAATTGAACCAGATGCTAATCAGTACCGAGTGCTATCAGAACATAATTGGTGGAATATGTTCAGACCTTCTGGTCCCAGTCAACAATCTGGCCGTAGAATTCTGCACAAGCAATTCCACTGCACTAGCAATTTCAATTAAGCAATCTCACACTGAAATTATCTCAAATGCAGATGAGCTCTGTTCTCTTTTACATCTGGTCACCCTAGATTTGTGATAGTTGGTGACAGAATTCCCCCTCCCCCTCCTTGTGCTTGGGCAAGGAGAATTGTACTATATGTGGAGCAGTGAGACAAACTCCCAAAGAGAGATTTGTTGTTGTTTCTGATTTTGATGAGCCTCAAACAACTTGGAGGAATCTGTTTTTCATTAAAACGGCTGTTAGCTTGCAGTGAATTGCTGTTCAGCATAAAACAGGCTGCTTTGCACTAAGCCATTCATGAAGAAAAGCAGGTCCCTTGCAAATTTTTGTGTGCTTGCCTGGGTATGTTGCTTCTTGGAGAATGCTCCCCACGAATTTTGTTTCATTAGCTGCATTAGAACATTAAAGAATATCTGTCCCTGTTTCAAAGCTGAAACTTCTGAGCTGCCAAGCTGGCGATGAGAGAGATAATTAGCAAGTGAAATGTTCAGTGTTTTTAGTCAAATTATGCACTTAATAACATTGAGTTGTAAGAAAACATGATTGCAAAGGACCGTAACCAGCTGGCTTTTAAAAAAGGGGGGGAAAGATCAATATTGGTTTGTTTTTAACAGCAGATTCAACTCAGTGAAAACAGCAAACATACTATGTACCCCTTTGCTTGCGTGGGGCATGTTTAAATAAATACACTTGGTTAAACATTGTCAAAGAGTTGGCAAAGTCTTTAAATAATTCATATTACAACAGGAACAAGGATCAGAGAGAATCCTGATAATTACACAAATGATGTATTGTCTTCTTGACCAACCTGTCCTAATTTGATGCCCTCCAGATGTTCAACTGCAGCTCCCATTATCTCTGACCATTCACTATACTAGCTTGACCTGATGAGTCCAAAACTTATTGGCAGGTGGGAGAAACAGGATGGGGAAAGCTACTGTAGAAGGTTTCAGAGCCCAGTGTATTCCTCTCTTCTCCTGCCCCACCTCTGAAGTTTGACACAACAGTTTGCCTAGGGACATGGAGACCTCGCTTCTTTCTCCAGGGTGGTGACAGGTCATGACTCATGCCTCCTGAATCTGGTGTAGACTTGACATTGATATTTTTGGGCTGGCAGGATTTTGCTTGGAGTACTACAGTGTTCCCAACCCTATTAGCAGCCTTGGAAAAGGATTGATGTCCCCGTCCCCACCCTAGTGCACTACTTTCAGTTGTTAGGTGTGCACATAGGCCGACACTGTATACCAGGGTATTTTGTGACTGGTGGGGTGGACGGTAGGGAGACCAGAAGTAGATGGAACCAGAGCTAATGGGAGGCACTTCCACATTGCTCACTGCATCATCATCACCATCATCATCATCATCATCATCATCATTTATTATTTAGATGCTGCCCATCTGACTGGGTTGCGCCTTCCACTCTGAGAGGCTTCCAACAAATTAAAACATCAAGCACAGTAAAGCATCAAACATTAAAAACGTCCCTATACAGTGGTATCTCAGGTTACATACGCTTCAGGTTACATATGCTTCAGGTTACAGACTCCGCTAACCCAGAAATAGTACCTCGGGTTAAGAACTTTGCTTCAGGATGAGAACAGAAATCGGGCTCCGGCAGCAGCAGGAGGCCCCATTAGCTAAAGTGGTGCTTCAGGTTAAGAATAGACCTCCGGAACGAATTAGGTACTTAACCCGAGGTACCACTGTACAGGGCTGCCTTCAATGTCTTCTTAAAAGTCATATAGTTATTTATTTCATTGACATATGATGGGAGGGCATTATCATATCACATTCTTTTCTGCAAACAGTCCTGGGGTGAGCGGTGGGGATAGAATGGTTTGTTGCACAAGAGCACCAAATCCACTTTAATTGTGCAACCTGAATTGGCTGGTATACGATTGAATACAGCAGGCATAGGCAAACTCAGCCCTCCAGATGTTTTGGGACTACAACTCTCATCATCCCTAGCTAACAGGACCAGTGGTCAGGAATGATGGGAGTTGTAGTCCCAAAACATCTGGAGGGCTGAGTTTGCCTATGCCTGGAATAGAACCTGCAAAACAGCAACTTTCTGGAGCAGTCCTGGATTTGTCTATCTCAGTCCTGTAAGCTCAGACTGACAGTGGCTCTCCAGTAGATGCAGATCTTTTTCATTACCTTATTCTTTCATAATCAGAGGTTATAAAACCCCAGGATTAAACCTGGAACCTTCTTTATGCATGTGATCCATCGCCAAGACCCCTAATTATAGAGGCAGGAGAGCAGGCCTATAGCTCTCCTACTTAATATAGCAGGAGATGCCAGGAATTGAAGCTACAGTCCACCTTGCTTTATGGAGTCTCCTTGCTAGGAGGCTGGGAGGCATAACTGAAAAGCCTCCATTCTATACAAACTTGAGTATATTAAAATAAAAAACCTCCACAGGGAAATCCTCCTTTGCCTCTGGACAATGCAATATTAATGAGAGATCGTTTTCATGACACATGGCACAACAGGTTGCGAGTGGTTTCTTATAAAATGTATTTCTCTCTCTCTCTCTCTCTCTGAGTGGAATGTGTATTTTTTAAAAATGGAAATGTAATGTCACTTTAATTATTGATAGCTAGAAATACACGTCCACTGTGTGTCCGCAGATAGTTTAAATTGTTTCAAATGGGCTGTTCCCATGCTAGTCTGGGCTGCATTTTTGCTTCATTAATACTGCATAAAGGAGCACTCCATGGGAAAGATGGCAGCCGACCAGTGGTTCGCACAAAAGGCGCTAGAGAGAAGCGAGCCTGGAATCTGCCTTCCATCTCCTGAAGGTGGATCGCCCTGGACCTTTTATTGACAACAGATTGCTTTGTGCTTTTCCCCCAGAGTTTATTATCATGCTTACCATTTGGTTTCTCTTAGTTTCTCGCTTTTCCCCGTCCTAAGTTCAGTTCCCCCCATTTCCACACCAGTTTGCAGACTGATTTTTAAATACCCCTCATGAAAATTTATCTGTATGTTAATATGAAATTCTCCTAATGCGCACATTTTTGTATGCAGTTTTCCCTAATACACATGTTTTTGCCAAGCAGCCCCACCCCCCAATATAATGCATTTTTGTATAGCATGTTTGCTAATACATGCCTCTTTGTGTACACCAGACCATGGTATGTGTATGTTTATGCATACCGCTTGGCTGTAGAACTGCATGAGAAAACCACAAAGTGCATATTTCATATGACGGCTGTGTTTTCTTTTGTGTATTGTTTCAGGAAGTGCAAATTAGGTTGGTTTGCCTTTGAACGTGAACTGAATATATATCCCCCCCCCCACACTCCTTACCTGAGACTGACTCTTTATTCTGATTAGTCACTCAGGACGGAAGGCTGGAATAAAACAGCGCAAGACTTACTTAGTGTTTTCTGCTTAAGCCACTTTGAGCCAGGAGGGGTATGAGTCACAAACATCTCATACCTCCAGGCTCCCTTTTTGTGGAGAAATGCAATTGTCATGGTTTGTAGGTGTGTATATGTGTGTGTCAGAGAAAGGGGGGGGGAGAGAGAGAGACAGAAAGTTGGAGTGTATGCCTTATGAAAGGATATGTGATAGGCATCTTCAAGTACAGTGGTACATCTGAAAAGAACGCAACCCATGTCTGCACACGCGTGGGTCATGATTCACTGCTTCTGTGCATGTGTGTGATGTCATTTTGCACGTCTGCGCATGCGCGAGCAGCGAAACCCGGAAGTAACCCTTTCCGGTACTTTCGGGTCTCCGCGGGACACAACCTGAAAACGTGCAACCTGAAGCAAATGTAACATGAGGTATGACTGTACATAAAGGGCTGTCGCATGGAGGATGAAGCAAGCTTGTTTACTCTTTTGGGGGGGGGTAGGACCCAAACCAATGACTTCAGAATACAATAAGGGAGATTCCAACTAAATCTCTGGAGGAACTTTCTGATGGTAAGAGCTGTTTGACAAGTGGAATGGACTCCCTCAGAAGATGGTGACCTCTCCTTCACTGGAGGAGAATCATATGATTCTATGATCCCCAGTGTGTCTGTGTGTAGTTATTAATTCTTTATTTGGTGCCATCAGTCAGCATGGTGCTTACAGCGTTCAAGAGGGCATGCTCCCTGTCACGAAGAGCTTACAGTCTCAAATTCAGTACAGGGGACATAACAGAGGAATGGAGGTGGAGGCAAGGGCAAACAACGAAGCTTGTTTCAGTTGCATGTGCTTAGACCAGGGGTGGGCAACCTAAGGCCCATGGGCCACAAGCGGCCCATGGGGGTTGTTTAACCGGTCCATGGACCCCCGACACCTGCTCAGGGACCCCCGCTGCCCACTCAGTCAGCTTCTGTGTGCCGCGCTAAACCGGTGCGGAACAGAGCAGGGACTGCCTTCCGCGATGCTGGCCGGCTTCCCATTGGCTGCAGGAAGCTCCTGCAGCCAATGGGAAGCTGTGCACGCCTTTTCCGCACCGGAACGAGTGCCGAAAATAGCGTTTGCGCATGTGTGTACACACACACTCCGGCCCGCCACGGCATATGCGGGACCGTGTACTGTCCCAAGCCACAAAAACTTTGCCAACCTCTGGCTTAGACTTAGTTACAGTCTGAGTTATAGTAAGGCATGAGATCTAAGAGGGCTGTGCCACAGGCTTTGGAGGAGGGATCTCAAGAGTGTTCTGTGGGGTAGCTCAAAGTATGTAGAGGAGCAAGGAAGAAAATGCCATTTGACAGAGCAAGAGACCTTCGATGAATGGAAGGTGGTGAGGTTTCAAGAGTGAAGATATAAAAGCAGGGAGGGATATATAAAAGAAGAGAAATAAGTGCGATGAAAGCCATGTAGGGCCTTGAGTTGTTATGGAGACAAGGTTTGTGAGAAAGGCCAAGTAACGTGTAATCTGTTCCAATTAATTTTTTTTTCGGACTTTATGCTCTAACTATAAAATCTTAAATTTGGACTGGTAATGTGTAGGAAGCCAGTGCAATCCCCAGATTGTTGGTGGCAAGCGGAAAAATAGGTAAAAGGAGAGTTCCTGGATGCCTAGATCCAAGTTTGGGGCAAGTACGTTTTGGTGAGAGAGCACTAGCAGAGATTTAAAATAACAAAATATTGCAGCAAATTGAAGCATGGAAATATAGGCTGTTAGACTTATAAAATGGCCCATTCTAAGTTCCTTCCAAAGTCCCCCTCTTCCCTTAGCACAGAAAAAGAAACCCCACACACATTTAGTAAGTTAAAAATGATTTACTTACAAACTCTCCTATGTGCATTTCTGTACAGCATTCAGAAAAAGTTTCATAAGCAATAAATCTTGGCTTAGTTACAAAGTGGTGAAAGTTCCTAAATTATTGGTATAGGAACTCAATAGTGGCTTGTTAGAGCCATGTGGTCTGAGCTTGAAGCAACCAGCTCAGATCTGTTTACACAGAGCGCTTCTCGGGTAGAACTGAGGGCAGTGCTTTTTTCAGGGGGTACTCAAGGGTATCCAGTACCAGCACCTCTTGTTGTTGTTGTTGTTGTTGTTACAAAGTGTGACACTTACTGTAACAACTTCATGGTGAGTACCAGCATCTATTTTTCTAGGGGGGAAGCATTGACTGAGGGTGAACAAACAAAGGCCTTGATTACCTTCCTCCCAAGGTGAGGAGGAGTGACCTAGTCAAGCCGTGAAAGGTATTAATCCCTTTGTGCATTAATCAGATTTAAGCCTGTTGGTTATGTGAGACTGGTTATCCCACAGACATTATATACAAAAGGTGTGCTGTTGCATTCTGCAGTAGTTGCAGCTTTCAGACAAAACATAGTGCAGTAATCCAGTCACATGGCTACCAATATATGGACCAATGTAGCTAAGCAAAGCTAGATAAAAAAGCAGGGCTGTACCCAATCCCAAATCGTACTCAGAGTAGATCCACTGAAATTAATGGACATAATTAACTTAGGTCCATTCATTTTGATGGATTAACTCTAAGCAAAGCTTATTCAGGCTCACATTATCAAAAAATGATTGCTTTTGTTTTTAAAACAACTTTATTTGGACTTCGTAAAACACAGGTGCAACATAAAAAAATCTTGATTTCTATTTGCACCTGCTTGAATCTTAGCTTTCCTGTAATTAATGAAAAGTCACTAGTTTACAAAGAAGAAAAATATTATAAGTTTAGAGGGGTGTTCAGGCTTGTTACTTGAAGAGCTCCAAAATAAGAAATACTTCGTGTCAATGCAAGAAAACGATGCATTACTATTACTTGTTTCAGAACTTTAACAGCACTTCATTAGAAAATGCAATCCTAGTAACATATTAAATTAAAGTTGCTTTTTGCAGATATGATTCATCTCAGAAATAAAGAAGCTTCATAAATAAGGAAGTCATTCCTTGAAATATGGAACCAGGTTGGAAAGCCCAGATGTGGGGATCTGAGTAATTACACCCACCCACTCACTCACCAGCTAATTAGATTGAAGGATAGCAAGGCCATATATTAGAATTGGGTTGGTGACAAGTTCCTACAAAACAGGTGGTATGAGGCAAAATGGGGGGGGGCTCTGCTTTTCACCCCGAAATAGTCTCCCCCTGCTATTTTTTCTCTCGTTTTTTTTTTGGGGGGGGGAGAAAAATGTCTGAAGGGAAACAGGGTTCAGCACCTCCTCCTGTCCATTCCTTCTTGCTTTAAATGGTTCCCTTGCATTCTCCATGTTGGTGGGACTCACATTCTACTGCACAGTTATATGTAGTTTGTTTTGGAGGGAGCCCACACCAGTGCACATTCAGTAAACTGGTTTCAGAAAGATGGTGCAGGTAGCAGTGTTCACCTGTGTCAAATGCAAGCTTTAGAACATGGGTAGGCAAACTAAGGCCCGGGGGCCGGATCCGGCCCAATCGCCTTCTAAATCAGGCCTGTGGGTGGTTTAGGAATCAGCATGTTTTAACATGTGTAGAATGTGTGCTTTTATTTAAAATGCATCTCTGGTTTATCTGTGAGGCATAGGAATTCATTCATATATTTTTTTTCAAATATAGTCTCTCCCCCCCCCCCAAGGTCTGAGGGACAGTGGACCAGCCCCCTGCTGAAAACATTTGCTGACCCCTGCTTTAGAACAAGCAAGCAAACAGACAGACCACCTCCACCAAATGTTAACAGTATATGAAGTGGTGTCAAAAACCCAAACTGGCAAGAAAAGTTGCAAGATTTCAGCAAGAAGTAGACTAAATGCACTGATAGGAATTAAATCCATTTGACCGCCCCAATTTTTTTGCAGACACAAACAGTATCAAACGTAGGTTCACGTCTAACTACCTCAATACCATCATGAGCACAAATCATCATGAATGCACAACAAATGGAGGGGCCCTGTGAATATTTTATTTATGGGTGTCCTCCTAAAAGTAGTCTGATATTCATGTTTTCCATGGAAACATGAGTAAAGAATGGTCTGGCTAGGCAGGAAGACATCGGCAACAAGCCATATTTCTTGTTTGTACTTGAGTAAATGCAGGGCTCTGTTTCCCTTGAATGACCACCACTTGCATACGTCTATTTTACCCCCTCAGTTGCTGGTCTGAATCTGTCCCAGAGTTGCTCCTTACTGGAGACACAGCTCTATACTGAAAGTGGAAGGACATCAGGGAAGACATAGCACCCAGAATGCACAGCTCTCGTTTTCTCTACATGCCTGGCTTACTTGGACAGTGAGCTGCAGAAGGGAGTCAAATGTCATCTTCCTTTTGCTTCTTCCAGTGTTTAAATAACACTGAAATGTTTTTTTGTTATTCAAGTACAGTTTGTGTCAGGGAGAGTTGGTTCCAGCCTTCCCTATCTTTTCTGACAGCAGTCATCTTATTGGTCCATGTTTTGGCTATTGGAGCCATCCTCAACTGGACATGCTTTACGTAAGAACCTAAGAACCCTGCCTGATGAGGCCAAAGACCCATCTAAGTACAGCATCCTTGTTACCTTAGTGGCCAAATAGATGCCTTTTGGATGCCCACAGACAAGACCTGAGTGCAGTTGTGATTCCCAACAGCTGGCATTCAGGAGCGCACTTTGCCACACTTCAGCACCCCATAGAAACTATGCTTGGGGGTTCTTTGTACAGGCCAAATGCACACTCCCTTTCGCTGCAATGTCTGTCTCCCAGTTAAGAATGTCAGATGAGTCCTTCTAGATCTAGTCCAGCTTCCTGTTCTCATGGTGTCCAAACACCTACGGGAAACTCAGAAGCAGAACTTGAATGCAATAGCACTCATCCTACTTATGACACCCAGCACCACCTGAAGGGATAAAAGCTTTTGCTTTTGCTTTTTAACGAAGGAGCTTTGTGGAATGTGGTATTAGAGCAGCAATCAAATGCACAAACCTTTTCAGGGGAACTTTCGGTCTGGCTATCCTTATCCAACCTTCCCTGTTCCAGTGTGTGTGTGTGTGTGTGTGTGTGTGTGTGTGCCTTCATCCCCATCTGCTGATGCTGTTAGGTTGATATAAAGGAAGTGCTGGATGGAACGGAAGACGAAGGACAGGGAGAATATGTAACACGCTGATTCTCTAGACACCCCACCCCTTGATGATTCCATTTTGGAGCTTTTATGTAGGCTGCTTTGGTCTTCCTCACCAGTCAGAGCCGAAATCACCCTGCTTTAGCCAGTCAGTCATTCTGCTCTTTCTTTTCTACCCTTTCAAAATCATCTGTGATAGATTATTTAGGTTCTTGGGTGGTTCTGCATGTCTCATCTTCACACCTTGCTTTGTTTTATAGTTTGTCGGCATTTTGTTTCTACCCAGACCCAAATGCTTTGTTAGATTGACAATGCTTTCAGTAGTAACATCTGTTGAGCTAAAAGCAAAATTAATTTGGGATGTATGTGTCATCACCCCAACAACTGACCTGGCTGTCTGGGGCTGATGGGTCGGTGTTGCAGTTTAGCACTATCTACCTGGAGGGCTCCAAGATGGCTATCCCCTTTGTAATGAATATGAACAAGACGGCAGATCCATGTGATGCTGTCAGGCGTCAGGGAATCGGATCCCTCCATGATAGGTTGCCAGAAATAGATAGACAAGGAAAGTTCTTACCAAGGTATTTTATTCAATATTCACACAGAGAGGTTTAGAAATGCAGCCTCTTGGAGTAATGATGATGCTCCGAGTAATCACCACCACCACTTCTCTCCTCAATCGTCAACAGCACCACTCACCTTATGGTGGCCACATAGGGACATTTGTCTCCAAGCCCTTTGCTCTCCTACTTTTATTGCTCCCCGGGTTCTGGGAGAAGGGGCGTCTGGAATGCTTTCTAGTGGTAACATGTCAGCCAGCTGCTCCGGCTCTGCCTCCCCCTCCTCCTCTCCCATCTTTGCCCCTCATCTACCTCTGAGCTGTGACCTCCTGCAAACCACTGTTGTAAATCTATACTGTATTCCTCTTCTCTGGAAGGTTCAGGCTGTGGAGGCTGTCTCCACCATTTCTCCTCTGCCCAGTCCCTGACAGATGCTGGATTTCTTGCAGTCATGGCAATTGAAGCTGGCTTTTTAATATTTTATCAATGTTAACTCAATATGTGAATGAATAAAAGTTGTAGTATATTGAAGACCATCTGGTAATACCTACCTACCTACCTTCCTTCCTTCCTTCCTTCCTTCCTTCCTTCCTTTCTTTCTTTCTTTCTTTCTTTCTTTCTTTCTTTCTTTCTGTTCTTCTCTACTTTTCTTCTGCCCTTCCGTCTTTCTTCTTCTTTTCCACACATTAAATTAACTCTTGTTGTGTTTATAGAGACAGATGTGTGTGCCTAAATATATGAAAGGTTCAAAGTATCTTAACAGGGAGGAGCTTCTTTATGGAAGAAGATCAGAGCTGTAAAAGATGGATAGAAAAACCTTGCAGGTTTTCTTCTGGTTGATGTGTTTGCGTTACAATTAATAATCTCAAAAATAAAAAAGGAGGAAGCTAGCTGGTTCATTGTAGTGTGAAGTTTCCTAGGTAATACTCTGCTTTATCAGATTTGTGATGTTGATTTGCGAAGGTTGATGGGTTATGGCTTTGTGGAAGAAAAGAAAACAATTTAACAAGGCGGAAACCAAAGGCTGTGCTGCCTTGGCGCAGAATTTATTTTCTTTTTAGCACACTGTGTATACATCCCTGACTGGAGATAACAGGAATGCAAAGACCACATTCTGGTAGCTGGGGGGCAAACAGGAATAAAATGCATAATCTGAATATTTACTGGTGCAACAAAGCATGAATGCTAAGCAATTTCTGCAGCAACAAATGGGAGGCAATTATATTTTACAGCACTAGAACCACACATAACCCCTTATTTAAACATAGGAATCACAGCCAGGTTTCCTAACCAACTCAAAAGTTCTTGTGTCTTAACCGACTTCCAACATTTTTGATGGTAACACAGGAGAAGGGAGGTGCCTAAAAACCCTGAAATCTGTTTCTTTCCCACATCCTCAAGTTTGATATGTTTCCTTTCTTTTACATGTAAATGGAACATTTTCTGTGGAAAGAGTTAAAGAACTGGGGAGGGGGGTGATGATTCCCCACCCCTACCCCATGTCACTGTTTTTACTTCGCACAAGTAAAATCAAACTCCTGATCCCCACCCGCTCCGGAGTGATGGAGAGAGGCTGAGGCCTACATGCCCCCACCCATTTACATGTGGATTTTCCGCACCTAAAGAAGGCTTAGCTTGGGCTTTGTACATACTATGCACCCCCCTCCCAAGAATCCTAGGAACTGTAGTTTGTTAAAGATCCTGGAAATTGCAGCTCTATTAGGGCTAAACTACAGTTCCCAGAGGATGCGGGTGGTGCTGTGGTCTAAACCACAGAGACTAGGGCTTGCCAATTGGAAGGTCGGCAGTTCGAATCCCCATGACGGGGTGAGCTCCTGTTGCTCGGTTCCTGCTCCTACCAACCTAGCAGTTTGAAAGCACGAAGTGCAAGTAGATAAATAGGTACCACTCCAGTAGGAAGGTAAACGGTGTTTCCGTGCGCTGCTCTGGTTCGCCAGAAGCGGCTTAGTCATGCTGGCCACATGACCCGGAAGCGGGACGCCGGCTCCCTTGGCCTATAGAGCGAGATGAGCACGCAACCCCAGAGTCGTCCGTGACTGGACCTAACGGTCAGGGGTATCTTTACCTTTACAGTTCCCAGGATTTGGGGGGGGGGTATGCTATAACTGCACTTTCACAGAATGGTGTGTTTGCAGCCTTGGACTGAGATCAAAAACTAGATTCACCTTTTATCTCCCTTGGGTCCCTCTGATTCCTGTGGCTTCCTGACTCACAGGCATCAAAGCAGGGCTGACTCTAAATTTTGAGGGAGCTCTCAGTAAACTGCCCTCTGTTAATCTCCTTTAACTCTGCGTACATTGTGGCTCAGAAGTGGCAGGCAGCGGAAGGACCCTAATGGAGCAGACATGACATAGCATCAAGGGGATTGTGAGAAAACTTAACTGGCAAGTCCCAGACTCTCTTGAGGAGAAGCCTTGTCTGGGGCATTGTGGGAAATGAAAATGGCCACTCCTAAACTCAGCTACCTGGTGTGTGTTGTGGGGGAGGAAGGCTGAAATGGGGACCCAAGGCAGGTATCAGTGTTGGGCCTTGTCAGGTTGTGGGGTACTCCTTCTTGTTTCTTGGCCCCATCTGGGGGACCTGTGGCCCTCCTGATGTTGCTGAATTACAACTGGTCGTTGTCTATGCTTGGAATTGTAGGAAAGCAACTTTTGGAGGGCCAAAGGTTCCCTATTTCTGCTCTTAGTTCTTTTGAGAAGTCTTAAAAAAAGAAAGTTCAGACCACCTTTCTCCTTTGCCTGTCCTTCCCTCTTTCCCTCAATCTTACCAATTAAGCATATCTCAGATCCATTTATTATTACGTTGTATTTTTACACCATGTAATTTCATCACATCTTTTGATCCAGGGAGAATCTGAAGTCTGTAGGTCAGAAGGGGACTAATCAGGGTTGAAAAGAACTTCTGCTGATACTAACCATCAGAATAGACAGTGGGGGGCTACGTAGTTCAGTCATCTTGACTACTTCTTTTTTGTAAGGAGTTCTTAAATTCTTCTCAAAGCTTTGTCTACTCTGTTTCCTTTCCTCACTTCTGACATCCCTGTCCTCTTCCTGGACCATTTTTACATAGCTTCCTAGCACTCAGCCCACAGTTCATATGACATTGTGTAGGTTTTTGTTTCCCTCCTTTGCCAACTGACCCCTCACTTCCTTCCAGAACTGAAATTGTTTAATGCTGTAAAACCTTTACCCTCAGAAGTTAGCACATCCAAAGAATATTCCATTACAGCAGCTCAGCCAATAGCAGGAGAAAGTGGAGCTTTAAGAAGACATGCATATTTTTGTTATATATAACTGCCCATATTTCGCTGCCCTGTATTTGAGTCTCCAGGGCCCATTGTTTCATTGATCTTGTTGCTTGTGGCTTATTGATGTTTATTCTTTGTTCTGTCCCCCCCCCCCACCTTTTGTCTCCCCTCTCCTTTCTGTGCCTGCAGCAAACACTGGAGATGAACCTCACCAACCTCGTTAAACGCAATAGCGAACTAGAAAATCAGATGGCCAAACTGATACAGATCTGCCAGCAGGTGGAGGTATGTGTTGGTTGCAAATTTGCGATGGTGAGGGTATGTTGGTGTGTCTTGTATGTGTGTTGGGGATCAGGTGGAAGAGCAGTTGCTTGGGGGGGGGGGTGATAAAACTACACTGTAGACCACTCACCAGACTTTCTGCAGTGTGATGCAAGAGTATGCAGCGGCACCCTTCCAAGCTGGTTCCACCATCATGGACAACTGTTGAACATATTCCACGTAACCCAGGGTGTAAGGCCAGCACCTTTGCTGAAGCTTAGCAGGTCTGTTCAATGTCTGGATGGACCTGTGCCTCGCTTCAGGTTCCGTTATGGAAGAGTAAGTAAATATATAAAATAAAACAAAACAACCCACATGCTGCAAGTCCAGCTGCTGTGAATCAGCATGGGGGGGGGGGTCCTCATCCAGGGATGATCCATGGGCTGTCCTCTCCCTGCAGGGAGAGCAGCAGCAAATGTAGAACAGGAAGAGAAGGCGAAAGTTTGCCTGCTCTATAGTTGTAGAGCTGCTGCTCCGCTCCTACCATTGCTGGCGGTCCCTATGTAAATATATTACGTTTATATCTCCTCCTTTGCTCCAGGGAGCTCAGGGTAGAAGTTACCGTATTTTCCGCCCTATAGGACGCACTTTTTCCCCTCTAAAAATGAAGGGGAAATGTGTGTGTGTCCTATGGGGCGAATGCAGACTTTCGCTGAAGCTTGGAGAGCGAGAGGGGTCGGTGCCCACCGACCCCTCTCGCTCTCCAGGCTTCAGGAAGCTATCAGCAAGCCTGGGGAGCCCGTGGGAGTTCCCGCAGGGCTCCCTAGGCTGCGGATAGCAGCCTGCTGCCCGGAGTGCGGGGCGCGCTGAAGCCACAGCTGGGTAGCGGAATAAATTTTTTTTCTTTATTTCCCCCCCAAAAAACTAGGTGCGTCCTATGGGCTGGTGCGTCCTATAGGGCGAAAAATACTGTACGTTTCTCACAACAACCCTGCAGAGTACACTAGGGACCTTGGCATGCAAAGCACAAAGTTGTGCTACCAACAGATGCAAGAAGCAGAACCTTCCCTTTTACACAGTGTGTAGGCTCAGATGGGAGTGGAAGTTTGGTTAGACAGCAAGGCAAGAGGGAAGCAGCAGCATGCGAAGCAGGAAGGGAGGAAAGAGGAAATTCTTACTCTTTATTAAATTTCTATCCCACCCTTCCTCCCAAAGGAGCCCAAGGCAGCAGACAGTAGAGCAGCAAAACAATGCAATTTAAAATAAAATATGGACATGATAAGAACATCTTAAAATTTTTATTATTATAGTAAACTTGGAACTTGCACCGTTTTCACTTACATGATCTCAGGTTTACGGGGGTAAGGTGGGGGAACAAATACATAAATGGAGAGTGGGTATCATTGGCCTTGGGAAGGAGGTGTGAGGGCTCTGGGAGCCAGCCTCTGAAAGCCTTTATGTCTCAGAAGATGCCAATCAGGCACCTTTTGTTTGGTTTTCTAAGGGTGTCTTGTCTCCCCTACCACATGCCTTTTCTAGCTGCTCCCAGCCCTCTCATTACACCCTGTAAAAACCAGATGCCAACAGATTAATACTTCCCTGTAGCTATTAAGCAGCAAGAGCCATGACTTCATCAACAATGAACCCTCATCCAGTACATCTGAAGGCAAGAGAGCACTTTAATGCTGTACTATTTCCAAAGGCAGAACAATTAATAGTGAATTAGTTCGCTGCTTTGTTTACCAAGGCAGTACACTGGGAGAAGCCATAGCAATTAGTTTCTTCTTAATGGGCTATTGATTTTCAGTTACTAAATTAAGAAGCGGTTCCTTGAACAAGCTTCTTCTTCTTCTTCTTTTTAATAATGGAAGTAGAGATACTGATCTATTGCAGTGGAATCCAGTTCGATAACTGGTTATTTAGTTTACTTGAATTAGTTTCCTCTGGAGAAGCCACCTTCCCCACCTCTGCATGCACACCCACCTGTTATCTTCCTAACAAGGCCAGCCCAACCATTAAGCAGGGTGAGGCGGCTGCCTCAAGTGGCAGATACTTGGGTGTGGGATAAGCAGGAAGGAGAGGTGCTAGAGGAAAAAGGCAAGTAAGAGGTGACATAATAGATGTTCGTAAAAGCATACATAGCATCAAGAAAGTGGATAGAGAAAATATATACAGTGGTCGCTCAGGTTGCCAATGTGATCCGTGCAGGAAGCACATTCGCACCCCACAGCATCCACAACCCGCAGTGCAGCGCCGCGTCTGCACACGCACGGGTCACGATTTAGCGCTTCTGCACAGGCGCTGAAACCCAGAAGTAACCCGTTCTGGTACTTCCGGGTTTGGCGCGGTGCGCAACCCGAAATCACACAACCCGAAGCATCTGTAACCGGAGGTATATCAAATGAAGCTGCGCTGTGATCTTGCTTGTTCAGTGACCTTTGGTTGTGAAGCAGTTTATAAACCTGCAAATAAATAAAGAAAGAAAGTAAGTAGCCTGTGGTCCAGTGGTCAGCCACTGGTCAGTTTCCAGTAGGCTACCCAATGCCTGTTGGTTGCTGGGGCTGTGGTAAAAAATGCTCTTTGTCTGATCCTCCTTAGAAGGATGAGGAATCTGTTGCCCTTCAGATGTTACTGGACTCCAGCTCCCATCACCTCTGACCATTGGGCCATGCTGCTGGGATCTGATGGGAGTTGAGTCTGGACGGCCCCACAGGTTCTATGCCAAGGGCGTGTGTACACATGATCACTTTAACAGAGACCAATAATACCTTAACTGTCAAGAGATCCAGAGTCTTCATTTTCACTTTGTAAATTTTAAAGAACAGTTGGCGGATAGTGGGCTGATTGACGTGATTCCACGTTTCTCTCTGCCCAAATCCTTCCTCAGAACACAACTTTCCTGAAAAGTCTTTGTCGTGACCAATTAATCCTTCTTCCCAACAGGAACAAAAACCACAATACATTCTAACCTAGTTTGATCCCATTCCTTCTTCTCCTTTGTTGTTGTTGTTTATTGTCAACATTTAAATTTTAAGTTCCTGCTGTTCCACTTCTAACCTACCCAATAACTAGGGTAGTAAGCATCCCTCTGGATGTTGTTGGACTACAACTCCCATTATCCCATGTCATTGGCCATGCTGGCAGGGGTTGATGGGATTTGGAGTCCAGTAGCAAAAAACATTGTCTTCCCTTGCCCTGTAAAGCTCAGTGTGCAATGATAGCACTCTTAAAATAACACCTAGGGATTGACACACAATTAAAGAAATCTTAAATCAGTTTGGTTGTAGGTATTTTGATGATTTACATGCAGCAGGGCAAAACTAATAGCTCTGAAGATAGCATACTTTTTAAACAATGCACATATTTGTTTCAGCCAAGATCCTGTTAGCAGAGGCATTGGCATGTTCTCTTTAGCACAGGACAGAACGCTCCTTAAAATGATACTTGTTCTACATGCAGCTTTATAAGTTGTATTAATATATATATATATATATATATATTTAATCAGGATGCCTTTTTAGTTGGTCAAAAAGCTATTAATCTAATGGATTAATCAACATAAATTGCAGTTTTCAGCTCATTTAACTGGGAGTAAGCCTCATTAAACACAGTTGGGCTTCTTTCTAGGTAAACACGTAAATAATGTAATTATTGCTGTCTTTACTCTTTTTGCATTTACTTCTGACTTCGCTGTTTACAATTCCCCACTTATAGTATGTACTATATCTGCAACTCAGGATAGCACTTCATTCATCTGATGAAATGGGCTGTAGTTCACAAAACCTTATGCCTCAATAAATGTGTTATGTGTTTGGCTATGTACGCGTTCCTGCCTTAAAATGCAGTTAGGGTGCATCTGTATATTTCCTAAGAAACACCCAGGTAACTGCAGGATGGATATGGATTGCGACTCATGTTGGGTGAACACTGCTTCCCAAATCAGTGCTGGGAGTGCAGTGGGTGCAAAATAAATGGGAGTTCCACAAGACTCTTGGATGTCAGTGCTATCTCTGCCACCACTGCAGTTTTTACTGTCTCTGCCCACCACTCCCTTGAGGAATGCCTTGTGCTTGTAAAGCAATGCCAGTCCCCTCCTAGTAAAAATCTCCCAGTTTCTGCCACTCTGTCCTCTGGGAAAGGATTTAATATTTGCAGCAATTTCATTTTCAGACAAAGCTCGTCGTGGAAGAGGTATAAGTCTCATTTCCCCATCACCAACTCTCTCCAACTTCTCACCATAAAGTGGTCAAAATGTGTGTCCCGAGACCCTTCGGCAGGCTGTAAAGCTAAATACAGTAAATGAAATAATCGTTAAGTGCCAGCCCAAAGCAGGAGGGAAGGACACGCAGTTTCAAATCTCACAAACGAATTTATTGGCCCCAAGAGGCTACTGACAGGAGGGCAGTTATGTGCCATTGAAGTGGTGTGGTTTATAGAAACATAAGGAAATGCCTTATATTGAGCCAGCCTACTGGTCTTTGGCAACATTTCCCTGCTTATTTCAGTTTAATAAACCTTCTGTGCTGTTTTAACTCCTGTGCACTGCCCACACTTAAATTCAGCTGCTCACTTGCATTCCCCGACATGTATCTTTACACCTGCCCTTCGTGCTTTCTGTTTGTTTAATTATTATTTTTTTGAACATTTGAAGCATTTTGGGCTTTTTACTTTAGATAAAAGGCAAGCAACAGGCAACATCGTAGTGTTGCGTAAAATTATGCGTTGCATGGGGAAAGGGGGGAGATAAAAGCTTTCCCCTCTCGCACAATACTAGAATTTGTGGATATCCAATGAACCTGAATGTTGGAAGATTCGGGACAGATAAAAGGAAAGTACTTCACGCTTTCACATAGATAAAACTATAGAACTTTCTCGCATAGAAGGCAGTGATGACCACCAATTTGAGTGGCTGTAAAAGACTATGAGATAAATTCATGGAGGATAAGAATATCCTCCATGACAGCTGCTGCACCTGAAAGGTGTGCCCAGGGGTAAGCAAAATTGTGCCTTCCAAATGTTGTAGACTATAACTCCCTTCAGTCCCAGCTAGCTAAGGCCAATGGTCAGCCCTAAACATTTTGGACCTCAATTATTTGTTAAGCTGTCTGCACCTGTACCATCCTGTGCTCATCTCCTAGATGTGTGGAATTGGTGGCCATGAGAAACAGGACATTTGATGTCATGGCCCCACAGTGTTGGAATTCCTCCCCTGTAGATTTGCAGTGAGTTGCTAGACTCCAGACATTTGGAAGGTCTCTTTCAGTTGGCTTCCATTGAATACTTTCTTTTTTTCCCCCTGGCTGGATTGCAGGTAGAATTGGTTATCGTATGTTTTACTGGCCAATGGGTTTTAAAATTTGCAATTGAATGGGTTTTATTATTTAGTATTTTTTGTAATTCTTATGGGTTTTTTCCATATTGGATGGGCATCACTCAGAAAAAGAGATGAGTAGAAGCAAGGAGAGAGGAAGACTTCAGAATCCCAGATAAAGGATCTGTAAAGTATAAGGATTAAGTCATAGACTTAGGAATCCAGGAGCTGGAAACCAGGAGCCAAGAGTTGTGCTGGGGTGTCAAGAGTTGAGGGACCAGTTCAGAAGTCAGAGCCAAGCCAGAGTCAAAGAGCACATCAAAACACCATCACATCTAGGAAGACCATTGTTTCTCAAGCAAAGTCCTATCCCAGACGGGAAGTCTTATTATAGCCCTTCCTGTCCAGAAAGGTTCAATAGCCAACCTGGGTGGAGGGCACAGATCCAGAGGCTGAGAATACTTCAGTGCCTTAGCCTAGAAGATGCTTCAATCTGCGGTTCTGGACATACTGGACAGGGTAGTTGTTCACAGAGGTACAGCGGTTTCTTTAAAACAGCCTCCTCTAACTAGGTGTCAGTAGTGGCTGGTACCCAGAGGCAGGGCGGCAGCTGGTGTAGCCAGAACCAAGGCAAGGCAACTAAACATTCAAGTTTCATCCCCATCCTCCTACACACTGCTAAGTTAACATTGGGACTACGGTGAAGGAAGCTAACAGGCAATGCCACCTCTTGGTCTAGTTGCAAGTAAGAAACATGTGAGGACCAGCCGAGGGCGGACTGAGATTGGTGGGATGGTGCTCCATTCGTACCAATGGACCAATCCCCACTTCCACTGCCCTCCAAATGTTTTTGACTACAACTCCCATCAGCCCCAGACAACACTTTAATATAGCCCCAAATACCTGGAGGAGAGCAAGTTGGTGGAAGGCTGTTTTAACATAAGATATTGCTGTTGCACTCCATCCTCAATCTCTGCTGAGAGTCCAGGTGCTTACCCAAGACTGTGGTTTGTTAGAAAGTCAAGGCACAGTGGTGCAGCCTCTCCCACCCAGCACACATTTTGTTCTCGCTGCATTCATCCTCTTCCCAAAAGCCCTTGCGAAACGCAGCCCAGGCTCCATGCAGCCACTCTTCTTTTTCCTTCAGCCTATGTCATGCAAGCTGGAATCCTAAACCTTTCTCTGCCCACTGTAACCCTGGCAACTCACAGATTCTAGGGTCCTCCCTTGATGTGCTGAAGACTGGGCATCAACATCTTTGCATTTCTTAATGGTTTATGCCCAGGTGTTGCTCCAGCAGGAAAGGCCAGCTTAGTCTGCATTTCTACATTGCTAAAGCCAACACCTGTCATCTCACCTTAATTCTCAAAGCACTGATTAAGCCCCAGCGCCCAGGAGCCTAGAAGAGGTCAGGGTGCCCACAAACCCTTAACATTATGTTGCACCAGGCTAAGGAACATTGGCTCACCTCTGGCCTGGCAGCTGATCAAGATTTCAACCCTGGCTACTGCCACCCAGATTTCAACATTCTTGCCACTAAAACTTGCTGGTTCCTTCCATCTGCATCTCCTGGTGTGTGTGTGTATATATATGATCATACTGCCTCCTACTCAGCTGCTTTCCAAGCCACCTGTGAGATTCATCTTCCTCCTGCTGAGGCATCATCTTCCAGTGGCTCTGAGTCCTGGGCCATGAACTGCCACTGAAAGCGGCTGCCGCACTTTGTGTTTCTGCTTACCCAGCAACTTGATCAAAAGCGAAGCAGATGAAAGGGATCCAAGCAGCCTTTTCCTCTCGTTAGTCTTGCTGAGAGGGCAGCCTAGCCAAAGGGGAAACAGTTCCCCCTCTTAACTGCTTCTGGCTTTTAGCTGTGCTTCTGAAGCTGTTTTCATTCTGGCAACAGTGCTAGCCCTTTGCTTTCCCGTGTCACTTGTGGCAGACAAAGAGAAGGGAAGGCTAGCAAGGTAGGATTGATTTGAGCATCAGAGTTCTACTCTGGAATCAGCTTTCCAGTGACAGAGTTTGCCCTCCAGACCACAAAACACTGTAGCATCTATAGCAGGGGTGGGGAAACTTTTTCCTGGGCAGCCCCCTAGGGGGCTGCATGCCAGTAGTGAGTGGGGCAGAGGCAAAAGTGGACAGAGCAAAGAACATACTTTTTCTCTTTGTGCAATAAGGTAGTTTTAACCCATTTTCACAGACTGCTCTCTATCCTCCATCCAAGCAAGCAAGACCATTACCAGAGCTCAATGACACGTTCCAGCCAGGCAGAAACACTCAAAGGGGGTACAAAACAGGACTGCTGAGGGGTGTGGCCTGTGGAGAGTCCCAGGGGCCAGGCAGAGAGGCCTGAGGGCCACATTTGATTCCAGGAACTGAGACTCTCCATCACTGGTCTAAAGGACTACTTACTCCAGGGATGTGCAACCTGAAGCCCTCTGCCGAATTTCCTAGGATACTTGGCCTAATTGCAGAAGCAGAGAGTATAGGACGCTGCCATATATCAAGTCAGACCATTGATCCATCTAGCTTAGCACTGCATACACAGAGTGGCAGTGACTCTCCGGGGTTCTCTCCCAGTTCTACCTGGAAATGCCAGATATTGAACCTGGGACCTTGCAAAAGAGATGCTCTGCCACTGTGTCACTGTCCTTCCGCACAGGGGTGATGGAGAGGCCCTTCCTGAGAAGATACAGGGCCCATGCTGCTCATCAAGCATCACTTGAATATCTGACTCTCCCTCTGTAAGTAATAGGCAGCCAAATCTCTCTTTAGCCCTTAACATTTCATACTTCTGGGCACTTACATTGAAAGAGAGCACATGCATGCATGTTCCCCCGCTTCTTCCCATGCACCAGATGCTGCATGTTGCCTCAAGACCTATAAGAAGCACACCAAATGGGATTTGATTTGCTATTTTCTTTCAGTTGGGAAGTTTCAGAATCCCTTCCAACCCCAGGCTGCATTTTTCCATTTCATTTAGAAGCTTTAAGCTCTGCCAATCACGCCTTCCAGCCTGTGCAGCCAAGGAAATGCACATTTTCCGTCTTAGGGAGCTTGTATCTTGCCAGTTGTCGGATGCAAAGGCCTGAAAGCCAGCAGAAAATGAGGCAGCAGGAAATATCTTCAAAAGCTGGGGAGAAACCCTACTACGTATCTCTGCTTCTTTGGTGGTGTAGTGGTTAAAACTAGGACCTGAGAGACTTGGGTTCTAATTGCTGCTCAGCCATAAAGCTAACTAGGTGGCCTTGGGCTGGTCAGATTCTGTCAGCCTAGCCTACCTCACAGGGTTGTTATCAGGGTAAAAAGAAGAGAACCATATGTGCCACCTTGAGCCACTTGGAGGAAAGGTGCAATAACAGTTTAAAATGATTTAATTCTCTTATTTCCCCTACTGCTTTTTACCCGACAACCACACCTGACTTTGGATTTAGGCACCCTTTGCAGAGAAGGTGAAGCCTTAATGCCCAGTCTGCTCCTTCTCTGTTCCATTGCACAAAGCTATGCTATTATTTTTCTCCTGCCCCCTTTCTTCCTGCTTCCTCTCACCTGGTTTCCCTTCTTTGCTGCACCTTCTCTATTCCAGATTAGTATTGCCTTGGCATTTAATTTTTTGTCCACTGGTCAATTAAGCACAGCATATAATGAAAGGTCAGTGTGGGATTACCTCCTGATGCAAACAGAAGCTTCAAATGAGCAATTTTCATCAATACCACACTTAAGATTACTCCACTTCTCTGCCTGCTCCAGTCCCGATAATTATCAGTGTGTGAGTACACACAGCAGGGGCATGTTAAATTCAAAGATGCTTTTATTGTCATGGCATCAGGAAGTATTTTTTATTTGCACTGTACATTAAATCCCATTTGCCATTTTAAGGTTCATTCACTCCATTTGGACAGAGCTCTTTGCAATCCTACTTTATATTTGTTGGAGCTCTTTGCAATCCCACTTTATATTTACCAGCTTGAATAACTGGGTGTCATCAGCAAACTTAGCCATGTTAATGCACACCTGCCGGGGGGTGGGGTGGGGGTGGACTGTAGCTTAGTGGTAGAGCATCTGCCTTATAAGCAGAAGGCTGTGGGTTCAATTCTCAGCATCTCAAGGCAGAGCTAGGAATGATCATTGCCTGAAACTGTCAGTGTAGACACTACTGAGCTAATGGTCTGTCTTGGTTTAAGGCACCTTCCTGTTTTCCTGCAGCTAATTTGGCTCCAAATGTGATGTCAGGAGCCATCCATGTTTTACCCATATAAAACTATGGCTTTCTAGCTGCCACTGAAGCTAGAGCACCAGCAGAGAACATGCAAAGCTGTGCATGGGCTGCGACAGGGAACTTCACATATTCACATTTGAATAATCATTGTTGAGAAATTGGAAAAATAACCAGGAACATTATGTCTGGGAAACAGGGTCAATTCAGTGTAGTGGATGAAGTTTTGGACTTACCCCTGGGAGACCTGAGCAAACCATGAAGCTCACTGGGTGATCTCATATCAGATGTTGTGTCTTGGATTAACCTACCCACAGGGCTGTTGGGAGGACAAAATGTAGGATAGACACCAGGGATACCTCGTAAAAGGGATTGCTCCTAAAAATGTAATGAATGAATGAAATTTTCAGCAGTCATGTAAGTGGGGTAGAAGAGGTTCAGACATGTTGCAGTGCACTTGTGTAAGAGCCAGAACCATAGCCCACAGTGTTCATTAAAAAAACCCTCTCTTCTCTCACATTTTGCAGAAATGACTACAAAACAACAACAACAAAAATAACCTCTTTTGTGTAACTGCCTTCTCATTTCCCCTCAGCACTCAACTTTTGACAAGAAGACCAATGAAAAGCTGGCTAAGAGGCAAACTAAACATTACATAGCAATTTGTCTAACAAAGCACAAATTGATTTTCAATGAAAAGCAGCCATGGGGGAGTGCAGTTTTGAGCAGATTGGCAGTGGGGGACAAGGGGATGTTCCCAATGGCTCAAAAATCTATTGCCCTGTGGGGGAAGATAGAAAGAACAGCATAGAGATTGGCCCCCTGTCTCACTTATGCTGTTCATATGGAAGGCCCCCGTAGAGGTTTATTTTACTGTGCATTCATGATATGTTCAAAACAAAATAAAAAAATTCCTTCCAGTAGCACCTTAAAGACCAACTGAGTTAGTTCTAGGTATGAGCTTTCGTGTGCATGCACACTTCTTCAGATACCTCATACCTAGAAAGCTCATACCTAGAACTAACTCAGTTGGTCTTTAAGGTGCTACTGGAAGGAATTTTTTTATTTTGTTTTGACCATGGCAGACCAACACGGCTACCTATCTGTATTCATGATATGTGGTCATGATGCTATTTGGGTCACACTATTGGTGACTGCAAAAGTTCTGAGGTAGTCACACTGCTTCATTTTCATTTAGTGCATATCCTGTAACTTCCTGTGACTTAACCATACCAGAAAAGTTCCTGGTGGCGGTGTTGCCCCACTTTTTTTGCACTATCGCCCCTCCAGACACCAATAATATGGTAGCATTGGGGATGCCTTGAAGAACAAACTACCTGAAAAATCACATCTCCTTATACAAATCTTCCAGGGTGCTAAGGTCCTTGGGCAAGCACCTTCTCTTAATCCCACCAACATCAGCATCACTGTTGGTGGTGACACAAGAGAGAGCCTTATCTGTGGCTGCTCCCATATTGTGGAATTCCTTCCCAAGAGAGTTTAGATGGCTCCCTCTTTGTTATCCCTTTGCCAGCAGGCTAAGACCTTCCTATTCAGACAGGCTTTTGAAAATGAAAGGTGCAGGCGGTGCTGATCACTGGGTTGCTGTCAGGGCAAACTGTATTTTAATTTCTGGTTCTAAATGTGTTCTGGTGTATTTTAATTATTGTTTTTATCTAGTTTATTTTTATTACTTTGCAGTTTATAATGTCATTTTTAAATGCTGTAAGCCGCCATGAATCCCATTTCGGGAGAAAGAAGGGATATAGATACATTAAATAAATAAGCAAGCAAGCAAGCAAACTAAAACAGAAATAATCCGCCACGAATGCACTATTATTGTGTCAAGAATTTGTCGCAGGATGCACCTACAATAAAACAAGGGGCTCTTTGGTGGCCTCTGACTTCCCCAACTCCTGCCACAGGGCTACTCCAGAAGCACCTTTCCTCAAGGGGCAGAGAGAGCCCGGCTCTTTTCATTGTACCTCATCTTGCTGCTTTATTATACAGTTTTGATTGATGCTTTAAACATTCTTATAAAAATATATATATATATATTTAAAAAAAACTACACTAAAAATTGATGTTAGGGTTGCCTGAAAAGCAGCTTATGAATACCTTAAATTTCATTTGTTTATTTGCCTAGCTAAATTTATATACCATTTTAGTGTTGTAAGACATCCTCAAAGTTGTAAGACACCCTCAAATGTTAAATAGAACATTTAAATTATCGATAAGAAACAGTTAAAATCAGGCATTCAAAAGATGATTAGAATCAACAGTAATTCAAAGAAATGAAACACACGCAACTTCTACATACGGTAGCTGGATAGACTTACCTAAATAAAAATGGGATTTCAGCAGGTGCAGCAAAAGTGTGTGCAGGGAGACAAAATTTCAGGAACTTAGAAAGTGCAGTTACTGCCACACTAAAAAACTGACTTCGTGTAAGCCAGATGAATGTTTTGTGGCACCTGTAACAGTGCCGAATAAACAAATAAAATCACTCTCACACATACTTCTGGAATATACCACAGGGGTACCATTGCACAGCTTTGAGTGTGGAAAACAGCTAGTAGAGAAAGAGTGAAGAGTTCTCTCTCCCCCACCACTCCTCTGCTCAAAATAACCACCTCCTGAGCCTTATCTAGGGTGGCCATGAGTCCTGCTTTATTGAGGACAATCCTCTGTTTGAAGAGCAGTCTGCTCCAAATCTGGTTTAAAAATAAAGAGTCTTGAAGTTCTCGATCAACAGCACCTGGACAGCAAACTGAGCAAGCAAAACAGGTCACCTGGTCAAAATCTTCGCCAATATGGTGAGATATGTTGTATTTCTATTTAAATTATAATTCTTCTAAATTTGCATCAATACATTTAAAATAAATACATGCAAATATCATCCAAATGTACACACTCTTTTGTCCTATTGATATATTCCCCTTTTGTGGTGATGCATCAGTGGCAAGCCAAGGCTTATGTAGGCTGTTTGTTTCCCTAGCTGTCTGTTTGTCCATCCATTCCAAAAAGTCGGAGGAAGAGACTTTATCCCATGTAGCACTAAGTAACTCATTCCATTGGCACAAGGATTTCTCCCCTTTTTTTATTAATAGTTTTAAACTGAATTTTCCAAAAAGGAAACAGAAACAATTGCAGTCAAAAAATACAAACTGAATAAATCAAGACAATGTGTACTATGCATGTGAGTTAGGGGGAGAAGGGGGGAATGGCTGGTGGCCCACCCCACCCCAGTACTCAGACATTCAAGCAAATAGCTTTGTATAAGAAGTCCATATATCTTCCCATTTTCTTGTGTTTACAGAAGGTCACCTCCTCATATGCTGCCAGCTGAGTCCTGTCCTCTGTGCGCTGCACAATCACAGCAATAGGCTCTTTCTTGTTATCTTTAATGGTTAGTTGTTAGACCATGAGTGCTCTTACAAGCCAGTCCCTTAGAAGACAAGTTCCAAAGGACTGGTATGTAACTCAGTAGTGTAGTAACATCTGTAAGGACTTATGCCCAGTTACCTTCCCTCCACTCTTTCCAGGCACAATCTGCACTTTAAAGCTCCGTGCCTGAGTACCCTTTTTTTTTTCCCCCTCCAGAGCTTTTACCATGGAAACTCACTCTTTAAATCTCAGTCAGTGCAAATGGCAATCTGCAGAAAACCCAAATTGACATTTGTTTCGATTGAGCGCTAAAGAACAGGTTTTCGCAGGGAAAGTTCCAGGGCAAAAAAGGAACAATGCTCAGACACAGAACGTTTAAGCATGGACATGTGCCTGAAAGTAGCAGGGCAAATTGTAAGTGTGGATAAGCCCTAAATATCAAGGAGGTATCCAGATCCATATTTATGCTGCTGATGGCCTCTAACCAAAAGACTGTGACTCTAGCAGAAGACCAAATCAACAATGATTCACACTTGTGCAGTGGAACTTCCTACCCCTGTACAGGCACACAACCAGTCTGTTCTGGTTCCCCAATACCAATCCTATGGAGCAGATTTGGAGAGTGGGTGAAAGTTCTGCTCAGCAAGCATAAATCCTTGCGCTAATAGAATGAGTGCATTGGATAACACCTGAAGTCAAGGCTTTCTTCCTTGAAGCATTTGCTCCATGAAGATGAGAAACAAAATCCTGTTCCATTCTTCCCATTTGGCTTGTTTTTCGGCTAGGTGAACACAGCCATGCATGAGGCCAAACTGATGGAGGAGTGTGACGAGCTAATGGAGATCATCCGTCAGCGCAAGCAAGTGATTGCCGTCAAGATCAAAGAGACAAAGGTAGGACCATGCTGCCTAATTTACTGTTGCCCCTCTGCACTCTGGTATGACCTGTTACGTCACCCTTAATTCTGTGAACCATTTGCTTGTGTAATTAATTTCTTTATTTTTCAGTGGCTGTATATCTTTCCAAATTTCCCACTGAGATGGGAATAAAATGCTGTGTATTCATCATCCAGAATTGACCTCCACAGTCATTTACGGACACATGGTTAAGACTTTTTTTCAGGGAAGACAATCTTACTTGGCTATGAGTGATCGCCAAAGAAGAAGAAGATACACCATACATGGATTCCCCCAAAGAATCTTGGGGGCTGTAGTTTACCAATAACAGTTATTTTTTAAAAAATACAGTTCCCAGGATTCTTTAAATATATGGTGTGTACACAGCATTTCAGACTCATATTTAGGGAAGCAGATCTTTTCTATCAAACTTGCCTTTGATGGCCAGAGATAAGGGTGGGTTGAGGTAGCAAATAATGAGCATTCTGAGACCCACATCAACCCATTGTGATGGAGTGGGCTGCAAGTCAAAGAAAGAAAGAAGGTGCATATTTATTAATTAAGTGCACAGGACCCTTTTCTTCATAGAAGAGTAGCTGCTTACAGTCCATGAAACATCTTATTCTTCCTTTAATCCTTGTGCAATATTGGGTGGACATTACACCTCATATGTTGCAGAGTCTAAAATTGTGAATTTATGACAAGGATGAGGAGAGGAACATAAAAGCCCTGCCACAGGTTGTTCCCCCCACCATGGACAGTGCTTTTAGAGGCCTTGAGCAGAGGGGTGTGTGTGGGTGTGGGTCTGTGTGTGTCCTAATTATATAGACAGTACCCAAAAATCGCAGATTGTGTATTGGAAAAGAACTCTGTTTTTTTCTCTCATCACTTTCTCTCATATCTATATCTATATCATCTATATCTATATCTATATCTATATCTATATCATCTACACACACACACACACACACACACTCCTTATGAATGCAAAGATTTGATTGAAATTACATGTGAATTTCCAGTAGAATCTCAGGAGCCAGAGAGTTGGCTAAATAAGATTGACAGTGGTCATGAGCTAGGCTTCAGCTCCCATTATTATCTCCCTGCCATGACTAGCAAAGCCAAAATGAATTAAATAAAGTCTACAAAGAATTAAGAAAAAAATGCATAATTTATCCAGGTTGCAGAATTCAGCTGGGGTGGGGTGGGGGGTAGAGTTGGCACAGGATTTTTATGTTGTCTTTTAGCTGGGAATGCATACATCAACCTGGCCTTGGGTAAAGATAAAGGGACCCCTGACCGTTAAGTCCAGTCGCAAACGACTCTGGGGTTGTGGCCCTCATCTCGCATTACTGGTCGAGGGAGCCGTCATTTGTCCGCAGACAGCTTCTGGTTCATGTGCCTGGCATGACTAAACCGCTTCTGGCAAAACCAGAGCAGTGCATGGAAACGCCATTTACCTTCCTGCCGGAGCGGTACCTATTTACCTACTTGCACTTTGACGTGCTTTCGAACTACTAAGTTGGCAGGAGCAGGGACCGAGCAACGGGAGCTCACCCCATTGTGGGGATTCGAACTGTCAACCTTCTGATCGGAATCCCAAGAGGCTCAGTGAGATTGCTGAGTAGTGTTTCATAGCAAAATAGCTCTGATATGTGAAGATGGTGCAAAGGGAAAAAAAAACAGAGTGAGAGATTGGTTGGGGTTAATGTGCTTTGGCTTTGATTTGAGTAGCAACTTGCTGAGTTAAGAAGCTGCCTTTTAGTGAGGAATCTGGACCTCAATTCTTAGAAGACTGAACTTTGCAATGTCCAACACTTAATCCTATGATGCTCCAGAAATGACAAGGCAAAAACTCTTGCTTCTGCCCCTGTTACCTTTCTTGCAGGGCCTTCCCTGCCCAGCAACCCAACTCTGAGGAGGAGGGAGAGCTGGGCACTGTGCCACTCACCTCCTCACCATGCCAGGTGTTTGCAGCCTCTGCTTTTTGGAAGCCCTCCTTCCCCCTTCTTTCCTTCTGATCGTTTTCTTGATGAGTCTGGGCATAAACGAACCATCCATCAGCCCATTAAATCCCAGCAGGAGAGTCATTTCCTTGTGCAAACAACCATTTGAAGTTCTGGTCTGCCTACTGCTAGCTGGAATGAGCGTCTCTCTCACTCCCTCTCGCTCCTGCTTGGCATCGGCTTTGACATTTCCAGTAATGATGAATGAAGGTGAGCAGGGGAAGATTGGCAGGAGCAAAGCGTGGCAGCAAGGAGATGGGAAAGGCATTAATTGCTCTGCACCTCTGCACTTAGCTAGCTTTGGTTTTTTCCTCCCCATTCTGTCATCTCAGAAAGGGGAGCTGCACCCCCCCCAAAATCATTGGAACCCTATTGTAGTAGAGACAACATTCAGTAGTGGTTCCAGTGGTGATTGCTAATGCAAAGGCACCTTCAAGCTGGGATGGCTGCAGGATATAAAATCAGGTCATATCCTAGGAAAGGAAAGCCCAAGCTCTTAAGTACAGCCCTGCTCCCTGTAAATTCAGTCTTCTCCTTATACCACACTAGACTATTTTGTCCATCCAGCCCAGGGTTGCCTACAGTGACTGACAGTAGCTGTCCAGCAGAGGTCCTCCCTATCACCTTCCTTCCTGCAAAGGAATTGCTCTTCCAGGAAGAAAACCATCACTGCATGTGCTGTTGCTGAGCTGGAATGCATTGCAGTGGTGGAGGACGTACGGTCCTGTGGCCGGCAAGCATTTTCTTGGGAGCCTGCCATTGTGCTGCTTCCTCCGTAACCCTCCAGGGGTGTTGCAGTACGCAGTTACGAATTCACAGCGCATTTGACACCAGCGTTCATTCCATCTCAGAGCTCGAACAAGACAGCTCTGACTTAACAGCCAGTGACTCTGCATGTATGAAATTCTTGCTAGTTGAGTTTGGCAGGGCTATTACTGGGCAGCACTGTTACCCCAGGCCAAAGTAATGGCAGAAATATCAGTCATAAATCAAACTTGTCATCTGGTGTGAACACAGCTCGCTCCCAGAGCACATCCGCTATCAGCACAACCTGTGCCTGCTTCCATGCATCCTTCACTCTGAAAGAGAAGGATTCAGGCAGCATGTGAGGCTTGCTTATTTATTTAATCACATCTTAGAATTCCCCGGTAGTATGGTCCCTGTTTTGAACTGGAAGTTGAAACTGTGGGATGAACCCATGCAGTAAAAACAAAGGTTTGGTCCCATCCATCATCATCATCATCATCATCATCATCATCATCATCGGCAAATCTATTTATTTAAAGAATTTATATCCCAGTTTTAATTACAACAGCCCTTAAGATATTCTGGTCTAAGTTGTTCAGGACTTAGTACACTGGTACAAGAACCTTGAATGGAGCCCAGTAGCAGGTCTTTTAACACTGGTGCCATGCCTTGGTGGTGGTTTATTCCTGGTTTCGATATAGTTCAACCTCTGTTCTTTTGATGTGTGTGAGAAGAGAGACTCAAACCAGATGAGACCTTTACAAAACCTGAACTGTAATTTGGAAGTTTCTCTAGGTCGAACCTGAGTCTGTTGGCTTCAGGGCTATTTTGCCTAGAAGAAGTTCACAGATTTGAGGTTTCCCCACTTAAATTCTACATCTGTGTAAGATTCTTAGTTTATGTGTTGCCTGCACTCTTTGGGTGTTTGTGATTTTAGTGTTTAATCAATTGTTTAATGTATTTCCCCCCCTTATATCATTTATTTCTCTCCCCGTACTAAATGCTTCTTGACATTTTAGTTGTTGGTTTTCTAGCTCCCTGCCCCCCGCCCACTGGATTTATTGAGCCTCCAACCATGACTTGTGCTCTAACAGCTACCTCTGCATAAGCAATAGGCCCCAGCATAGCCAGTAGTCAGAATGGTGGGAATTGTATTCCTGCAGCATCTGCAGGGCCACAAGTTCCCCATCTCTGTTTTTAGAGCTAATCCAAAAACAGCACTCGTTGGTTCTTTTATCAGAGCCAGACACTTAAGCAAGTTTTGAGTTCAGCAGCACTTTTTTTCAGGCTAGACAATAAACTATCACAATGTGATGGTGGCATATTTGTGAATTCTAAAGTCTGTTCACTGTTTTGTGACATACTTATTCAGCCTAAAAAATGTATTGTGCTACTGTTGCATTGGGGATTTCATTCTCTATAATTCAGGGCTGGGAAACCTTTTCTGTTCTGAGGGCTGTTTCCCCCCATGACCATTATCTGGAGCCAGCAGTAAAAGCAGGCAGGGCAATAGATGCGCTTCTTGCCTCTATACAGCAGACTACATTCCAGCCATGCAAAAGTCACGGGTTTTGTATGCACACCTATACATACCTCTCAGACTCTCATACTTCCATCCAGGTAAGCATGAGGCATGATCAGTGTTCAAGGACACATTCCAGCCAGGCAAAAACACTCCTGGAGCATCTAGAGTGAGGCTGTGTAAGGAGTGTGACCAGCAGAGAGCCCCAGGGTAGAGAGGCCTGGAGCACCACATATGACCCTTGGGTCAGAGGTTCCCCACCTGCTGTAATAGGTAGACAGCATTTAGAGGAGCACCATAGAGGAGGGAGAAAGGTTGTTTTCTGCTGCTCCAGAGAAGCGGACACAGAGCAATGGTTCCAAACTACAAGAAAAAAGATTCCACCTAAACATTAGGAAGAACTTCCTGACAGTAAGAGCTGTTCGACAGTGGAATTTGCTGCCAAGGAGTGTGGTGGAGTCTCCTTCTTTGGAGGTCTTTAAGCAGAGGCTTGACAACCATATGTCAGGAGTGCTCTGATGGTGTTTCCTGCTTGGCAGGGGGTTGGACTCGATGGCCCTTGTGGTCTCTTCCAACTCTATGATTCTATGATTCTATGATTCTATGATTCATTTCTTGTTACAGGGTGGGCCCCTTGAGGACTGGTGAGGAAGGATCGGATATAGCATGCTTTCTTGCCCTTTACTCTTCTGAAGTTGGAAATGTTGGTGGTTCATTCTTGCTTTAGCAAATGTTGGGTACCTGAATGTAAATTCCTGAACAGGAGATTGCAAAAAAAGTAGGAGAGAAGGCTGGATCAGTGCAGCGGAAGTGCATCCTTGGAATGGATTGCTGGTGATGAGGTTGGCATCAGGGTAGGGGTTAATTATACCCTTTCTTGATGGAAGTGACAGGCATCCAGAGAGACGGTGGGGTGGGGAGGATGGGAGAGAGAAATACTGCAGCATTTCTGCCCATCATCGGTGGGGGCTCTGCCATCTTCCCTTCACTTGTCAGAGAAGGGCTTCAAACTGACAGGCTGCCCCAGGGCAGCTACTCCAGCTCTGATTTAGAAGCTGACAAGGAAGAGCGCTGAGAGCTGCTGTCATTTGGGCTTGGTTGGGCTCTGCACGGCACACAGAAGTACCCAAATAATTCAGGGGAGGGAATCAGAACAAGCCATCTGTGTGGGTCAAGCAGCGCATCCCTTTTCAGCATTCAGACTGTCCAGCTGCTACTGCAGTCTGAAAAATAGACAGCATTAGGATGGATTTATTGAGAGAAGGGGACAAGAGAAATAATTGAATGGGGAGGGGGCATGCGTGTGTAAGAAAGGGAGGGTGTAGGGCAGTTCTCGTCCTGCCCACCATTGATATGAGGACACTGGAAAAGTTTGCATAAGGAAATGCAGACCATGGGCTGAAATAGCTTCTCCACCTGTTTTAGATCCTGCTTTTCCTTCAAGGAGCTGAAAGTGGCATACGCGATAGTAGTGACTGGCCCAAGGCCACCCAGGAATCTTCATGACCAAGGGGTGATTTTGAAGCTGTGTCTCCACTGTTCCAAGCCCAGCCCTCTGACCAATGTGCCACACTGGCTCTGCTGTATGAATGGGACAAGAGTTCTTTTGCAGCAGGAAGAGAATTCTCATGTTTTTCTCCCAGGGACATGACTGGACAGCTCATGTCCAACCTTTGTCCACTTTCTAGTGTCAGTACTTTTTTAAAAAAATCATGCGGTGTATGTGCACCTGTAGCTATTTTCCAGCAGGTGTGTGTCCAGAACTTTTCTCTTTTTAAACCATATTTCCTTGAAATGGACTTCATGTGCAGCTGCCTCTGGGCACATGTACATAATTAATTGAGCATAATGAATAATTAACACAGAAGACACAGCCTAAAAGGGAGAGACAAAACGATAGAGATCCAGCTACGTTGCTTGAGCTTAAGGCAGCCAAGGAAGGATGAAACTTGAAGGTCAGTCAGTCTGAACAGGCTGGCAGAAGGCTAGACTAGGATGTGGTACCATTCACACAATTAGCAATCACTTGAACTGCTTTATTTTTAATGTAAATTGCAAGTGTGAGGTGAGGGTTCTTAGGTGCATGAATAGTTCCATGTTTTCTTTGGCCTTAAGCTTGGCATGAAATGGGCAAAGGAAACCAGTCTTATACAGCAACCATTTCAATGTATTTCTTCTTGTTGATTTCCAGTGGTGGAGTAGCTGTGTCCTATACAATTTTGGTCCTATTGACTTGCTTTGCCATTGAAGATGCTGGAGAGATGAACACTGAGTGAGCAGCAGGGGGCTGAGGCGGCCTATTCTGATTCCAAGCATATAGATGTGGATATCCTCAGAGCCTCTAAGAGCTGTTCTTTCCAGTAGGACCTCCAAGGCCTAAATTCCTCACAGAGAAAGACCTTGCCTGGGGATACCACAATACTTCCCCTCTTCCCATGGTAGTTCTTTTCATCTGCTTGTTCATTCTGCAACCTCCCTTGTGAGGTCACTTCATTTCTCTCTCCCCATCCCATGGTTTTTACTTTTGATGTGCTTGCCAGTATTTCAGTGATATAAGCCACTGCCTTTGAATGTCACCTGCCTGCTTCCCTGTGCACTAATGAGGCTTCAGTTGTTTCTTCAGCAAAACCTGTTGTTTTTTCCCCGTCTGCCCATTTCTCCAAGGTGATGAAGCTGAGAAAGCTGGCCCAGCAGGTAGCCAATTGCCGGCAGTGCCTGGAGCGGTCGACTGTCCTCATCAACCAGGCTGACCACATCCTGAAGGAGAATGACCATGCACGGTTCCTGCAGACAGCAAAGAACGTGGCAGAGAGGTATGGCCTTTTACTCCTTAAAATGACTGGGACAGCATGCAGACCTATCTGGCCCACAAAATAATGCCCACATGCTCTACCAGTGAGCTTTGTCCCTCTTGTTGAACATAGAAATAGTCTTTACCTCAAGTCAGACCACTAATTTATCTAGCTCAGTACACAGTGCCTAGGGCAGGGATAACCAGTGTATTGGTCTGCAAATGTTACTGGAATGCAGTTCCCATCAGCCCCAGCTGGCGAGGCTGTATTGAACACCACCCTGGGATCTTTGGGCAGTATATAAATCTAATAAATCAAATAAAAATCAAATATAGCCACAACTTCCATCAGTCTCAGCTGGCTTGGCCTATGACACTGGTCTTCCCCTGGTGGGTTGGGACCCACTAGTGCAGCCTTTCTCAACCTGTGTGTCCCCAGATGTTGTTGAACTACACTTCCCATCACCCCTAGCTAGCAAGGCCAGAGCTCAGGGATGATGGGAGTTGTAGTCCAACAACATCTGGGGACCCACAGGTTGAGAACCGCTGCACTAGTGGGTTGCGGCCTGATCCAAGGTGGGTCGCAACAGGAGCACTAGCACCCTACAGATATATGGCGAAGGATTAAGAAATGGGTCCCCAAGTGGACATTTGTGTTAAAAGTGGGTCTGAAAAGGTTGAAGATACTTAGCCTGTGATCAGGCACCATGTTGGCTGCTCTTAGTCTAGAGTTTCAAGACGGGGTTTTTCTCAGCACTACCTGAGTTGACCAAGGATCAAACTAGGGACCTTCTACATGAAAAATATGCACTCAAACACTGAGCCTACAGCCCCTTTTCTGTGGATGGAACCACCATAGATGGAGGGAGTGGAAGTGGCAGAATCTGGCAGGTATTTGCAAATCGATTCAGGATTTAATGGTTGATTTAATGAGAATCCCATACTCCTGCTGTCTCCGCACCTTGACCCAGTGCCTCAGACAGAATGTCACAGGAATTAAAGCAATGCTCAAGATCCGTTAAAACTGAAAGCAGCTGTTTGGGTGACGGCGGCCTCAATGTTTGTGTTTCATCTGCCTGCCCCAGGGCCTAAAGCTTTTCTTAGGGTTCAAAGCACAATGGTCTTGGGATGACAGCTGCAGCTGCAGGTGTTCTTTAGAGGGATTCAGAACCAGCATCAGCACATGCCATCCTTGGGCAGCTGCCAGGACTCACCGCTGGTTGCCTGCCCTGCCCCCCAATGGCCCAGAACTCAGCAGCATCAGGCAGCTACATCTAACCACCCTTTAAGTGTCCCACAAGACCCACCCAGGCCCAATGACAGCAGAGGAGACCCACCAGAGACTACCTCCCCCAGGGGCCCTGGCGGATTTCATCTGTTTGCTAGAGAAATAAAGGACTGAATCTGAAGAAGGATGGGGAGGAAGCTGCATAGAGGGCAGGCACTAGTGTTAGTGATCCTTACTATAGCAACAAGAGTTTCCTCCAGTGGCAGTAGAGGGCTCCTCTGGGCAGGTATCCACCTTTGCACGGATGTCTGTACATGACCTTGAATCTTTTCAAGCACTTCGGTTTATTTTCAGTTCTTCTCCTTTCCCCCCAGACTCTATCACACAAGGGAAGGAGGAGTTTTGGGTTTTGTTGCTTTCAATTATTTACAGATTTAATGTGAACTTTCTTTAAGTACACGAGAGCGCCTCCAGCTCGGCCAAATTAACAGCTTGGAGCGGGAGCTGCTTTTGCAGCAGCGTCAAAACGCCAAAGAGATCAGAGAGAATGCAGAAGTGGGCCATCCCCCCATCAGGCCAGGGAAAGAGACCGCAAGCGCTAGTGCAAATATGCTAGGCTGATTGCTGCCAAACAGGATCAGACTCTTCACTGTCATCCCATGAGCAAGCCACAGTAGTCGCTGGGTAGTATCTAAAAACAAAAAGGGTGTAGGGGCTCAACACCTTCTGGGAGGCTGTTAGGGGACAGGGAAACCCTGCCTTATACCCCTGGAACATAGGAGTTATTTTTAGTTATCCTGTGTTGTGAGAAGGTAAATGCTCTGAGAGTTCCTTTTCCTTCTAACTTCATATGTTCACAGATTTTGGGATGGCTACTCTTGCTGTCCACTGGATTGCAGTTCTTCTTTGAAGCATGGGTTAGTTTGAGACATGGTTCACTCTTGAATCAGTCCCAGGCCCTGGATGTAAAATATGGCTTCATCTGCACTATACATTTAAAGCAGTATCAAACACTTTAAACAGTCATGGCTTCTTCCCCCACAAAAGAATAAAAATAAATCTAGTCTGCTATGGATGCTGAGAGTTGACAGGAGCCCCCTGTTCCTCTCCCAGAGCTACAGTTCTCAGATAGTTAAACAATCAATCTCTCTTTCTTCCCAGGGAACTCTGGGAATTGTAGTTCCGGGATGGGGAATAGGGGCTTCCTAGCAGTTTTCAGCACCCTTAACCAACAACAGTTCCCAGGATACTTTGAAGGGAAGCCATGGCTCTTTAAAGCAGCACATGCAGCTTTAAATGTTCAGCACAGATGGAGCCTATGTGTGAAGCCCAGAGCACTGGCCCATCAAATCCAGCAATATCTATTCCAGCCTTCCCTAGCCTGGTACCCTCCAGGGGCTGTTGGACTCCAATTCCCATCAGCTCCAACCAGCATGACCAGTGCTCAGAAATGATGGTCATTGTAGTTAAAAAAAAATAATCAGAGGGTACCAAGTTGGAAAAAGTTATTCTACTCTAACTGGTGGTAGGTTCCTCTGGCTCCGGGCAGATGCTTTGCCAGCACTCGAGATCCTTTTTAACTGGCAATGCCAGGGGGTTGAGCTTATGACTTTCTGAATGCAAGGAAGGTGCCCCTCCCCCTATAGTCAATGCTAGGACTCAAATATAGGGATTCAAAACATCCCATAGTGAGGGTTAAGGTATTGGGAGCTTGGTGGGGAAGGGGAACATGACAAGTATTTGACATTGCTATAAATTTTGAGAGTCATCTAGTCTAAATGCCTAAATAAACTGGGTCATAACCTGCTCTAAGATGAGTTCCACCATGGTCACTCTCTTCTTTTATATTCTTTTATAAAGTTTTTAAGTGAAGGAGAGGAAGGGAGACATAAAGATGGGGGAACAGTGGGAAAGATTGTGGTAGAGAGAGAGAGAAGGAGAAGCAAAAGGAAGTAGGGTAAAAATATTAAAAGTGAAGTATTATAGGTTGAAGTTAAATGTGGTACCAGGATCTGAAAAGGTGATGGTTACTGATCTGGAGGATTTGAGCCTCCAAGGGCTTCTGATTTCTACCACCTCTCCAAGCAAATGGGATGCATATGGCTCTTGTGGAGATCAAGGAAAGATTTGGGAATTGGGGAGGGGAGCTCATTACACAATCTTCCAGCTACCAGACTCTTGCACGGGCAATTGAGGTCCTGCATTTGAAGCCTGGGCGTCTCTCCTCCCCTCCTCTTCCTGCTGGTGGTTATATCACTGCCAGGCTGTTTTCAGCTCTTTAATCAAAAATCAAAGTGCCGCCTGGGAGTTACAAACACCACCTAATGTATATTGATGCTCTCTTCTGTCTTTCAGGGTCGCCATGGCAACAGCATCCTCTCAAGTTTTGATACCCGATATCAATTTAAATGATGCCTTTGAAAACTTTGCTTTAGATTTTTCCAGAGAGAAGAAACTGCTGGAGGGGCTGGATTATCTAACAGGTTTGTGCCGATTCTGCAATCCCAGCTCACCCTCCGCACATCCCCAAACTTTCCCCTGCTCCCAATTTGACCTGCTTTCTTTGTAAACCTGTCAGTGGAAATTTGGGGGCTGGGGGGCGGGATATGGCTTCCTTATCATTTGTTTCTTATGCTTTTTGGGTAATACCAATATTACAGCTCAGTTGGCATTTCACGGGGGCTCTGATTCCACCAAGTGCAGAACACAATGTTATCTGACTCGTCTTCTGCTTATTTTGAAATCCTGTGGAAGGGGGCAAGATTCCCTTCCACCAGACTCAAGCACAAATGGAGAGAGAAAGAGAGTCCCAGGGGCTGGCTAACAATGTCTTTTGACTCATCCTTAAGAGGAGACTCTGTTCTGCTTCCTGGCAGCCATAGTAGCAATAGGTTTCTGGTAAGCAGAGGAGGCTTGCTTACCTGCGGAGCTGGTAACATCAGCAGCTTCATAGCCACACACCTTTGCTGTATTTGTTAGCCAAGAAATGGAGTAGGTGGGTGATGTTTACTCCAAACAGCAGGTGCCACTTAAGTTCATTATCCAGGCCTGCAGGACCTGGTCCATGTATGCAAATGTCCTGCATCCACTTGAGGTGATGGGTGGGCATATGGTGTTTTTGAATGCTTCCCTACATATAATACTTCCTGCAAGTAGAATATAAGCAAAGTCCTCTTCTTGCTGTGCTGGGTTTCTGCATAGGAGCATTTCAAAATGGGGCTTTCCTCACTTTCATCTTGAGATGGTAGAGTTAGGGCCAACTCAAAGGGGACAAGAGGGTCATTTGTCCTAGGTTTCAACCTCAAAGGGGTCCTCAAATTTAGACACTTCTTAATGTGGGGGGATTTAATAAGTTTTGCAACCTGTTTTTATGCATATCAAGCTAAAACATTATGTGTTCTGTCAGCTTAGAACTGTAAATATGAGCAAATGCTTTAAGCAAACATTTTAATTTGGTAAAAAACATACATGTTTTTTGTAAACTGATGTAGAATTTGTCGTGTTAAAGAGCTAAAAACGTCTCTAAATTTTGATCTGAAAAGTCACTTCCAATGGCACAAGATTGTGATGAGCATGTCTTCTCAATCAGCTGATTATGTAAGCAAGCTATTTACTCTTTTTTGGTGCCTTATTTTGTTTTCAAGTGCTGCCATTTTTAAAAAAGCTTTTATTATGATCAGGGGCCTCCAAAACTGTACGTGGCCCCGGGTCTCTCTGGGCCTCTGAGGGGGCCTGTGCTCAGTCTACCATATCACCTCATTCTGTTGGACATTGACCAAGGCCATAGCTCACTGACAGAGCACCTGTTTGCATGCAGAATGTCGCATATTCAGTCAAAGACATCTCCTAGGGCTCATTGCCTGAGACACTGAAGAGCCACTGCTAGTCAGTGCAGCCTCTCTATGGCTCCCTTAGAAGCATGCATCTTTTAGGAGAAATTCTACAGAAGCCCTTAGGCCTCTCAGTCTGTAAATCCAATTGTTTATTGTAGCAGGGCATGTAAAAATTGGCATAGTGCAGAGGAATGTGACTTGTTCCCAGGGTTTCAATTAAAAAAATCTGGGTTTTTTAAAATTCCTTTTATTAAAACACACACATTCACACAGAGAGAGACATTCACACACAAGTTTTGACAGGACAGCTTGGCTTTAATTAGTTTATTAACCTGATTATGTCCAAATGTCTTGAGTCGTATTTCATTGTTTCAGCCTTAATATGTGATCTCTCTGTCTTTCGTGGACAGGAGGCCCTCCCAGCCATCTGTCGCATTATGCAAGGGGCCACGGATTGATTCTGGTGAAATTTCCCAGTGGACTGAAGCTGCAGAGAGAGAAAATTAAGCAGTGTGTTAATATCTGGAGTTAAATGGATAGTAGTAGATCCACCAAAGAGGGGTTGGGAAAGGAAGCAAGTGGCTAAGAGAGCTGGCATTATCCAGGGAAAGCCAGAAAATAAAGCCTGCCTGATGACAATGTGGTAGACAAAAAGTACTATGTGGCACCTGTCAAAATGCCAGCTCTACAGATCAAAGGGGTCAAGGTAGCATATATGGGGTAAGGCAAGTGATCTGGTCCCAGGCTATTAAGGACTTTATATATACCATATTTTTCGCTCTATAAGATGCACCCAATCATAAGATGCACCTATTTTATAGAGGAGGAAAACAAGAAAAGCCAGAAAGAGCCACAGACACGCTCACTCGGCGCAGCTCTTTAAAGATAGAGTGGCTCTTGCTGGCTTTTCCGGGAGGTGGGAGAAGGGACTGACGGGCTGCCCTCCGTCCCTTCTCCCACCTCCCTGAAAAGCCAGAGCAAGCTGCACAGCTATCGCTGAAGCTAGCAGAGCAAGAGCTGCGCAGCGCCTCTTGTTCTGCTGGCTTCCCAGCAAATCGGGATGAGGGATGGAAGGGATATGTAAGAGCTCCCTTCCATTCCTCCTCCCGTTTCGCTGAAGAGGCACTGCGCTGCTATCGCTGAAACCAGCAGAGCAAGAGCAAGAGGGATGAGGAATGGAAGGGAGCCCTTACGGAGCGCCTTCCATCCCTCATCCCGCTTTGCTGGGAAGCCAGCAGAACAAGAGGTGCTGCACAGCTCTTGCTCTTGCTCTGCTGGCTTCAGCGATAGCTGCGCAGCCTGTATTCGCTCCATAAGATGCACACACATTTCCCCTTACTTTTTAGCAGGAAAAAAGTGCATCTTATAGTGCAAAAAATATGGTATATATAAAGGTAAAGGACCCCTGGATGGTTAAGTCCAGTCAAAGGTGACTATGGTGTTGCGGCACTCATCTTGCTTTCAGGCTGAGAGAGCCGGCATTTGTCCACAGACAGCTTTCCAGGTCATGTGGCCAGCATGACTAAACTGCTTCTGGTGCAACAGAACACTGTGACGGAAACCAGAGTGCACGGAAACGCCATTCACCTTCCAGCCACAGTGGTACCTATTTATCTACTTGCACTGGCATGCTTTCGAACTGCTAGGTTGGCAGGAGCTGGGACAGAGCAATGGGAGCTCACCCCCTCGCGCGGATTCGAACTGCCGACCTTCTGATCGGCGAGTCCAAGAGGTTCAGTGGTTTAGACCACAGCGCCATCCACTTCCCTAAGGACTTTATATACCAAGAGTAACACACTGAACTTGGCTCAGTAGCAAATAGGCAACTAGTGCAGGTCTCTGAGCACAGATGTTAAAGGGTCTTGCTCTTCAACAACTGTGCTGCAGCATTCTTTACTAACTGCAGCTCCTGGGTCAAGTGCAGGGGAAGCCCCACATGAAATGCATTGCAGTAATCCATATGGGAAGCCCCAAATTCTTCACCCCCTTTATTAAGAAATTCAGACAATGCTGAGGCAAGGACACAATCTTTTGGGAACAGAGGAATTACATTATACCTGGCCTACCTTATGCAGTATTTGCTCCTCTGGCTGACAGTAACTTTCCAAGTTTTCAGGTGAGGGTCTTTCATATCACCTGCTATCTGATTTTGGGGTTTGTTTTTTAAACTGGAGATGCCAGAGCTTGAATATGGGACCTTCCACATGTTAAACTGAGCTACAAGCCGGTCTGCTCAATGGTACTCTGGCACAGCTCTTGTTCATTTCACTAAGACTTTCACAGGAGAACTTCCCAGGGCATTGTGCTCTGTTTTTAACTAGTAGGACATACAGGGTGCCATTAGGATTTTTCTCCTCTGGTGTCTGAATGCCCTGTGTTATCCCTACATATCACAGGTAACAATGGCATAAGATAAGGTCTTTGGGGAAATGATATGTTTGGAAATCTGCCCGTTAAACAACTTTAAGCAAATTAGATGTCTAGCTTTAGAAGCTGAAGAGCCTGTCAATTAACTGATTAAAGGAGCATGTAATTACATAGAGCAGCATTGCTTAAATGAGTCTTTTTTATCATTGTGAATGAAAGTGACATCCTGTGAGAACTTAAAATTCCCAGCTACCTGCAGCCTTCTGAAGAATTGTTGAGAGGGCAGCCCCATTCTTCCCCCACCATCATGATGGTTTACTCCTCTGTTTTCCTCCCCACCTCTATATACTTCCTGTGGACACCCCTTATATTTTATTTTAGTCCTTCATGTATTTTGTTAAATGTTTGTCCATCATTTTATTTTTTTAAAAAAGGAAAAGTTATGTTAAAAGAGTTGCAGAGCGGGGAGGTGGTGGTTTGCTATGGAATGGTTGCAAGCCAATCAGTGCTATACCAAACTAGCTTCTGTTGCAGTCTGACAGAACAAGTCTTCCGTGAACTCAGTCTGCAAGAGTAAACTGCTCACCTGAATTTTGACTCATTGATTACAATTTCAACAGTGCTGGGCTGTTCAAATAACATACTTAATCTAAGTGGATCACTTCTAACCTTTTTTCGCCATTTCTAGTGCTTTCTATATTTTCTGGTGGCTAACATGACTTCTTTAAGGCATCTCTGAAGCTGCTAACTTTCTGCCTCTTATGTCAACTGTTGCCCCCACAGCACCCAACCCACCATCGGTTCGTGAAGAGCTTTGCACTGCCTCTCATGACACCATCACTGTCCACTGGATCTCAGATGATGAGTTCAGCGTCAGCTCGTATGAGCTCCAGTACACCATCTTCACTGGCCAGGCAAACTTCATCAGTAAGTAGCTGTTGGCTAGCATCTATTTCCTGGACATGAAGTTCAACTCATTGTAGATGGGCCTGCAGTATTTTCCTGTGTTTTATACTTTCACCTTTTCACACCTTTTGCAAATCCTCTGGATCCAGAGCAACCAAGGCTATAATTCAGAAAACTGAGATAGGTCAGGACTGCTGTTGCTGAAGCAAACAGCTGTTGAAATGACAGAGGTCCAGTAAGAGATTCAGTAAGTGACTAGGGATTCCTAAGGAGAGAAAGGGTATATGGAATATGTGTGACTCTTTTCTTTAAGGGCCCCTCCAGACTGATTTTTCTGTAGGTATATTCTGCAACGTACCATTGACTAATAGTAAATTAGTGGTGGATTTATACTGGAATGTCCACATTTTTTTCTTAAGTGACTACTCAGTGTTGCCACATTATTGTAATCTAGAAGGATGCTCTTGCACTGTAATACAACAGATATAACCCCGCCCCCTCAAAACCCCACAACATTTGTGGAATGAAGTGTGTCAGGATTTCAGCAGGAGGCTATGTGGCATGCAGCAGTTGGAAGTAATACTGTATGTGCACCCCAAAAACCTTTGCAGGAACAAACAGTATCGAACGTGGCTTCATGTATAACTGACCCAATGCAACCATGAAAACAAATAATCATGAATGCACAATAAAAAGGACGTCCCGAGGGGTCTTAAGTAGAAAAGTCTTTCTCTCCCCCACCCCTAAGTAGTTCAAGTCCTGCTGCTCAGCCACACTTAGCTTTGCTCTGCACTTCCTAGGCAAAGGCTTTCCAGGCCTGTGTTTGAGTAGTTAGAGCAGAAAAGCTGTGTTTTGCCACTGAATTGGAGCAACAGCAACCCACTCAAAACCTGATTTCCATTTGCTCTCAGTCAGTGGTAAAACACAGGTTTTCCCAGAGAAAGTTCTGGGATCAAAAAAACAAGAAGAAACCATACCTCACTTAGATGTGGACCTGGGAAACCCAGACCTGCGCCTAGAAATGCAACATAAAAGGAAGTGTGGGTGAACCTTTGGTGGTGGCGATGATAATGATGATGATGATGATGATGATGGGGGAACACACTGAAAGGTTTGGAGTATATAAACTCGGAGGAAGCCCTGGGTCAGGCTATAAGGGTGAGTGTTAGCAAGACTACCAAGTAAACCTTTAGCCTTAATGTCCCAATGACAGGATCTGCTTGAAGGTTATCTGCTCAACATGGTTGCCTATGAGAATCTTTACTTACCATGGTTAAAATTGGCTTTGAGCCATGTCTCTCCTGCTTTATACAAGCAGATATCAATTCTGAGCAAAGCCCGCAGAGCAACCGCATGACTAGAACAAATATCTGAAGCAAACCTAAAAATGCATGAGGTATTCTTTATTAAGCTGTCTATATTTTTTTTCCTAACTACATTCTGTGCTGTGTAAACCAGAGGAAATTCACCCAACAATATCAGCATGTTGAAAGTGGATTGAGGGGGGTGCATGCAAAGTTTGACACATGGAAAAGGGATTGTCGGAGGCTTGCTATTTGACCTGGGCCTTCTGTACCATCACTGAGCTTCTGAAAACTTGAGTGGTGCTGTGGTAAACACAGTTCTGTTGGCGCTTGGAGAAGCTGGCATCATTCAGTGGCTTCTGCACTCAACTCAAGACTCTCAGCACAGCAATTTGATTGTGAATCGGCCCCTTAGCAAGGCCAGAATATTGCATGACTGTGATTACAGAGTGGAAAGAAGATGGTGTTGTTCGTGAGAATTTAAACTTAATATTGTAAAGGCAAATCTCTGAGTAGCTTGCTTTATTTCTGGTCTGTAATAGTTTGTCTCCAAGATAGCCCATCAAGAAAGTAATGGAGTTAAACTGCTGGGCAGAGAAGTGTAGCGGCCGCAGGTTAACAGGATGTGATGGAGTTAGGGCAGGAACACTGATTTCCCAAGACAGTTGTTGTTTATCGGTAATGAAACATGTCCACAGAACAGCCAGCTTCAAACTCTATTATTGCATATCCCTTTTATCCCTCCCCTTCCTTGCCTGTCTCTCATCAGTTAAAAATCTTTTTCGTTAAGCAAACAAGCAAACTTTTCATTTGCTAGTTAAAAGTCACTTTAGATAACGTGAAAAGACGCCATATGTATTTTTCTTTCTTTGTTATACAAGAAAATCTTTAATAAAAACTATTTTTTAAAAAAAAGTCAGTTCAGATGTTCAGGAGGAAATTAATATAGTGTCGTCCTCAAAAGAATATATTGCTTTAGAATATACCTAGGTAGAGTAAACCACATGGTTGAAGCCTCACCCCAATCTGCTATATTCCTGTATTCAAGGAGAGGTTCAACATGGAGAAGTGTTTGAACATGTGAATTCCTATCTGCATTCTGAAATGGCACATTCTTGAAATGTCTGTACCGTCTTTTCCTGAACGCTTGTGTGGCTGGCTGGCTGAAACATTGACTAGGTATCCGTTGTGCATACACCAAAGAATCACGCGATTCCCGGCACCACTTCCCTTTGGGGGTGGAGGTGGGAATGTGCTTTAACTGTATGGTGTGCATGTGGCCATTGTGGTGCAGACATAACATTGTAGAGCAGTACACCAATTTAGTGCGAGGAAATAATGGTTACAATATTTGGGAACAGATCGTACTTGGGACTTGTGGGAATGAACAGACCCTCTTCTATGCTTTCCTTGTCCTTTCTCTCTTTCAACCAGTGGGAAGATTGCATACCTTCTGTTCCGTTGACGATTGGCCACTCCCAAGGCAACCTTAGCAGAGAGGGTGTGTTAGTGAGGGGAAGTGTGAGGTTGGAAGAAGCTTCAATAAGGGTTCCAGGGAGCACAAATCCAGGCAGCCAGGGGAAAAAAGATGAAGAGGAGGAAAGAGTCTGAAGTTCTGCTCTTCACTCTGCTTCTTGAAGGGTTGACAACCCAATTTAATTGTTGCATGTACACAGTGGTGGGTGGTCCAGTGAATCACTCCATGTAATGAAACCTAGTCTCTGGAGACCAGCCGTCCAGGGAGTTGTACCAGCAAGCATGCATTACAGCCCATTTAGAGGTGCGCTTACAGTCAGCTAATAATACTAGGATCGATTTACTTTTTCTCCCCGAATCACATCACAATTCTTATAGAAAACGTCTCTCTTGTCTAATTACTCCTGCGGAAACTTTGTTTGGCAGGGAAGGGATTAACAAGAGGTTGCAAGTGACAACTGCCAATGCCTCATCGCTTAACATACTGTGTAGCCTGTGAGCAAGGAATTAGCACCTTATGGTTCCATGTCTTGATCTCTGTATCCTATATTTGGGGAGGCAGAAAGGCAGGTATGCAAAAAGTATGGCCAGTAGTTCCATTTACAGGACTGTTTCATTGGCTGACTTTGCTCTACTTCTGTAGCCCCAAATTTTGACCACAGTCATCTTCTACCTTGTCAGGCCAGGAAACCCATTTTCCATCCTGTTCTGAAGCTCGGGTCATATCCACACCATTGAAAGCACTCTCATACCTTTAACCATCATGGTGAATCCTGGGAATTGTAGTTGGTTTTTTTAAGGGTTCTGGCCACTGTAGCTTTTCTCAGCCTGGCACAGAGAATGATCTGTAACTGACCCTTGGACATGGTGTCAGGGTTTATGGGAGTTGTAGCCCAAAACATCTGGAGGACACCAGGTTGAGGAAGACTGACCTAGAGTAGGGATGGGGAACTTGTGCCTCTCTGGAAGAAACAGAGCACTCCGTCTTTCTCTGCCACTCACTTACCTGTGTGAAATTTCCCGTTGGGTCTCTTGAGCCCACAGCCTTGTAGAGCAGGAATGGAGAACCTGTGAACCTCCAGATGTTATTGGATTGCAACTCCCTTAGTGTGCCAATCCTATGGCCAGGGATGGTGGGAAATGTAGTCAACAGCATCTGGAAGCCCCCAGGTTTCAAATTCCTAGCCTAGAGCAAAATAAAAAATGGTGGTACTGTTGTGGAACCCAGCTTCACCCTCCGAGAAATCTCATGCCATATTGCAACAGAACCCCAAGAAGACCTCAGCAGGGCTTGGTGAGAATTTTCAGAAAATATACGCACAAGCCAAGCCAAGTTCTTTGTTTCCACTTAAAGCTGTGACTTGCCCTGCCAGGACTGTAGGAAAGGCAATGAATCTCTCCCCACCCCGTTTGTGAGCCACTAAGCTTACTCCAGGCACACTGGTGTGTACAATTATCAGTTTGTTAATTAGCTAGTCTAATTGACTAAAAAAAGCAGATCCCTTAACAGAATTCGACATCTGCCCCTTTATTTTGTTTTACTACTTGATCTTTGCAAGAGAGCCAGCCGCAAAGCTAGTTCAAACCCAATATATAACAAGGGACTTCGGTGTCCTACCAGTTGGGTTAATCAATTTTTAAAAAACCTTTGGAATGGCTGAAAAGGTGTTCCTGTTTAATCAAGTAGCAGGGACTTTAGAAAAATGTTTTAAGCAAGTGCTTATAAAAACTGGAAGTAGCTAGTGCCATCTTTAGAGGCAACCTCTCAGCTGTTGCCAGACAAGCAACTGCCTCCTGTAAGGCAATGCATGGCGTACATGCACACCACCTGAAAACAAAGAAAATACTTCAGAAATATTGTTTCTATTAGCATGCAAATTTGTGCAATTTAATTGATAACTAATTTAATTGATATAACTGTTAACATTCCGATAATTGGGTTGCAGCTCCATTAACTTTTAATACCCATAGCATACATATAGATCACATTTCAAGCATATCCCTCCTCAAAAAAACAAACAAAACAAAACCATCTTAGGAACTGTAGTTTAAAGCCTTGCAGAGCTACAGTTCCCAACATCCTTAACAAACTACAGTTCCTAGGTGTGGGCGCACATTAGCAAACATCAAGTCTCTCTAGAAATACTTTCTTCTTTTACACAGAGCAATGCTGTGCTAGACAAAAGCAGCACTTTTCCATGCAGGCCTTTCTGCCACACAAGCGCTGCCTCCCAGATAGGACATAGCAGTTCTGGATCACGACTACAGTGGGGCGTTTGCCAGTCTGCTTTGGAGCCCAGCATTGTGTTATCTGAATACACAGCTTTGGACTACCTACTTTTGGGTTAAGGCTTGTCTCCTTGCCAAGGCTGAACTCTTCCAGCTTGTACACCCTCTCATTATTAACCCAGGTTATATTTGCAGCAACCTTTCAAACACCCTGCATGAGTGTTTATGCCACCCTAATTTAAGGAATGGGGCGTGGGTGGCGCTCTGTAAACCACAGAGCCTAGGGCTTGCCGATCGGAATGTCGGCGGTTTGAATCCCCGTACCGGGGTGAGCTCCCATTGTTCGGTCCCAGCTCCTGCCCACCTAGCAGTTCGAAAGCACGTCAAAGTGCAAGTAGATAAATAGGTACCACTCCGGCGGGAAGGTAAATGCTGTTTCCATGCGCTGCTCTGGTTCGCCAGAAACAGCTTAGTCATGCTAACCACATGACCCGGAAGCTGTACGCCGGCTCCCTCGGCCTATAGAGTGAGATAAGCGCTGCAACCCAAGAATCGTCCGCGACTGGACTTAATGGTCAGGGGTCTCTTTACCTTTACCTTTAACTTAAGGAATAAAGTGCTTCACTTATGTACAGTTCCTGCAGCCATGCCTCTGGGAATTAGATACAGGCTCTGGGAATTAGATAAAAACAATTTTGCACCCAGGCTGAAAAGCGAACATGTGTCTATCCCATATCCCTTTGCTTTGAGAAAGTATGAGCAGCATCACTTCTACATAGGACGCTGCACTCATCCATTTGTGCCCAGGAGGACAGAGGGAGATACAGTACAACCCTATGCATCATGTCTACTAAGCCCTATTGAGTGCAGTGGGACTTAATCCTAGATAAATGGGAATAGAATTGAAGAATCACACTCTTTTCAAGATACCTACATCATTAGTATTTCTACCTTTGACAGGGAAATCAGTATTAAGCTACTACTGGATCTTTTGCTGCCTAACACTAAGATACTACTGATGCAGATGTTGCTTTTTTCAAACAAACAAACAAACAAACAAACAAACAAACAAACAATCGTAATGAAATTTCCATTTTGCAGTTTAAAATATTGTACGTTTTTTGCATGTCCCCTTTTTTTGTGTGTGTGTGTGTCTAAGAACTCACCCAGATCTTGGATTCCTTTAGGTGCATACATTGCTTGATGGCTGTATCACCCTCTGGGTCTCACTGGGTTACATGATCCAGAGTTACAATGGGAAGGAAGAAATTAGTATTGCTGGGTCTGCTGACCCAGGCAGTTAAAAATAATACAGCTGTTATCTCCTATTGCTGCACTTCTTCCAGGGCCCTTCAGGTTGTAGGCAGAGCCAGATAATCCACTTCCTGCATTTAGCCTGCACATCTTATCTTCTTCTTGGCTTTGTTATCTCCCTGCCGACTTTCATAGATGCTTCACTGTCCTGCTAGATCAGGCCAGCATCCTGTTTCCAAAAGTAGCCAGCCAGATGTTTCTGGGAGCCTCCCAAGCAGGGCATGGAAACAGCAGCCCTCCCTGGAATGTTTTTTGATCCGTCTCCAGAACTCTTGCATGTTTTCTTCTCAAGCAAGAGTTACGACAACAGGCTGCCAATGATGTGACCTCCAGCCCGTTTGGCCACCAAGGGGCCCTCTTGGCTGGGCCAGCTTGGCCTTAATGAGCTTAGTTCCCATGGCATAATGAAACGAGCCACTCTCTGCTGCTTCTTTTGCTCTCCCTCCTGCAGGCTCCTCTGAACCTGCCAGGCAAGAGATTAAATCAACTGAAAAGATGCGCACTCCCAGCCTGCCTTGCACTTGCCTCCTCCATTGCTTTCTGTCTCTGTTACCAGATGTTAGCCCACTCTCCGGATTAGACAGATTTATTGGGGGGGGGGTAGGTTCCAGCAACAGGCAGTGGCCATGATAGCTAACTGTAGGGATGCTGGTGATAATGTAATTTGGTCCATGTTTTTAAGTGAACCAGCCTTAATCTACACTTCCCATACTGACAATGCAGGCACTCTTCACATTTTGCAATGCAGGTATCAGGTTTTTTAAACAACAAAAACAAAGTGTTCCAAAATGCATATCTTGCAGGCTAAATGTATCATTGAGGGAGAAATGTGTACAAAATGCACGTTTTGGGGCAAAATGTGTGCCATTTAAATGCTCGCTTTTGTGCAGGCTTAAAAGCAGGATGGGGATGGGTGGGAAACAGGTTAGAAATAACTTAACGGTTGAACACCTGCAAAACTGACATGGTCCGGAAATTGGTTGATCTGTCCCTCTCTAGCTAATTGGAACTTCTGTATCCTGAGAGAGGATGCTTTGGAATTCCAGTTGCTGGGGAATGAGCGCTGAGGAGCATCTGGTGCTTGCTTGCTTGCTTGCTTGCTTCCAAGAGCCACCTTGTCGCCCCTTGTGGGAGGCAGGATGCTACTCTCAATGGGCCTTTTGCAGACCTTTTCTGATATCCTCTGTGCTCCCTCCTGCAGGCCTCTACAATTCTATGGACAGCTGGATGATCGTCCCCAACATCAAGCAGAATCACTACACAGTGCATGGGCTGCAGAGTGGCACGAGATATATCTTCCTCGTCAAGGCGATAAACCAGGCTGGCAGCCGGAACAGCGAACCCGCCAGGCTCAAGACAAACAGTACGTGTCTCCAGGCATGCCTTTCTTCCAAGCAGCAAATGAGGAGGGGAAGTCATGGTGTGAATGGGTTGCATTCAAAGCTCCTTTACAGATGTATGCTTTGCTCAGGGCTGTAGTCTTAGCCCAGGAACCCCCCTGCAGTGTGTGTCACCTTTGGGGAACCCTGTCCATCTCGGCAATTTCTACAAAGTGGCCAGTTATTCAGAACTCATTCCTAGAGATGCCCTGGTCCCTGGATATTTGGCCGCTACTGAGGCTCCATGAACAATGGATCTCTGTGTAGGGATGCTGGGCTCACTTAGTGTCTTGATTTAGGCTGCATTGGGCTCCTTCTGTTGGCAGGATTGTTGTGGCCCCCAATTGCTGGCTTGCTAGTTCTTTTATGGTAGACGAAAGCAAGGTGGGGACAAGGGCGAAGATACCCCTGCTGGCTGCAAAAGGGGATGGGAAGGCAGTGTTGGGATGAAATGGCCAGGGGAACAGAGACACATGGTGACAACCAAGGGCCTGAAATACACTGGGCATGAGTAAATGGATGGTGAAAATAGTGCTGCTTCTCCATAAATTTCCAGTTGGAACATTCTAGGTTCCAGACTCTGAACCATTCAGTGGCAGTGCTGGCTTAGGCTAATAGGAGTTGTAGTCGAAAACATCCAAGTTGGGCAAGGCTGAGTTCAAGGGTCTCTGCACATAGCTAGATGGATGCAGTAATTGTGCCATTATTATGACATTGACTTCCTCAAATTAAGGAAGTTCATGGGAGGGACGTTTCCCATGGGGTGTAGGAAGCTGCCTTACACTGGATTAGACCATTGACCCACCTAGTTCAGTATTGACATTCCAAGTCCTACCTGGAGATGTCAGGAATTGAAGCTGGAACCTTCTGCATGCAAAGCTCAACCACAGAGCTCTGGCCCTTCCTCTTCTCCTTCCTTTCCAGAAATTCCCCCATTCCCCATCTCACTTTACTCAATAGGAACCCCAGTTCTTCCACAGAGGCATTTGGGGTGTCACAGCTGGCTGCATTGGGGAAGAGGAGACAGGAAGCTTTTCTTCTATGAATTTCTATAAGAGGATCCAAGTCACTAGACTTTTGACAGTAGTGTGAAGGAAGGTGATGCATGTAGGGAGAACAGAGGCAGCAATGGAAGGTGTAAGGTTGTACAAGAAATTCTGGTGCGCCATGCTCTGTCTTATAATTTGGCACAGCCTTGCACGGCCAGCAGAAGCTGAATTTTCTGTGGGGAACCCCCCCCCCCCCAATTTTCCAGAAGCTCTGCCTCTCTCTGTTTTGCTTGATGTTTCAATCCTGTCCTACCTGCTGTACTTGACTGGGTGTTTTAAAATGATTTATTGCTTCCTACCACTCCCATCACTCCCTGAGAAGGCACATTGCGTGGATATAAATACCAAACAAAACTTGCCCCGCATGTTGGAGACAAATGGCTCAGCTTTGATGAAAAACCAAACCATAGACCTCACTCTCTTTTTATGATTTTAATCACTTGGATTTTTGTGTGGGCTCCAAAGAGGATTGAATTGTTAGCTTGACAGATAAGCTGAGTGCTAACAGACCACCTCCGTCGGAGGGGAGTAAACATGCGTCAATAAATTGCTGAGAATTAAGGATATGGGTAAGGTGGGGTGGCTAGGCCAACCGCCTTTTCTGCCAGTCAGCTGAGAGATTAGGATGCAGCTAAGTGCTCTGCACAGAGAAACTCCATTTGCTAGATTAACTGAGCACGCAATCAAAGGCTTGGTTCAGATTCTTTGCTGTGGATCTGTCAGCTTTTGACTTCCTACGCTTGTCAAATAAGGAGCAAGAGATTTCAAGAACGTGCTGCTGAAATTCCAAGCCTAGCGATTATATTGCTGATTTGAAATAAAGAGTCTTGTTGCAGAAACAGCGCTGCTCCTCACCCCCACCCCACCCCGCTGTCACGCCAGGAAGATTGCTTGGCCATTGAAACTGTACTGGCATCTTCCAGCCCCCGAGGGGATGAGTAGAAGGGCATTCGAATGGAGAGATGCACAGTCACTATTGTGGCCTCTTAATTAATGTTACCCGGCCTCTTAATTAAAGTTGTTCCAAGGGGTCCTGCAGGACACATCTGCAAGAAAGAGTTCCACAAACCAGAAGGGTACTTTGCCAGATGCCAGGATCTTGTGATAGGTAGCTTGGCCATTTTCCTTTGGGATGATGTTCCTAGGTGGGCTGCAGATGCTTGCATTTGATTTTTTGTCGGGGTAACTGGATAGAAAGCAAAGAGTAGTTGTTCCACTGAGACCATTCTGAACTCAAGGAGCAAGATTTGCTCAACTGAGCCATTCATACCCCGCCCAAAGCTTGCCTGCGCCTTATTTTCAAGCACTCCCAGTGCTTGCTTTTCCCAGAAGGCAGGATTTGAATTATGCATGGGCAATTGGCAGGGCACTTTGAACTGTTCTCTGCATGCCACCTTGTGACTATTGCTGAACCACCACATCTTTCTTGCCATTGGTAATTGGGAGAGTAGGATACCTAGTTTTCATCATATTTAGAAGATATGTTTCCCCCTCCTTGAAATAAATCACTGTCATCCAATCCTGCCACATATCTCCTGTTTTTGTACTTGTGGCTTGCATTCATTTATGTGTTTAGTATTTTTCATCTTTTCCTAAAATATTGTCTTCTCTGCACTCCAGGGAAGAGTGTGAGCACAAGCACTCTTGCAATGTCAAAAGTCTGTAAAAGCCATTGATAACAGGAAGAAAAAAACACATAAAATAAACATTCAACAGCTTTAATGCTCAAAAGCCCCCCACCCTCCGTAGATGAGTCTGACAGCTCCCCACCCCCACAGAAAACCAACAGAAATATGCTCAGGTGGGCTTTGTCTGCACATCTGCTTCTGTTGAGCAATAGAAGTATTCTGTTTCTGCCCCTCCAGAAAATGCACATGTACACTCTCCTGTCATATAATTGTTCAAGAATTTGCAGAACTTGGCTACAACTGAAGTCAGTAACTCCACAAAGCTCAAGAACACCCTCGAGGGGGAGCCGGCATGTTGCAGTGCCAGCTGGGCTTAGAGACCTGCCTGTTATCATCAGCGGCATATTAACCAGGATAGGTTCTGAGGAACTCTTGAGATGTGCAGCTGCAGATGGCCCAAACCGGCAGATGGGCGGCAGCCCTGCCCTCCCCCTCAGAACAGCCTGTCTGGTGGTGCTTTCCTCAGGTTGCACAGTCTTTCCCAAAGTGATTGCAGTGGAGATGGTGGCTGCAATGAATCTTGTGAAGTGGGTGGAGAAATAGATCTGCCCAACAGCCCCACCCCCATGAACCAACGTCAGGTGTGGAGCAGATAGAATTCTGATGGAAACAAGAGTTGGTATTTATGGTTGCTGCCTTCTGCCTCCAAACAATACAATATATATATATATATATTTTGCATTGTGTTTCCTTTGCATTAAAATGAGTGTGGTGGAATAACGTAATGGCAATGTAACTTAACAGAATTTCTATAATAAGTTGCATAGGTTAGGTAACTTTGCCACAGCAGGCAACAAGATGAATAAAGTGGATTTTTATGGAGGACGAACTGCAGAGGCATGGAAACTGTGCCACATGCCATGAATACAGGACACCTGAAAATGATGTTGTCTTACATCCTTAGGGGGCAGGTGGGCATAGTTTAGACTCATGCGCTGGAGATTCCCCACTGCTGTCATGAGAATTTCTTTTACTGGAGCTGACCAAAGTTCCAACCCGTGTTGCATTCTGTCTCTTAATGGAAGGCTTTAAAAAGAGGGCTAGAGAAATTCATGAAGAATATGGTCACCTGTCTACTAGCCATGATGCTTACGTTCTACCTGCACTGTGGTAGGCAGTATGTCTCTGAATGCTGGTTGCTGGTAATCACAAGTGATCACAAGGCTCATACCACAAAGCTTGGTAATCACAAAGCTCATACCAATAACAAACTTAGTTGGTCTCTAAGGTGCTACTGGAAGGAATTTTTTTATTTTGTTTCGACAAGTGAGGAGAGCTGTATTGATCTCGGATCCTACTTGTAGACTTCCCATAGGTTGACCACTGTGAGAATAAGATGCTGGGCTTAGATGAGCCTTTGGCCTAATCCAGCCAAGCTGCTCTTATGAGTGAACCGGTAAGGGAATGTTCTGCAAGTGATGTGGTTCACCTGTTAGGAGCCTGGATCTGAGTGCTCAAGAGGTTCAGCTCCCAGTGGCTGGAGATGAAGCAGGTACTTGGAAGTAGAAAGGATGCTAGGCATGCAGCAAAGGAACAACCTAGAAGCAGAGAGGCTGAGGAAGAGGGGTTAAGCCACACTGAGAATTTTAACTCCATGAAGGGACTCTTCATAGTCTCTTTGCAGACTACAGTTCCCAGGATTCTTTGGAGGAAGCCACGGCAGTTTGAAGTGGCATTATTCTGCTTTAAATGTGTAGTGCAGACGGGGCCACTGTCTTAAGCAATGGAGTATTCCCCCCTCCCAGTGTTCTGCACAGGTTTGAAAAGTGTGTACTTTGATGGCTGAGGGCTGAGTCTTGCCACGGTCGCCTGGCAGAATCTACAAAAAAAGCCCCTCATTTTCTGCCTTTGATTGGTTTCTGCAGCCTGAGCCTGCGTGTGAGGAAAAGTCCCTTGAAGGCGAGACCTTCCATCGGTGCTGGAAAAATTACTGTGAAGCCGCGAAGGCGTGCTTTCCTGTAGGATGTAATAACAGAGCGTCTGTTGTGGGGAGTGACTGTGGATGTGGGCGAGAACGACTAAATGATGCATTGATGGTCTCTGCCGCTTTGTAAGACTATTACACCAGCACTTAAGGGGGCTGTGCTCTCCCTGCAATGTGCCTGAATAACTCCCATTAATGTTAATAGAGAATAAAGCCCTTAAGGAACTCACTTAGATCCGACTTTCCCCTGCTTTGCTGGGTCTCCATCTCCATTTCTGTCCCTTGCACAAATATCTCCCTGGCTGTCTGTTAGCAACCCCAGAGCAGAAAGATCTGTCTTTAAAAATGTGAGGAGGCTGTAGCTCAGTGGCAGAGCATCTGCTTTGCAATGCAGAAGGTCCCAGGTTCAGTCCCCAGCATCTCCAGGTGGGGAGAGACTTCTTCCAGGAAGAAATAAAAGAAGCAATAGAAATACAATTGAAAATCAACATTAATGTTTAATACAATGGACGTGTGCCATCTCCCTTCTTCAGCTACAAATCAACAGACACATGTGGACCACCTGGATGAAGCTTAGACCACATGCAAGATTTGATAGATATATTAGCCCTGTTGCATCTCTGGAATGGAGAAATGACCAGGATGGTGGACATGATCGCTTCTGATCATCCCCTCTCATGAAGTGGATCCAAACCAGCCTCCTGGTTCTCTGGGGAGCTAGTGACAATGAATTGCATGAGACGGCAACTAGAGTGATGTTGGTGGAAAACTCAGAATGAGTCCAACTGAATGCAGGCTGGAGTATCTTTGAAGACCTGTTCTGTAGCAGTGTGAACTGTGAATAAACCTTTTTCTCTATGCCTCCATTGCATCAGTGAGGAGCTGTCCAGCACAGCTGTTTTCAGTGCTCAGGGATCTTTTACACTCTGGCCCACATAAGGAGAATTTAGACCACTCAAAGGCCTGCTGTGAACAATTTGCTCAGCACTTCTCTGACAAAATCAGAGCGGTAGTCTTGTAATCTGGGGAACCGGGTTCGCATCTCTGCTCCTCCACATGCAGCTGCTGGGTGACCTTGGGTCAGTCACACTTCTTTGAAGTCTCTCAGCCCCACTCACCTCACAGAGTGTTTGTTGTGGGGGAGGAAGGGAAAGGAGAATGTTAGCCACTTTGAGACTCCTGAAGGGGAGTGAAAGGCGAGATATCAAATCCAAACTCTTCTTCTTCTTCTTCTGGCTTGGACACTATAGTTGATACAGGTCTGGTGGATGTAACTTTGGCCTCTGCTTGTCCAGTGTTAATGATACATTCCAATTTGTACAGCCTGAGGATGTGGACAGGATCCTTAGAAATGTGAGAACAAATGTAAACTTAATCCAAACAGGATGGGTGCTCTTGGTCAGCTGGAAGGCAGAGCAGGGAATAGGGATTCAGCCTAGGCTGGATGGGGTAGCCCTCCCCCTGAAGACACAGGCTTGCAATTTGGGCTTGCTCCAGGACTCAGCCCTGAGCACGGATGCCTAGGTTTCTGTGGTGGCTGGGAATGCACTTGTACAGTTAAAGCTGGTGTGCCAGCTGCACTCATTTCTTGAGATGCCTGATTTGGCCACATTGACACATAGAATTGTAGAGTTGGAAGGGACCACGAGGGTCATCTAGTCCAACCTGCTGCAATGCAAGAATCTTTTGCCCAACGTGAGACTCGAACCCATGACCCTGAGATTAAGAGTGTCATGCTCTACTGACTTGAGGTATCCCAGCATGCCTTAGTTACATCCTTTTGGTCTACTGTAACATGTGGAGCCGCCTTTTAAAAGTGCTCAGAAACTTCAGCTGGCTCAAAGAGCTGTAGCCAGATTGTTGACCAGGGCTGGTTATAGGGAGCCTTCTATAGTCCTAAAGTGGGCACTTGCATTCCCTTCCTTAAAGCCAAGCCAACAGGGACAATAGTTCTGATTGGAAATGAAACAAACAAACAAACCTGGGAGTTTTGGAACTCGTTGTCTTAGGAGGCTCATACGCCTTCTCAGCCAGCCTCCAGAAATACTGCATTACCCATATTTATTTATGCTACTGTCTTATCCCCAGAGCATGTTTATGATTATTCAACCTTTACTAAGCTATCTTCTCTTAAATTGGTTTTGTTTTTTGTATGTATGTATGTATGTATGTATGTATGCATGTATGTTTAGAATATTTGTACACCACTCTTCAGCCAAAAAGGCTCCCTGAGTAGCTTACAATCAATTAAAACAAAACTTATCATTACAATTATTACTATGGTTGTAAGCAGCTCTGGGTTCCTCTTTTGGGCTCTGAAAGTGGGAAATAAGCAAAACAAGCAAGCTGCTGGGAGGGGTGGGGGCCTCTGTACCTTTTTACAGTTTCTCTTTGCCCTGCGTCACCTTCGTTCTCTTTCTGGTCCTCGTAGGCCAGCCCTTCAAACTGGACCCCAAAATGGCACACAAGAAGCTGAAGATCTCCAACGATGGGCTCCAAATGGAGAAGGACGAGAGCTCCCTGAAAAAAAGCCACACTCCCGAGAGGTTCAGCGGGACAGGATGCTATGGTGCCGCAGGCAACATTTTCATTGACAGCGGCTGCCATTACTGGGAGGTGACAGTCGGCTCCTCCACCTGGTAAGTGGCTCTGCTGTTGGTGCTGAGCCTAAACTAGAATAAGCATGGGCACGGTGCCCGGGAGGAAGAAGGAGTGGGCCTGTCTCCCTTTCGTTTACTCGGAGAGCTGAGTCCCCAGGCTTATAGTCGAGGCATAGATTGTTGGTTTATTGTGCCCATCAGCAAGGAACCTGCTACTTCCCAACGGCCCTGCCAGCCAAGTCCCCTTTGCAACACCTGCATAGGGGCAGCAGAAGCTGTTGGGAACTGCTCTTGCTTTGAAAACGTGTACCTCTAAGAATGCCGTTTTCATCAAGTCTCTTTTGCTGAAGGGCTTCATTTAAAAGTACACGTCGGCAGCGAGAGCAGCGCAGGCTGTGTGTGTACTCTTCCAGGTACGTGAGCCTCGGCGCTGCTCACTCTGCGCTGCAGGGAGGGAGGGCACATATAATTGAGCCAGGGAACGGCTGCTGTGATTCAAAGTGAGCCTCGGGGCATGTGTCACACAGAAATGCATTGATCAAAGGCACAGTGGGGGGTGGGCAGGGGGTGGACTTGCATCTTCCAATGGTTACCACTGAAACATAGTCTCTCTCTCTCTCTCTCTCTCTCTCTCTCTCTCTCTCTCTCTCACACACACACACACACACACACACACCAGTTTTCCAATTGAATTGCCCTCCTCTGAGCCAGCAGCCATTCTTCTTTTGTCCCCACCCGAAACAAAAAGCGCTGGGTTCTACCTGGTTGGTCCATGGCCAGAGAACCACTTCAAATTTTGCGCAAGCCCATTGTTTACACTTTGCTGACTTAAGGGCTGGCTTCTCATTGCATGTATTGTCACTGAGCCTTAGCTAGGTGCTTCAGTGGTAAGTTTGATCAATGGGTTTTGATTTGTAACCTTCCTACAAAGGCTTAGAGTGGGAAAGGACTGCAGCTCAGTGGCAGAGCGTCTTCTTTGCATGGAGAAGTTCCCAGGTTCACTTACCGGCATCTCCAGGTAGGGCCGGGTGAGACGACAACAGTACAGTTGGATGAAAGCAAGCAGCTTATTTGAGTTGCACGATTGAGATGGTTCTCCATTTTCAAAAAGAGAGTGGAGATTTAGAATCTGGTCTTCCCTGGTTGAAGTCCAGCACCTGGGTTGCATGCACAGCATATATTTAAAGCACGTGACTTCTCCCAAAGAATCTTTGGAATTGTAGTTTGTTAAGGGTGCTGAGAATTATAGCTCCATGAGGGGTAAACAGCAATCTCCAGAATTCTCCAAGGGAAATCATATGCTTTAACTGTAAGGTGTGTACACAGCCTTAGACTCTATGCCAGACTGATTGAATTGATTTAGACAGCAGTACCCTACTCACTTACCTGGAAGTAAACCAGGTAACTTGAATGGGCTTACTTCTGGGTAGACATGGTTAATTTTAAGATTGCACCACCAGCCCATGGTGGTTCTTATCTCTTGTTTCAGCTAGTCTCTTGAATGCCACTGTTTGTTTGTTTTTCTGCCTCTCCAGGTATGCAATTGGCATCGCCTACAAATCAGCCCCCAAGAATGAGTGGATTGGCAAGAACTCTTCCTCCTGGGTCTTCTCCCGCTGCAACAACAACTTTGTGGTGCGGCACAACAACAAGGAGATGCTGGTGGACGTTCACCCGCAGATGAAGCGCCTGGGCATCCTCCTGGACTATGACAACAATGTGCTGTCCTTCTACGACCCAGCCAACTCTCTCCACCTGCACACCTTCGAGATATCTTTCATCCTGCCGGTCTGCCCCACCTTCACGATTTGGAACAAATCTTTAATGGTCATATCAGGTCTGCCCGCCCCAGACTTCATAGACTACCCCGGGCAGCAAGAATGCAACTGCCGACCGCAAGAGTCCCCATACGTATCAGGGATGAAAACCTGCCATTGAGTCAGAAAGGCCCTTCCCTTCCAGCCCAAGCCTCAGGAACTTCTGTGCAACTAGGCTGGAAGGTGGGCTTCTGCTTCCTATCGTGGTGAGCAGCATCTTGCCACCCTGGGCTAGCTTATATCCTAAGGAAAACCCACCTCTTTGGCACACCCTCTTGGAGGAGTGTGGGTGGTGTTTTGTGAACTGGATTTTGTTTTTGTTTTTGTTTGGTAGCACTACTGAATTTTCTCCGATGGGAGTTGGCATGCCTTGTTCATTTCTGGTGGGGAAAAGGGTGTCATGGCAGGGCTTTGGGTGGGTCGGTCCCTTCTTGGTTGCCAGGAAGTTGAAAAGCAAGACCCTTTTTTTCTTTTCTTTTTTCTTTTGTGTGGAAAGAGTGTTCTTGGAACACCTAGTAGTTCCCAGCCCGCCATTTTGAGAGGGTGCCAAACAGAATTGGAACCCAAGCTGTTACCTAGAAAAGACAAGATTGTCACACATTTTTAGCGTCACAGGTATCTTAGAGATGGGTCGTCTTGCCCACCTGCAGGTGTTGCCTCCATGCGTTTGGACTGTGTGTGGAGGAGGAAACGGGACCACAGCTGATATACCCACTCACAATACTATATACCTGAGTCTGGGAACTCAGCACATGGTCTGCAAAGGGCCATAGGCCTTCTACGCCATTGGAGCTCTGATCACGTGAGGACCTACACAAGTACTGCTGTGTTGGCTCCTCAGGCATTGCACTGAGCATGCATATGGCAAGCACCTCCCTGGGGTGCACCATTTCAGGGCCGGAACCAACAAGCAAAGTCCTACATACAATCCTCCACACATCACCCAGTCATCTGAAAGAGCTCTGTGCTGTGAGGATAAGAATCCTGTGGCTCTGCAGAAGTTGGTGGATGACAGCTCACAACATCCCTGCCCATGCTGGCTGGGACTGATGGGAGCTGGGATCCAACGACCTCTGCGAAGCCACAGTTTCCTCATCACTGTGATAAAAGACATGGAGGCATCATCTGCAGAGGATTATTGTATAAATGGAACGTGTACATGCTGGAAAGCCTTGGCGAGTCGCAGCAAGTCCATGCATGTTCACCCCGAGTAGGCTCTGGTGATCCCATGTGGCATTTTACTGGCAGATTTATTTTGTTCCCTGAGCAGAAGTGCCTTTCCTGTAAGGGTTTTGTGAACGTATGAAACAGTCCATAGTATCACAAGGAACATGCTACGTTCAGAAAAGGGGTGGCGCAGTCCACGAAGCCTGAAAGACCATGACTACTGTGCCATATCTGGCTTCTGAGATGCAGTGGTGTCTCCCTTTGCTCCCTGGACAACAGGGACTATTTCAAGCATCTGTCTGAGTTTGGCAGGAGCTTCATCACAGGGGAAGGGGGTGGTTGTTTTAAAAAACCCGCGCACATTTAAAACATAAGAAGGAAAGTTTAGCGCACACTGTAGTCCAGTGGTTTACTTGTTAATATGGGATCCCAACCGGTAGAGGCTACTTCTTTGTCCAGTGGCACCTGCTTCTTTCAAGACCATATCCTGTGTGTAGCAAATGTCGTCATTGGCTTTCAGTCTGCAAAGAGTAAACTAGAGCCTTTAGAGCACAGCCAGGAGCTCCTTATTGTTTCCAGAGACGTTGTGCCAGATGACACAGCAACCCAAAGAAGGGGCTTTGGGTGGGAATTCTAGGCAAAAGCACTGGATGGAGCAGAGTGAAAGGTATTCCCCCTTTGCCCAGCGTAAGCGGAGGGAAGATGGCACTGTTTATGCTTTCTTTTCGGGAGTGGCTGGTGTTGGTTCTGTGGCCTGTAGCAGTAGAAGAAAGCAAACAAATCCTAGGAGTGGAATGTACAGGCTCAACTCCTGTCAGTTTCAGACCCTGTGCCCAGCAAGTGAGTGGCATTCCTCTCTGCGAAATTGGTAACTGCAAGATGGTAGCAACGGTGCTTAGATGGCCTTAAAGTGGGCTTAAGTAAATTTAGTTTTTGTTGCCTCAGGGCTACTGGCAGGATCCTGAGGCACGCTCTTGTGTTTGCTGCTGAATTTATCTGCCAGATTCACAAGGCATGACTGCCTTCCAAGTTTTTCTTTCAATTGTATTATTGATATGGACCTCAGCTTTAAAAACAGAGGTGTGTTTTGTTTTGTTTTGTTTTGTTTTGTTTTGTTTTGTTTTGTTTTGTTTTGTTTTGTTTTTTGCTTACTCCAGAAAGGAGACCTAGAGCATTGGTTTTCAGCTGGTGGGTTGAGATTCCCTTTTGGATCAGATCTAAGATGGGTCACAACAGCAGCACCAGTACCATGCAAATAAATGACAGTGTATATAGATATATATAGATTATTATTTTTTAAATCCCCAAATGCATGTTTGGGTTAAGATGGGTCCTGGGTCTGGAAAAGGTGAAGACTACTTACCTAGGGAACAAGTGAACCTAGAAAACACACACACACACACACACGCGACCGCCAAAAGAAGAAGAAAAGAATCCACATCCTCATAATGATTTTGCATTTAGAAATCCAGGATCACCTTCCTTAATGCTAATATATAGTTCTTCTTTTATCACCTTCAATTCCATGGTGCATGGTTTTGCACAGAATCCAATAATCTGGCTTGAATTTCTGAGTATCTCAGCTTTCTTTGAGAAAGGGGGATAAAAGGGTAACTAGTCACCAAATAATAGTCACAGAAACATTTGAAAGCATGGGAGCGAAAAAAATCTACAGAGATTGCCACAATTTGAGAGGTAGAATACTCATTCTTGGCTTTTCTTTCTCTGCCGTGTGTCCTCCAATTGTGCTTCTGGACCACAACAGATCCTCATGTCTCCTTGCATTACCCACTTTCTGGGAACATTCCCCTCCCCTGCCACACACACACACACACACACCAAAAAGAAAATAACACCTTCTGGAAATTCCCAGTGCTAGGATTGAGCTACTAAAGCTGGGACATTATGCAAGATAAGGAAGCGCTCTGTTCAAACGTAATAATGCATTTGCATCAAGAAACAGCACAATCTAAAGTCAGAGTAAATTATGCAGAGTTTGTGGGGAGGGAGTTGGATATCTTATCTGAACAGCAGCATCTGTGCTGGGGGGGTGTTCCACTCCTCTCCTTTTCATCCATCCCCTGAAAATTTTCTCTTCTTGAAGGGAAGAATTTGCTCTCTTTCCCTGCCCCTCCCCTTCTACTGTGTGTTAACACAATATGGCGTTCCAGGTGTGTGTCAGGCATGATGGGAGAAGTGAGTGTTCTGTTTGCCAGCAGACCAAGTTGGAGGATTCAGGAGTGACCTCCAGCTCATCCATCCTTGGCTCCCAGGGGGAATGGATTAGTGACCTCCCTAAGATAGGATTGCCATGCACCCGGAATTTCGCAGACATACCTGGAATACTGCATTTGGAAGCTCAACAGCTTTGTCAAAAAAGAAAGAAAGAAAGAAAGAAAGAAAGAAAGAAAAAGCTCAACAGCAGATTTTCACTTTTTGAAATATGGCAATCCTAACTAAGGCAGTACCACTTTGGAAGGTGAGTCCATGGACTAAATGCTCCTCCATACAAATTCCCTGGATGTGCACAACAAATGTGCCAGAACTTGTCTCTCTAACATGCTTGTTTTGGTTTTTTCTTTTGGTTTTGTTTTCTTTTTGTTGTTTTCTGTTTTGTTTTGTGGATTGCCTACCTGAGGCCCACAGTATGCAGCTCAGACAGCAAGCAGCCTGTCACTGCAGTGGGGAGAAGGAATTATCTGCCCAGTAAGAGCAGATTAACACTAAAGGCCTTTACAGGAAAAGATATTCTTTAACATTTATTTAACTTTTTCTTTCTTTCTTTTTTTTTGAAAAATATGATTAATCAGACCGGCAGGTTTCCCGGGTTGGGGAGGGGAGGGTTTGGGGGAAGGGAGAGTCATCCTAAAGAAAGCCCCAGTCTGTATTTTGCTTGGTTTTCACAACCTCAATGAATGGTTCTTTGCGCAGAGGGGTGGTGGTGGATGCAGGACTCTAAACATTGGACTCCATCAACCTCAGAGCCAATGGTCTAGGTTGATGGAATGGTGTCAAGCAGTATTTGGGGAGCCACAGCCCCCTACCTAAACACTAGAGCTGCTTTACTGAAGGCTTGGGCTTACAAGAAAATAGGCAATGTAGATGACTGCTGCTATAGATAATGCATGCTCTAAAGTCAAGAGGTGACCGGTGATGGGGGGCCTGACATGACCTTTTGCAACCTGTCTGGACTGTTTTGCACTGCCTGTCTTCCCTCTGCCATCCAAGAGGCTCGATTCCCTACATCGCAGGCACTTTTATTTGGGACCCCATTTTTGTCATTCTGTCCTTCTGCCTCTTTTGTCCATTGCAGCATCTCACAGCCCATGCAGCTGCTCTTGGGGTTTTGGCTGTGAAGGCCTTTGAGCACCTCCAAAGGGTCCAAGAGTCCAACCCAGGGCCTTGACTGATTCCAGCTCTCGGGGCAAGGGGGGAATGTTTTTCTGAAGCTGGCTGCTGTGGTTGCAGTGAGGGATGCTTTTTCATCAACTCTGAATTGCCTGTGCTAATGGCAGCAGGGTGATAATAGCTTCTCCTGGGAGCAGGAGATCAGAACGAGCTGGAGCGCTTCCCTAGCACAGTGTTTTCTACATCTCTTAAAGAGTTTTTGAGGCTGGCTACTTTAATGAAAGCAGGAGAGCACACTGCAGCTGCAAGCAAATGACACCTCCCTGTCATGTGTTGGGAAATTGTGTTTCTGTGTGCAAGCATCTTTGGGAAATAAACATCTGCTCAGACCACTGGTGAGAAGGAACAGGCTGGGCGTCTGAGAGCATCACAAGCCAGTCACACAGGCATTTGCACCCTGACTTCCTCTTTCCTTCTCCAGCCAAATGCAGTGAGAACAAATAAAAATCATCACCTGGTGCTTCAAGTCTTCTATCTCTCTCTCTCTTGGAGTGCCTGGTCACAACATTCCAGCTCAAAATGCCTGCATGTGTGGCTGGCTGAGGTTGCGGTGACAGGGCGGGCTTGTTTTCTGATCGCCCCAGCGGCACTGATGAGGACTACCAGAGAGGGCACATGGCCTCCATTAGGGGCTGAGCAGAAGGACCATTTAGCATGGCACTTGATCAGTTTTTCACTGATTAAAGTGGCACTGGATAGAGCCAGTCTTCTGGCAGGTAGCAGAAGGGAAGAGGCAACGGGTGGTGATGGCTGAGTGGTGATGCTTATGACTTTAGTCCAGCTAGTAGGAAATGTCTATTTCCTTTGCCTTGTCTGCTAGGATCCAAGCTGCAGCTGTGTTTTGTACCAGCAAATATATGAGGGAAAGGGAAAGGTACCTGCGACTTCCTCCATCACTATTTCTCCAACGGCTTTTGGCTTTACAGCTTCAGGCCAAATCTGCACCATGCATTTAAAGCATGTGGTTTCCCCTAAATAATCCTGGAAGTTCTTGATTACCCCTCCTCACAGAGCTACAGTTATCAGCACCCTATAGTTCCCAGAATTATTTGGGGGGGGGGGGAAACCATGTTAAATGTGCTTTAAATGTGGATGCAACCTCAGTCCCTAACAGCCAGCCTGCATGTTAATTGCTCCACACCTAACATGTAGCATCCTCTTGATGTGGAAACACCCAGTGGTGATTATGAGAGAGTCTGTGTCCATGACAGAAATCCCTGGGACCAGAGGGCTGTGTACTATTGGCATGGGGGGGGGGAACTATTGCATGGCGTTTCCATGTAGCAGAACCACTGGAAAGTGACTCATGCTATTGATCAAGCAGTGCATAGCCCACTCTTTAGGGAGCTGTCTGATTGGTGGAAACAGCCCAGCGTTAAACATGAAACAGCACCACCACACCACCCCACCCCGGCCAATAGCAAGGCCCTCAGTGCTTCCTGCAGTCATAACAGGGTGCACTTCTGCATTCAACCCCTGCTTACTTCGGTGGGGTCAAAGAAGTGGAGTAATATGGAGCCCCCTTAAAGAGCTTTTCCCCCTGGAGACATCTGTTGGCTCTTCCCTGACCCCTGACCCTGTGGTGCACTTGGCTACTTGTATCATGTTAGCTGCATTGTAATCTGATTTTGGGGATGTGGTGAAATTTTGGTTACCGTGAAACCTGTCGGACTTTCTTTTCATATGTAACATAATCGGGGGTTTTGCAGCTTTTTTTGTTAATGTGTATATATAAAATATAAATATATATATATATATATATACATAAAATATATAATATATATGTATACGTTCCAGGTGTGTCTTTGTGTGCAGCAGAACATTGGGCATTTGGGCTAAATTGTGTGGTTATATTTCGGGTGCAGACATTTCATCCCCTGATGGCAAAAGGCATGCCCAAGATTAACCAGTGTTAAATGGGACTGTGTGGACACAAGCACACGCGCACACACACACATTCGCCAATTGGTTCCCAACACTTCCTGTGTTCTTCTGCCCACTCCACGTTGGCGGGATCAAAGAGGTAAATAGACAGCTCTGGGTTTAAAGCAGCTTCCTAAATATCCATAGCATCCTTCTTGTTCCAGACTCCCCATCTCCAGATCAGAGCAGGCAACTAGGAATGTCCTCAGAGCACCAAATCTTTTTCCTTCAAAGAGGTCTTAGTGAGCCCTTACCTCTTAGTATAGGAGTATTGGGACTTTTCTCATCATTGAGCCTTTCCTGGAGTACTCTGCAAATTTCCTTCTCCTTTCCCTCCTCCCCTTGATTTTTCAACTATTACACTGCTGCCGTGGCTGCTGCCCCCTCTCCAGCTTCTAAGGAGGAAGAGAGGGCCCCAATCCAGCTACATCAAGCCTCTGTCAACCCCTAGCCACAGTCAACATCTGATAGTATCCAAACAGGAGAGATGATTCACAGGCCTCTCTCGTGTTGAAATCAACAACAACTCTGTTTTTTTTTCATGCTGGCTCAATGTGACCTGTGGCAGCACAGCCTATTTTGAGCATGTCAGAAGGGGCTCCATGTTTGGACTGATGCAGAAGAGCTGCTAAATACTTAAAGGGCACAATGCCCATGAGACAAATTTGCATGTACTATTTTATATTATAGATGTTTCTGGGAAAATTAATATGGTGAATGCCTGGGGCACTGCACTTTGCAGTATGTCCCCAACTGCTCCATATGGCAGAGTAAAATACACACACATACAATTAAGTTTAAAAAAGGAGAAGGGGCAAGAGATTTAGGGCCTGCTGGATAAAGCTCCCTAAGCCGCCCTGCTTTGATGTACGCACATGTAGAATTCCTCTGCAGGAGAGGGCATCCACCTGCTTCCCCACTTGTGCTGAGAAGCTCTACATTGGTGCACACACTGAACTGCTCCTGACATGCTTTGGATTGTAGAAGCACAGCAACCAAGGGTGAGAGGGTGCTGGCAGTAGCAGCTGGTGTGCAAGGGCAGCAGCGCTTACGTGACCTCCCATTACTGGAGTCACTAGTCCTTTCTGTCAGAGGTGAGGTGGTAGGGATTTTGGCACAGTACTCCCTTTCACATGTTTGCACCATGCACTTCCCACCCCATCAATTCTCCCTCCTAGAACATCGCAGTGATGGGACCATTAAGTATGTGCCACTGCCCCTCCACACCAAGCGCTACTGGGTGCAGGGCTAGCCCAAGCACACATCCTGCAAGGGTGTGTGGTTATCTGAATTCCCCTAGCATTGATACCTGAAGCTGTGTTCTCTGCCCACCTTAAGAAAGGCTTGCAGAATTAGCCCAAAGACCTATCTAGTCCAGCATCCCATCTCATGCAGTGGCCAGCCAGGGTGCCCCAGGGAAGCCCATAGGTAAAGTGTGAGGGTTGCTCAAAGTGATCTCTTTTTGGGTACTTTGGAACTTACAGGATGGGTGGGAGGGGCCGGGAAAGGATATGTCTCTCCCAAGAAATGTTTCTTTTAATGTGCTCTCCATAGCTGGATCGTAATTTCAGAGAAGCTCCTCATATAAGAACAGAATGAGGGCAGAGGAGTCGTTTTGGTCTTCTTTTTCGCAAAGCCTAGTGTACATTTTCACACATCAAGAGATGCATGCTCAAAAATCCTCACCATCAGTCTCAGAGTCCTGTTCATGCACACATAGGAGAGCCACAGAGGAGAAGAGGGATTGGATCTTGCTGGCAGAAACAGCCTACATGCAGGCTTACCTGGAGACAGGAATAGGTGTAGGTTTGTTCCTATGGGAAGACATTTGCCTTTCCCTCTCTTCCCTCTTGTACTGACACATGTACAGCCTCAAGATCAAAAGATGTCACACACACACCATTTCATGTTCCAGGGGGGTTATTTGCTATGCTTGCTTTATTTCCATGCACTGGTTATTTGCATCCATGTTTTTGTTTAGTGCTTTTTTAAAAGGGCTTCACACACAAGAGGGAGAGACAGAGAATGTGCATGGGTTTTGGTTACACTTTCACAACCTCTCGCAGAAGGAGGGGCATTTGGAACCATGACTGACAGAAGAGCCAGCCTATCAACAGGGTGCACAGCCCTAGTCAGAGGACAAGAGTAGAAAGTTTCAGGACTGATGCAAGGGTTGGTCAGCTGTGCAAATCCATCTCGCTTGTAGCACAAAAACAGGTTCCACTTAAGCTTGATCCAGAGGAAAACATGATACGTTTCATAGACATATTGAGTGTGCCTCCATCTCAGACTCGCCACTGAAATGTACATTACTCCATGTATCCTTCCTTGATTTCCTGCTGGGATGAAGGTGACTAATGGGTGCCCAAAGATGGGTGGTGTCACTAAAAGCTTTTGGGCATTTCTGGCTCTGCAAGTGTCAAATCATACCTGGCATCGCCACCCTCTGTAATAACAGCCACTGCACAAGAAAGTGGATGCATGATTTCACTTGTCTCTAATCCAAGAGAGGAATGGTGGGGAAATTTGTTTCACTTTGCATTTAAAGGCAAGCCTACCTGTTCCACACTTTCTTAAACAATACAAGTATTGAAACACAGCCATCCTTCAAAACTTGTACCTCTCTGGATTTTGCTATGTTGTTCTCCAGCCTTGCAATGTGCACTTGCAAAATGCATTTACTAGGGTAAAATTTGCATTAAAATACCCATATTGGTGAAAGTAACATACAAAAGTGCATTATTTTAGGGAAAATGACACCGGGGGAAAAATGAGTATATCAGACAAAATTATGTACAAATGTGTATATTAGGAGAAATCCACATTAAAATACTGATGATTTTTCATGGCCTTTTTATGTCTTTTATGTGAAAAGTGGAGAACTGAATTTAAGATTAGAAAAATGAAAAACCAAAATTGACTTATTCGCCCATCCTAATCCAAGGATGAACCCTTCTCTCTCGTATCTGAAGAAGTGTGCATGCACACAAAAGCTTATACCTAGAACAAACCTAGTTGGTCTCTAAGGTGCCACTGGACTATTTTTTTAATTTTTTATTCCTCCTCTCCGTTCACCTAGTTCAGGGACAGGAAAACTCTGGTGCTCCAGATGCTGTTTGAAGTACAGTTTCCAGCATCCCTGACCACTGGCCATGCTGGCTGAGAATGATCGGAGTTGAAATCCCACAGCACTGGTTAGCCACAGGTCCCCCATCCCTGACCCGGCTGAACATTCCACCTTGCTTAATGTACTGTCCCATGTATACACCAGCATAACCACAAAGAACAGCATCTGAGCTCTTGAGCTTGAGGTGCCCCAGAAAGTCATATGAGAGCCAGAGCAGGTACGGCAACACACACACACACCTAGACCAGCCAGAGTTAGTTCTTGAGCCCACAATTGTCTGTAATCCCATCAGAGTGCCACCACCATTCCTTGGCCACAGAGGAGGAAGGACATAGGCCAGAGAAAGATATATGATAAGGAGTAACTCTCCACTTTCACTATAAAAGATCCTGTCAGGCTGTTCTGAGCAACAAGGAGACCTTTGCTTAATAAAGATTCTTGACCTGATTAACAGGATCCTGTCCTCCTCACAGGTATGCAGGTGTTTGGGGATGCAGATGGTGCTGTTCCTGGCTCACATCCCTGCTCAGTCAAATATTCTTGGATGGCATTCCCAAACCATCCAGGCACTGTTTGGGCTGTGGCTGCCATGCAAGCAATCAGTGAAAGGAACTTTGTCTTCCCTGGATGAGACATTGGCTGGCTGGCTGGCTAGCAGGGAGGGAGGGAGGGAGAAGTGGTGCTCCTGCTGTTTTGGGGAATGAGATGCTCTGATGCCACCTAAGCCTGGTTGAACTTAAGTTTGTAAAATATTTATAAAGTTGGGAACATATGGTGCAAACCCACACAAAATATAAAACATTTTTTTTCTTCTTTATTCTTTGCTCAGGGCTTTCTCCCATGAAACATTAATCTCTGAGATGAGGCGAAGGATCAAATAGCTGCTGCTATTATTGGGATGAATCCACGGCATTTTCAAAGGCTGTTTGTAGGGCTGAGCTCAGAACAGCAGCAACTGAGGCTCCTGTGCTATGAAGAACCCAACTGCACATTTTGAATAGGGATGGCAAGATGTTAGGGGTTACCCCTTTCTCTCTGGTTGGGGATGGGCAAAGAAGGATTAATATAGAAAAAGCCAGGTAACTTTGAGCCATGTCCAAACTTTCTTTCTAAAAGTAAGAGGTGAACATAGGAATATAGGAAGTTGCCTTATGAAACAGACCATTGGACCAATGATCTCAGGAATAGATGTCTATACAGTCTGGCAATGGTTTTGCAGGGTTTCAGCTGGGAAAGCCCTATCAGGAAATGCTGGGAACTAAACCTGGTAAGTTCTGCGTGTGAGACATTCTCTACCACTGACCTGCAGCCCTTCCCAAAGGTGGCAGAGGGATCTCTTCCCTTTGCCCATCTCTGCTTAAGCTTGGGGACTGGAGGTTCTTCAGCAAAAGCAAAAAGAACTCTAAATAAGCTTTGGGGCACCCATTATTTCATGAGTTCCTGGCAAGAGGCCTGGCACTGACTACAAGGAAACCAATTTTCACTCCTAAGATTAGAAAACTCAGGTGTATAAGGGAAAGTTGCTACCTCATGCCACTGCAGAGACCTCTCTCAGTGTCCTTGTTTGTATGTGCCACATAAGAATGTTCACACATTACATTTACTGAGTGCACAATTTGTGTACCTGCATATGAAAATAGTTATTCATATGTAGCATTCAACAAGTGTGCACAACGGTTGAACTATATACGTAAGTGCAAACTCTTTCACACAAATACCTGTAGATGTGTTAAGACAGGTGGTACCTGTGTTGAGTGTAATGTGTGAACAAGCCTATCATGTCAAGCTAATAAAAATATGCTCTACTACTGAGCTACTGCTCCTCTTTTATTCCACAGTTGAGCTCAAGGCAACATGCATGAAGTTTCTATGACTGGGTTTTCAGCATCTCCAGGCCCTGAAAAGTCAATGTAGACAATACAGAGATAGAGGGGCAAATGTTCTGACTCAAGGCAGCTTCATATGACCTTCCATAATATCCCAGGCCCTTAAAGCCAGCTTCCCAGTTACTATGCATTCTCAGGCTTGGTCTGTACTCAGAGTAGCCTAACAGTTTGGCATGAATGATTCAACTCCTGCAATCTGTCTCTGCTCTAAGGAGGGAGTGCTTGTTCTCATTCTTCTGACATTCTGAAGCAATGCATTTTTTGCAACTGGCTGCTGTTGCCTTGCACAATAGGTCAAGCAAATCAGTCCTCCAACAAAGCTATTGAGGGACATCAGAAAGCAGTCGCCTCTTGTGTGCAAGTGGCAGCTTCTGTGTTTTGGACCCAGGCCAAATGCTGGACGATGGGCATAGCAAACAGCATGCTGCTTACTTAAGTGCCAGAGAACATGCTTTCCTTCTGAAAGGAAGGCCCAAGGCTCATTTCCTGGCATCTCTTATGTAATGGATTTCAGGGACCACAACCAAGAACTGCATGGAACAATGACATCCCATCATTGTCTGTTTGGTCCTTAAGCTAGCTCCACCAGGAACTGGCTCATACATTTGCAAGCATATCTTCAGAAACTTAAAGAACTAAACTTAAATAAATAAATATCCTCAAGAGGTGACATGCAGCCCTACACCTCTGGCTCCTGCCTTAAACTGTAAGAATGGACATCTCTAGTACAGGGATCGACATGGTTTACCTTGCTTGGGCCTGTTCACTCTAGCGGAGATCCCTCCGTGGACCGGATCGTGAGCACATGCGCACCTGCAATTTCCGGCATCTGCGTCTGTGCAGATGCGATTTTCGGCATCTGTGCAGGCGCAATTTTCAGCGCCGTGAAAGCAAGTCCCTGCGCCGTGCTGCGCTAGTTTAGTGGGGACTCGCCGAGTGGTCAGCTCGGTTCAGGTGCGGCTTGGGGGCCGGTTAAACGACCCCCATGGCCCGCTTGTGGCCCATGGGCCTTAGGTTGCCGACCCCTGCTCTAGTAACTCTTCTTATCTAGTATGTACTCCTTAGTTTGTTCCACTGTTCAGTGGCGGCCCAACAGAAATGTTGGAGTCTTCTGGTGACTCCATTTCCCCTTCACATTTATACTGTAGGAACTTATACTGTAGGAACAGTAGGAACTTGTGCTTTTGACATGGGGTGAGCAGAGTTTCCTTGGTTCCATCTGCACACAGCATGGGCGCTTCCAAACTGTCACTATTTTGAGGTGGGATTCCATCACTTGTCAGCAAGCTCACATTGTGCAATTAATGTTGCTTATGACAGCCTGGCACAACATACCCACTTCCCCAAAAAATATTTTTGTGGTAAAGAAAATGATAGGGAAATTCATTGGGGATGACTGCATAACACTTGCTTTGACACAACATAATCTAACCTCCCCAGAAACAAATAAGGATAAATAGCCAACATCATATAATCTCCCTGCAAACATAAAAAAAGCTCAATAAATAAGTCATCTGGAAGCACCCCATGCCTGTTAACATAAGAATGTAAGAAGAGCACTGCTGGATCAGGCCAAAGGCCCATCTAGTCCAGCATCCTGTTCTCACAGTAGCTGACCAAATGCCCCGAGGGGAAATCACAGCCCTCTCCCCTTCTTCTTTTTAAAATTTGTTTCATCATCTTTTCGATTCAAACATCACCCTCAAAAGACACATACAACAAAAACCATAATAACACTAATAACACAATTTGACAATTCAGATTTGAATACACTGATATACCTATGACTACACCTTTTTTAACAATATTTTCCTGCCTCTCTCTCCTCCCCCTACTTCCCACCACTATCCGCCTTACCGCTTAAATATTCCTTCCAGATTTCTTCATATTTATCCATTTATATTTTGCGTCAACATGCAATTCGTTCTTATGTAGCTAATCTGTCCATATTATCAATCCATGTGCTCAATGGAATCTTTTTGCGGCTCTTCCAATTCATCAAAACAAGCTTTTTTTGCTTCTAATATAGAACAGAACATCCATTTTTTTTGACCCCTTGAGATCTCCCATGCTTCCGGAATATAATTTAGAATTAAATTCAGTTCCCTAAATAACAATTTCTTTTTATTACTCTTGCTATAAATATACTCACCTTGCACCAAAATGATCTTATCATCAGGCAGTTAATCAACATATGTACTAAGTTCACATTTTTACTCCCACATCTCCAGCAGTTGTTTGCACTTGTTATTTTCTTCTGGTATAGTTTTGCTGGAGTCCAGTGGAGTCCAGCACTCTTCCCTTCTGTGATTTCCAGAAACTGGTATTCAGAAGCATTACTGTGTCCAACAATGGAGGCAGAACATAGCCATCATTGCTAGTACAGTCATACCTCGGGTTGCAGTAGCTTCGGGATAAGTATTTTTGGGTTGCACGCTGCAGCGACCCGGAAGTAATGGAACACATTACTTCTGGGTTTCGCTGCTCGTGCATGTGCAGACAGTAAAAACGATGTCATGCACATGCGCGGAAGCAGCCAATTGCAACCTGCGCACGTGCAGATGCGCAGATGCAGGTTGCGTTTGCTTCTGGATGCGAACGGGGCTCCGGAACGGATCCCATTCGCATCCAGAGGTACCACTGTAGTCATCAATAGGTTTCTCTTCCCGGAATTTGTTTAATTTGCTTTTGAAGCCTTCTAGGTTGGTGGCTATCACTCCCTCATGTGAGAGTTCCATAGTTTAACTTCTCACTGCATGAAGAAGTCCTTTCATTTGTCTGTCCTGAATCTTCCAGCATGCAACTTCATTAGAAGTCCACAAGTTCTAGTGCAGGGGTAGGCAACCTAAGGCCCATGGGCCAGATGCGGCCCAATTGCCTTCTAAATCCGGCCTGCGGACAGTCCGGGAATCAGAGTGCTTTTACATGAGTAGAATGTGTGCTTTTATTTAAAATGTATCTCTGGGTTATATGTGGAGCCTGCCTAGCGTTTTTACATGAGTAGAATGTGTGCTTTTATTTAAAATGCATCTCTGGGTTATTTGTGGGGCACAGAAATTTGTTCATTCCCCCCCCCCCAAAAAAAAATATAGTCCGGCCAACCACATGCTCTGAGGGACGGTGGACCTGCCCACAGCTGGAAAAGGTTGCTGAACCCTGCTCTGGTGTTTTTAGAGGGGGGGGGGACACTTTTCTCTATCCACTTTCTCCTTGCCATGCAAATGTTTACACATTTCTACCCTGTCGCATCTTCCTCACTTTCCCCCTAAACTAAATAGACTGAGAAGCTGCAACCTTTCTTCACAGGGAAGTCACTCCCATCATTTGGGTTGCCCTTTCCTGAACTTTCTGTTGGATGATCCATATAGCACTGAGCATATGGCAGCTTTTTTTATATAAAGCACAGCTCTGCAAATGGAAGAACCCATCCTCTTCTCTGAGTTGCGCCTATAATGGTTGTTAATTTGTCAAAGCAAGTCTAATTCCAAATCTGCCCACTGAACTTGGAGCAGACCTAAGCTTGGAGGAGGAAGTGAAGAAGACTGGGGGGATGATACAGTGAGACTGATGTCAGTTAAAGGCATCGCTCCTCTTCAATCCCTCCGCTGTCTTCCCTGTGGCTTCTTCACGTCCCTGGTTTTTAAATCTTTTCACACACTCTGACTGGCTTTCTGACAGATGCCCCCACTGGGCTTTTGCAATGGAACAGAAGGACTGGGCTGATGTTTGTTAGCAGCAGTTTTTGTCTAGAAAAGAAAAACTTGCTGTGGCTTATTGTCCTGACAGGAGAAAGCTCTTTCTCCCAAACACACCCACCCACCCACCCACCCACCCTCACACACACACACACACACACACACACACACACACACCATCAATCTTTGATGGCAGCAGCTTCAGGCTCAAGTGATAAACCCCATTGCTTGCTTCTGCAAATGTTCCAGCTGCAGTAAAACAGGTTTGGAATTTGACCACCAAAGGGGTGGAGTGAGAATAGATGATGGCAGGAAACAGCATTGCCCGGTTCTCCTGGTAAGTATTAGAATAATTGGATTGAAGAATTTGAAAGGCTCCCAGTATGTTTCCGAGCACAATTCAAAGTGTTGGTGCTGACCTTTAAAGCCCTAAACAGCCTCGGTCCTGTATTCCTGAAGGAGCGTCTCCACCCCCATCGTTCTGCCTGGACACTGAGGTCTAGCGCCGAGGGCCTTCTGGCAGTTCCCTCACTGCAAGAAGCCAAGTTACAGGGAACCAGGCAGAGGGCCTTCTTGGTAGTGGCACCCACCCTGTGGAATGCCCTCCCATCAGATGTCAAAGAAATAAACAATCAGACTTTTAGAAGACATCTGAAGGCAGCCCTCTTTAGGGAAGTTGTTAAGGTTTAACAGACTACTATATTTTAATACTTTGTTGGAAGCCGCCCAGAGTGGCTGGGGAAATCTAGCCAGATGGGCGGGGTATAAATAAATTATTATTATTATTATTATTATTATTATTATTATTATTATTATTACTACTACTACTACTACTACTACTACTACTACTACCACTACTACTGCTGCTGCTGCTGCTATTATTGGCAGCTTTGGTGTTAGTTTATTCCACTGTTGGAAAGCTTTCAGTGTTAGGAAATGTCTCCTCAACTTGGCTTTCCCTGAAATTTTCAACTGGTGGTTCTTGTGGCATTGATCATAATGTGTTCCAAAAGCTAATGCTGCTTCCTAAAAACATAGGTGTCCATTAGTAACCTTACCTGGCCTTAACTGGTCATTACATTACACCGCCTTCCAACTGGGTTGCTTTCAAGGACATTTCAGAATCCCTCCCCTTGCTCTTTAATTCACCCTTCTGGAGAACGCTGCATTTCTACAGCCCTCATTGATGTCTGAGCACAGGCATCTTGATAGATCTAATCACCATCCCCAACCTAAGCTGCTGACCTAGCTTTCTGCAAAGAGGGGGTCCAGTGCTTCTCATTCACAGCTATTAGCCCTGCTGTCAGATAGGATTGTGCTCATGCAGGCCCACCCAAGCCATAGAGCAGGGCAGTCGAAAACAAAGGTAGTGATGGAATAGTAATTAAATTGCCATTAGATGGATAGCAGATTGTCTGGCAGCTGACAGTGAGTGAAAATGTTCCGTTCTGTCATGTTTTATCAGCATGGAAACCATTTGCAAGTTGCTCTAATTACAACCCTAATTGCCAATGTGATTAGGGGCCCTGCAGCTGTTCATTAAATGCATGTCACCCTCAGCCAGCGGGCTGTGAAGGGAGTATTTACTTAATGGAATTGAGCGCAAGGTGAGGGCAAGGAAGCCATGCCAAAGGAGCGAGTTGTTTAAGCTTCAGGATTCCAGTGTCAGGTTTGCCAGGAGAGCCTGCTGGCGGGACTCAGAGTTCCTGGAAATGTTGTCGCTGTGCAATTCACACAACCTGGGGCCAGCACTATGGTGGGACTTGTGCAAAACGAGCTCAGGGTCTATCCACCTCCTTCTCTTCCCAGTTGCACCCAGAAGCCCCTGTTCAGGATTCCACCCTGTCTGCTCAACCCCATTCCCCCTACATCTTAGTTTTCCTCCCCACTCCCACTGAGCAAACTCAGTCCTTTATGAGCCGTTTTTGGTGTATCACTTTGCCTGAAGTGTTAAAGCTTTCTTAAAGCTTTCTAGTACTTCAACAGACCTCAGTGATCCCCAAAGCCTATTGATCCATGTGCTTTTTTGCTTTAAAAAAAACCCAACCAATGGCAGTTGCATCCTGGAAACTGGAAATAGAGGGAACAAGCCAGATCTGCAACAAAATGTTGCAGCTGTGGTATGCTTCTGCTAAGGATTCTCCATTACATTTCCTCCTCCCTCCCTGTTTGTCACCATTTTACAATCACCAAAAGTCAGCATTAAGTTTCCACTGAGCAAGACCAGTCCCCACTGGTCTGTTGCCTTAGCCCCACATCCCCACAGTCTGTTTCCTACATATTTCCTTTGTACTCTTTGGGTTCTCCCCCAAACCTGCTTCTCTGTGGATAGCGCTGTTTCAGCTACCTAAGGACTGGAACTCATAGAATTCGGTTTCCTGTTGGTATACAGAGGGTGGTATTTCATGAGGATTCCATGACCAGCATTTCCTGTGCATTCCCCCCCCCCCCCAAGCTGGGAGCAGAATCCAGCAGCACTTAATCCTGGCCAGCAAGAATTTAAATAAAAAGATATACATGAGGGAGAGAGGCGATTCTGAAGAAAGGTAATTAAAGCTCAAAGTTTGCCCACAGCAAATGAAGCAGGGCTGTGCAATCAAGTGGCATTTGGAAACATCTGATGTCCCACCGTTATTTTGCCCCATTTAGAACCATCCGTTCAAAAGACTCAGTGCCACGCTGTCAGGGGGTTCCCTGGAAAGCACTCGCACTGTAATGGAGAGGTACAGTCATTCTGCTCCTGTAGATGGAGTAGGAAACAATGTACATGAAATATACTCAGAGTCCTGTAATGATTTCATGCTCTTTATTGCAGCTTGTAAACAGTGATTTTAATTCCCACCCAAACCTCAGGCTTTTATATACATTATTTACAAAATGAGTTCTGTCTGATTGGCTGATTCTGCTTCCCTCCTGGAGCCTGATTGGTTTATTCCTGCAAGGCATTCAGTTGTTGCATTCTAGGACCCTACTTGCCTATTGTTCTTGGATCCAAGCTTAGTACAGTGGTACGTCTGGATGCGAACGGGATCTGTTGTGGAGGCCCGTTCGCATCCAGAAGTGAACGCAACCTGTGTCTGTGCATCTGTGCGTGTTGCGATTCAGCGCTTCCACGCATGCACATGATATAATTTTGAGTGTCTGCGCATGCACGAGTGGTGAAACCCGGAAGTGATGCGCTCCGTTACTTCCGGGTCGCCACAGAGTGCAACCCAAGAATATTCATCCCGAAGCTACTTCAACGCGAGGTATGACTGTACCTAACAGTACAAATCAAATCAAAACTTTATTAGCAAAGCCAACAGGCCACAGCTATACAAGAATTAAAAATAGAAATAAGGATAAAAGGGAGAAAAGAACGAGCAAAAGGAGGTCCGTCAGATGAACAAGTCTGTCACTCAGATGGTGGCCCTCAATTTCATAGCTCTCTCGATGTACCTCGCGACCTTCTCTGTTATCTGACTATCCGTATCAGATAAGAGGAAATACAGTGTGATGTCTGGTGAACGGCCGGGGTTGGCGAGAATGAGTGGAGTAACCTAACAGTACAGTTGCCCCAGGACTCAGAGGGCCAACCCTCTAAAGCAGTTGGTTCATCACGGCCCACATCCCTGGCTTGAACTCACTGCCTCAGCTGCCAACCCAGACAACGGCGCCATCTTGAAACCAAAGACGCTGGGCTAACTGCTCCCCCCCTTGCTCAGGCCACTTCAGCCGCCCCCCCTTGTGACCATGTGACCTCGGGGATTTTCTTTGCTGGGTGAGTGGACTTCTTGGACAAAGCAGGGTAAAAAAAGAGCGCCAGAACTGCGCTCCAGGGCATTCTAGCGGGGGGTAGGGGGGGAGCCCTGGCCCTACAAATCCTTATGCTGCTGGCAGAGGTAGGCTGGACAGGAAGCAGGGAATAAAAGAGCTGCTGGCAGTATCATCATGGCCAAGCAAATGCAGGCACAATGAAAGGGAAGCAGTTGCAACAATAAAATTGTTGTTGCACGCTACACAAGCAGTAAGAAACTCCAAGGGGTGCCAGCTGGCTGTTGGGTGCTTGGGAATCTTCTGCACCCAAAACAATGCAGGATTGACCTCCCCACATATTTGATAATGCATGGGGAGGTCAATTCAGCTTTCTGCAGGGCTTCGATGTTCAAAGAAAAGCTCCCAATGGGAAATCTTTCTTGCCCATTTGAACCAAGCACGGTTGCCTCCTGTGTGTGAAAATATGAGGAATGCTTATTCTGAGGAAAATCCTGCCCTTTGCAATTTTTATCATAGATAGGTAGGTAGGTAGATGCTTGATTAACTAGGGGCACATTTATCATTTATCAAGTTTTAACACTGATTAATCTGCCTGGACTGATTGACTAGACATTGCAGGGCAGAGTCACAATACTCAAAATCCCAAAGGCTGTCACATAGCAAAATGGATTTCCTTTGGCTTTCCTGAGCCTAGGACCCGAATCACAGGTTCAAATGACGAAAGGGGATTTCAGCTGAACGTTAGGAAGACTTTCCTGATAGTAGGAGCTGGGGAACTGTGGAACAGACTGCCTCAAAAAGTTATGGATTCTTATTGGGTTTTTTTTTAAAGGGTTTTAATAAGAAGGTGGATGGCTGCCTATCAGGGATGTTGTAGGAGCAGGTTTTCTGCACCGGGAGGGGCTTGGCTGGATGACCTTTTAGGTCATTTCCAACTTCACTTATTCTCCATGGCCCCGCTTTCAGGGGAACACTTTAAAATGTAGCTACATGTAGAAAAAACTTTAAAATAGGGCTGACTGCTTTAGAAACAAAAGGTTCACGTGCTGGCTGTTTAATCTGGATTTATTAATTTGCTGTGCAGTTTTCATGCTCGTGTTTGCATCCCTGGTTTTATACATCAAACAGTTGTTTACAATACATGAGCCATGAGGTGATTAAAGACTCTTGTAAATAAATCAAGAGACAGAGCTATTGTCTCAAGCCTTAAGCTGCTTCCACAGAGACACTTACAATCTGTTTTTAAATTTAGCATGTCTCTATTATGACATCACACTGATCCAGATTATGCACATCCCAATATTTCATGTTTATGTGCCCTTAAGAATGTCACATCTACCATTTTATAGGGTGAAAAGAAAAATGAAGATTAAAGTACATAAAAAGGAACAAGGACTATTGCGAGGAAGGTAACTATTGAATGGACCGTTCTGAAGAGCAGTAAGAGAGGTAATTAAATGCTGCAGGGAGCCCCAATACTGTCTGTCTCTCAAGCAAAAAAATACTCAACATGGAAGCAAGCATGAGAAGTTAATTAAGCCAAGTCAGGGAAAGGTGCTAATTACCCCCAATAACAAGCTGCAAACACACAGCTCTCTTAATTGGGAAAAGAATTACTCATAACACAAAATGCATGACTCAATTATTGCAGGACACTGCACTGTGTGCTAATGATGCCGGGCCCAGTATGGAAAAGAGAAGGTTAGATTTGTTCTGTTTTTCTAAATGAGTGTTTGGGGAAGTGGGGTGGGGTGGGGGTGATGCCATACACAGTGCTTAGGTTCCTGAAGCATTGGTAGCCATTTTACTAGATCCAAGATGGCTGCTGTCTGGGGCAAGGAAGGGGAAACTGTCCTAAGGAGTTGACCTGGCACAAATAGTGTTGCCATCACTACATTTTACTGCAGTGGGGGAGTCCAGTGACCGCTCAGCATACAATAAAATTGATACGGAAGGGGGGGCATGCCTTCCTCACCTTCTTCTTCGCTACAATATATCCATTTATTTCCAATTGTCAATGTCAAAAGGGACTAAAATCTATAAAATTCATAGAAACTCAATGTGCCAATTTGCTCAATTTCTCTAGGACTCCATGACACCTCCCCTGTCCTCCATAATCCCTCAAGCAAGGTGTCAAGACCCTAATCCTGTCAAATCACTCTGCCAAGCCTTTCCTCCGGGCAATGCCAGGTGACAGACTATGCGCACATGGACCATTGTCTTCTCATCACCGGTACTCAGGATGTGCTTATCTGCGCATATCTCCAGCTCTGCATATTCCCCCCTCCCTCCTCCATATGTTAATCTGTGTAACCCAACCTCTTCTTAATGTATTCATGATGTAATCTGTGTAACCCAACCTCTCTTTAATGTATTCATGATGTAACCATGATGTATTTTGCACTGTATTCTGGGACATGGAGGGAAGTTTCAAAAGTTCATGTCACCCCTTTCTCGCTGTTCAATCTCGCCTTGAACCTGTTGCGCAATAAACTTGGATCTTCTGCAGCTTGCTCCTGTCTCTGGCTGAGCTCATTTTCCTCCGCAGGGACCCGTGGACTTAGTCCGACGAGCTGGGTGGCAGAGCAGCCTCGCACCCAGATTTACTGTAACAAAATAAAATGTGGGTGGTTTTGTGGGGGGTGGATCACCTTTGTCACCAGTGTTTGCAGTGGCAACACCAACCACCATCTACTGCAGAGCTTTCACGACACATTAGTGTGTCAGCTGCAGTGTGTAGCTACATCGTGCAAACACTCCCCACGCTCCTCCCGGGGCAGGAAAGGGGTTCGTTTAACCTCTGTTTTGCTAGTAAAACTGAATTACTGCGTCACAAAATGACGCATGTTTAAAAAGTGTGTCACCAACATGAAGAATGTTGAAAGCTCTGATCTACACAGTCGGCTGGTGTGTGAAGGGGCTCCTTGTGTTTACTGATGCATATGTGTACAACTTCACATCAGAGAACCCTCCTAACATGTTGAATTCCAAAACTGGGACTCATGTCTTTCTGTCCGTGCTCCTGCACAAGTCACATGACCCATGTGAGATAATAGAGCCCAAAAGGCACACTTTGTGGAGGGGGCATGCTCTCACATTGCCCCAAAACATTTGTTTTGGAGTGCTCCATGATATTGCGGCTCTGAAAAGTGCTTTTTTGGGGTGGGTGGGAAAGATCTCGGTGCAAAAACATGGCATCCCAAATGGCTGCTGTGCTCTTGAAGGAAAAAACTTGGATATCTTGCTTTTTCCAGGACACTTGCAGGCTATGGGGCTGGTATGCACATAGCTTTGCATGCGAACTGAATGCTTAGTGTGCAGCTGTAGCCCCTGTTATGTATTGGGTTTAACACATTTTATGTCACAAGGCGCGTTCTAACCAATCGTAGAAACATTGGTAGATGAACATTCTAATGGCAAGCGCATGCTCTTTCAACTGTCAACTGTCAACTGACGGTCAGTTCATGCTTGGCATCATTATTGCGTTGTCCAGTCAGTTTGGTTCTTGTTTTCCTATGAGTGAGCTGTTGTCAGTGACAAATGTTGAATAAACTTAGTTGAGGAACTTATACTGCCTTGGGCTTCTGACTTTTTCTGAACATTTAACAGCCACAATGTGAATCATATGTATTTGTGGTACTTCGAACCCTCAAATGTCTCAGAAACTTGGAAAGGAAGATTGCTGGTTAGTGAGGCAAAACCAGGTTCCCCCAATCATGAGCTTATCTGGGCCAGGGGCTAGGGTTTAAATGGGGGGTTTAAACCCTGGTCTCCCAGACACTTAACACAGCACTCTAACCACTATGTCACACTGTTTTTTATAGTGGATTATTAAAGCCGAAGGCAGCTTCCCAGTGTTGCAATGCCCAAATGATACAACCTACTATCCATAAACCTGTCCAACCTGGTGATCTCCAGAGGCTTTCCCCTGGAAGGTACATTCACACAGGTGAAGCAAGTGGTGACTCGTTTTGAGTGTAATATGCTTTTCAGCTCTGATATGTTCTCCTCAGAGAGGCTTGCATGGCACCAAATCTTACGTTATAGCCAATATGGTGTAGCAATTAAGAGTGTTGAGCTGTGGTTGTGTACACATTACTGTTAACTCCAGTGTGCTGCCACCACTGGTGTTTGCAGTGAGATACACATGACATTAGCCAACCATCCAGATGTGGCTTCTTGAGATATGCTGCTATTTGTTGCGTTTCCCTTCATAGCAGCTTCCATTCACTACGATAATATAATATAAGCTGTGGTAAAGTAGAAACCAGATAGCTCGGTTGGTTAGAGCATGGTACTGATAACGCCAAGGTTGCAGGTTCGATTCCCCATAATGGACAGCTGCATATTCCTGCATTGCAGGGGGTTGGATTAGATGGTCCTCAGTGTCCCTTCCAATTCTATGATTCTATGAGATGTGTAACATTTCAAATCAGCCATCGCACATGCTCAGCTTCAGTGAATTACAGTTCAGCATGGGGAAGCAATGCAAGTAATGGGCATCAGTTGAAGACACGCATACTCTGCCCCCCCCCAGGAAACACAAAAATGGAACTTGAAACACACAACGGAAAAGCAACCTCACTGTGTTTCAAGCCATATAATGTGCGGATAACCTAAAGACCGGGGAAACCCGAGCTCAAATAGCCACCAAGCTTTCTGAGTGACCTGTTACTCTCAACCTACTCTCCCTCACAGGGTAGTTGTGAAGAAAAAACAGGAGGAAAAAAGACCCATATATGTCATTGTAATCTAACTGGAGATGAGATGAGGTAAACCCCAGAGCTGTTTAATGCTGTTGGATCATTTTACACGCAGGCACACAAAGCCATAAGGCAGACACTGCTGTTTTTCACCGTTATTTTACTAGTGTTATATCCATTTACTGTTTTAACAACGAGGTAGAGTAAGTCACCCTGGAAGTTTTCTTTTTGGGATGTCAAGTATTCGAAACAAGCAAGCGAACAAATAAAACCCTCCTGCGCAGTCAACATGCCCTGAGGCGCCTCATCCGGGTTCCCAACTTGCCCTTGTGGGTTGCTCCCTGTGAGGCCTCTTGCCTTCCCCACCCCCCACCCCAAAACAGCACACACACCAGAAAAGGTAGTCAGCTGTCCCTTGACTTTCTGGGTTCTTGAACTGTCTTCCTCTCCCTCTCTCACACACCCTGCAAGCCACTTGCCCTTCAAAAACCTGCTGGGAAAAAGGAGGGAATCTTTAGTTAAAGGAGGAGGAATGTGCTCCTGATTCCCCTTCACTGCCTTCGCTTGGTTGAGGTTAATGAGATAATTACTCACACGTTGCCAGCTTGTCAGGCCCCAACAACGCCAAGTTCGCCAATTATGAAAGCTGAGCTTATGTCACACTATTTTAATTCTACCCCTCTTGCTTGGATGCCCTTACACACAAACACAAAACACACAAACTCCTTTTGTCATGCAGATGAGGCCATTTCTTTCCCACAGTTGGGGCAGGGAAGCGGGGAGAGCATCTGAGGGAATAAATTAATGATCACTGGGTTGGGGTTAGTTATCGTTAATGTCTTGAGGTTTTCTCTGTGCCTTCCTTTCAGGCTGGCCAGCTAACTGTGTGATTCAATTGTGATCTTCGCCCCCATGAAAGGTGGCCTCCCCAGCTCACTTGCCACCCAAGATTAGAAAGGTTTGCTTCTGCGCTTGGGAGTGCTGTGCCATTTTGTCATTTTCCTGACCTCCCCAATACACAGGTGAAGACGAAAGTCTTTGAGGGAACTAGGGTTGCCAAGCCTCCGGGTCTGAAATGTATACCCTCCAACATTTCTCTGATGAAAATAGGGACGTCCCATCCCATAAGGATAATTTTACTATTTATACGCCACACATCTTACTGGGTTGCACCAACATATATAAAAACATAATAAAACATTAAACTTTTTTGTAATAAAACTTCCCTATTAAAGACAAAGAGTTCAAGAGAAGCAGAGAAGGGGGTGCTAGATACTGACCCCCCCATGCCACTTCCGTTGGAAAAGAGGTGTGGTTTAAGCAGCCTGATCGCCCCGTCCCTTCCCATTGTGCCCTGCCCCTTTCCCTGCAAGGGTTCAGGCGAGTGCAAAATGCCTTGGGGCGCAGCAATCTTGGGGGGGTCTGGTGGAGGGTGCAATGCTAGTGGGATGATGGATGGGGAGATAGCAGCCAGGGAAGCTCCTGGGCAAGTGGGGGAGGGAGGACCCCCCCCAAAAAAATGAAGGGAGGTGGGTGTGCAGCTGAGGTCCCCACCCCCATTTAGAGTATTCCGAATAGCAATATGGATGCTATAAACACATGCAGAAATACAAGCGTTTCATAAATTTCAGCTGAGTTTCCTGAATTTCAGGGGGTTGGACAACCTATTTCTTAATAGGTTTAATTGGGTTTGGTGCTTTCTCTCTGCATGTCATTCCTTGAACACCTTCCTGTGCAAAGATAAGGCTTGCTTTCATTGCTCTGTTCATTTGTACATTTGACTAGTGTTGTGTGGAGGGAAATGCAACCACTGGGCTGAAAAATGTCCCCCTCCTGCCCTCCTGTGTTTGAAATTCTAGAATAAGAAACTGCTTCTTTCCCCTCAGTTGCTATGTCTGTTTGTGACATCACAGGAGACCATACATAGACAGGGCTGGGGAAACTAGGCCTCAAGGGTGGGGGCGGCACTTGTTAATAAAGAAATGATGACTGAGGAGCCCCTCCCCCGTTATGACACGTGTGGCATGTGGACTCCATGGCACCCTCAGAAACCCTCCTTAGCACCCACCCAGGCCCCCTGACCCATTTTTAAAAAGTTTTCCCAAAATCTGTTAGTTTTTACAGTGCTGCAAGACTGTTTGTTTTGGCAGTTGAGGGATTGGTATTATTTATTTATTTTGCCCTTTGTGAGAGATAAATAAACTGGTTCCTTTGACTTAAGGTCTCTGGATCCTTTTAAATAAAGTGATCTGGACAAAATGGGTGAATTAGGAAACCTTTTTATTATACACACTTGCAAGTGGGGTAACCCAAGATCAGGCACAGCTTCATCAGAAAAAACAAATCTTATAAAGTTGCTTGTCCACCCGCAAGTCCCTCCTTCCACGCCCACAAGAAGGGGCATGCCAGTTTACAGAAGTATCATGTCCGCCTCATTAACATTTTACCATTCCACTTCCCATGTTAATCATAATACAATACAATACAATACAATACAATACAATACAATACAATACAAATACCTTTATTGGCATTTCAAGTTAAGACATTTCAAAATGGCATGAGATACAAAGTCTTTCTTACTGTTTCCACCTCCCTTCATTTTTTGGTGGGGGGGGAGGGTCGCTCTCCCTCCCCCACCTACCCAGCAGCTTCCCTGCCTGCTATCTCCCCCTCCATCATCCCACTGGCATTGCATCCTCCCCTCCCCCAAAGATTGCTGCACCCCAAGGCGATTTGCACTCACCTGAACCCTTGCAGGGAAAGGGGCAGGGCACAATGGGAAGGGGCGGGGCGACTGGGCTACTTAAACCATGCCCCTTTTCCAACGGAAGCGGCATGGGGGGGTATCCAGCACTCAGTATCCAGCACCCCCTTCTCTGCTTCTCTTGAACTCTTTGACTTTAAGCAAATTGTGCAATCAATTTTAAGATTTCCTGGATGATTTAAGCATATGAGTTGTGCGGATGGCTTCTGGAAGATCTAAACCACTTCATCTTGTGCAGCTTGTAGAGGGGGAACATTTGCTCTTCAGAAATCTGGGTGCTCCTTTTTCAGCTTGCCATAGTCCGCTTTCACCGCATAGAACTGGAAGAAAGAAGCACAGCTCTTAGGATGACAAGCAGGATCTCCTGCTTGGACTACTGCCATGCGCTCTACGTGGAGCTACCTTTGAAGGTGATTTGGAAACTACAACTAATCCAGAATGCAGCACTGGACTGGCCACCGGGACCATATAGCACCAATCCTAAAGGCTCCCAGTATATTGCCAAGCACAATTCAAAGTGTTGGTGCTGACCTTTAAAGCCCTAAACGGCCTTGGCCCAGGATACCTGAAGGAGCGTCTCCACCCCCATCAGGTTCTGCCCAGACACTGAGGTCCAGCGCCAAGGGCCTTCTGGCAGTTGCCTCACTGCGAGAAGTGAGTTTACATGGAACCAGGCAGAGGGCCTCCTCAGTGGCAGCGCTCTCCTTGTGGAATGCTCCCCCCCCCCATCAGATGTCAAGGAGATAAAGAACCACAGAACTTTTTTAGAAGATACCTGAAGGCAGCCTGTATCAGGTAGTTTTTTATGTTTGACATTATTTTTTATATTTTGCTGGAAGCCGCCCATAGTAGCTGGGGATAAGTAATAAAATATCATTATTATTTATTTAACTAAGAGAAAAGTTATGAACTAAGCACATGAACAAGATATAGCGTGTGCACCATTTCATGTCACTGTTAACTGGTAGGCAGGGTCTTGGAGGAAAATTCCCCCTTGATCTGACTTATGACTTCATCACTGCCACTACAGAGTGACAGTGTCATCACAATTTCACCATGGCAACCAGCTGCTTCATTTCTGCTTATTTGAAAGGCAGGTCATTGAGTATTTATTTTATTTATTTATTTATTTTTGTATATAATATTTATTAAGTTTTCCATTTTAATAATCCAAAAAGAACCACATTAAAACATTCCAAATTACAACACAATAAAAAAGCCAAATATAAATGCCAAATTCTATATCTTTGGCTGGCTTCCTAAGCTCTGAATTTCGCAGAGTGCTAATAATCTAATATCACATTGCATTTCTTAATTAGTCAATAAACTATTCCGATGTTAATTCTTCACTTAATTTTCATGTTTTGCTTCTTCTTACAAAGATGTACTCCTTGCTGTCTGCCTATTGTCACGTTTCTCTGCCTGGCTGGGACAAAAAGAGCAACCTAGAGCAGGCATGTCCAAAGTCCGTTTCAGGGGCCTAATCTGGCCCGCCGGTTGGTTTAATCTGACCCCTGTGGCAGTTTATTTCCTGGGGTAAAATCCTAAACCTCAACTACTTCAATCCTAAAAAAAGGTTAAAAGGTTGACAACTTTAGTTGGCCATTTGGTTGGCCTTCCCGGCCCTTCACTTAATCAAATCTGGCCCTTTTTGAAAAAGTTTGGACACCACTACTATACAGGATTGCCTTCAGATGGCTCGGGGGTCGGATAACTCCATACCCTCCAACATTTCTCCCATGAAAATAGGGACATCCTAAGGAAAAGCGAGACTTTCTGGGATCAAATCAGAAACAGGAACAGCTTCTCTAAATCATGGACGTCCCTGCAAAATAGGGACACTTGGAGGCTCTGTAAATTAAGTCTTGAGGTCAGCTTGGCTACCTTCAGGTGGCAGGTGGAGGGCTTAAATCTCCAGGTGGGCAATGGTGCCTTTAATAAAGAAGATATAAGTAATTAAGAAAGCTGTGTGGGTGCTGCTATGCCATCCAGGATATGGCTGCTTATAATAATATCTTATGGTGGGCCACTATCGAACTCTGTAGGGTCCCAGCATAGCAAATGTTGTCACACAAAGCTAGCACTTGACCGATTGGTACTCAAAGTGAGGGGCACCTCCTGCCATCCGCCCCCTCCATTTGTTCCACTTCTGAATGCCCTATCCCCCCTCCTAAATATGAGTCAGGACCTAACTCAGAGCCAATCAAAATGTCACAAAATGCTAAGCAAGACATTGAGTCCTCCACAACACTTCATCAGAGCAAAGAAGAGGAGAGGGAGGAGGCGGGGGAGGGAGAAAAAGCTGGAAGAGTGACAGAGAAGCTATGGTGTCTGCCTTTAGCTGGTGTTAGAAAAGTCTGCATACACACTAAAGCGGTACCTCGGGTTACAGGCGCTTCAGGTTACAGACACTTCAGGTTACAGACTCCGCTAACCCAGAAATAGTACCTCGGGTTAAGAACTTTGCTTCAGCATGAGAACAGAAATCATGCGGTGGTGGTGCGGTGGCAGCTGGAGGCCCCATTAGCTAAAGTGGTGCTTCAGGTTAAAAACAGTTTCAGGTTAAGAACGGGTCTCCAGAACGAATTAAGTTCTTAACCCGAGGTACCACTGTAAACCTTTAAAGCACATTATTTCCCTCAAAAAAAAAAAATCTGAGCACTATTGCTTGTTAAGTGTTGCTAGGATTTGAAACTCTATGAAGGGCGAAGTGCAGTGTCCAGAATTATTTGAGGGAAAGAATCCATATATTGCCCAGCTATGGATTTTTGCAGAGTCTTCTAAGGGTAAAGGGACCCCTGACCGTTAGGTCCAGTTGCGGATGACTCTGGGGTTGCGGCGCTCATCTTGCTTTATTGGCCAAGGGAGCCAGCGTACAGCTTCCGGGTCATGTGTCCAGCATGACTAAGCCACTTCTGGCAAACCAGAGCAGCACACAGAAACGCCGTTTACCTTCCCACTGGAGCGGTACCTATTTATCTACTTGCACTGCGTGCTTTTGAACTGCTAGATTGGCAGAGTCTTTTACCAACTTCTTATGTTCCAACACATCTAACTTCTCTCCCCCCCCCCCAGCTGCTCCTTGCTTCTCCTTCTTGTCCTTTATCTGAATTCTTCTTGTTTGCAGGAGGGGTTGTAAGTGGTTTACTTATACGTTATAGTTGCTGTTTGCTGCTAAATAGGTAGTTAAAGCTATTGTTAGGGATGGGAGGGGGGTCATTACTGAAAGAAATTGGTGTGTGGGTGTGGGTGTGTTAAGGACTGGTGTTATTTTCTTGTTTTTGAGGGGAAGCTAAGAAAGACGTTGTAGGGTAAACCATAAACCCTCTCAGCAACCTTCTGTGGCTCACAAGGTTATATAATAACCTCAACCACCTGCCAGGGTGAAAACTCAAAACTCTTCCTCAACCCATCAGAACCTGAAGGAAACCTCTGTTAACAGTGACATGCAAACACATCTGTGAGATTTAACAAGACAGTAAAATACGCTAACAGATCAGGGGGAGATGATAGGTTGTCTGTCAGCATTAGCCTCACCAAGCGAATGCAAAAATAATATTGTTTGGCTGACTCTTCTCCATATTGTGGTACGGAAAAGCTGTTGGAATTGTCTTTGCTGTTGTCCTCTGTTGTGCAGGCCCCTCCGGAAGTTAAGGCCTTTGGGGGGATGACTGAGGTGGGCTGCACTGCCCACTTTTGCTTCTGGCACTGTCCACCACCAGCATGCCAGAAGGGTATGTGGACCATGACTGGAAAAGCCCTGCCCGATGCCTGCCCTAAACTATGTGAAGTTTCAGTTAATATTTTAGCACGTCAGCTTACTTGCTAGGGAAGAATAATGGGAATTTTATGGTGATAGTCATATATCCTTTATATTAAAAGACTCAATATTTTCCTCAACATTTCCTTATATAATAATTTCCATGTTTTATGTGTTCTTTCACACAAACACTTCTGGAGAACAAGCTGAATCTAGCAGGAGGTTAAATACTTATTTCTGTGTTATTTGCTTCCAGAAGACACAAAAATAGCATGCAAAGCCCATTAACCCACAAAACCGCATACAGTATATATATTTTTGCACTGTATTTTCACGTGCTGAAATTTGGTACAGTATTCCAGCACACAGTTCCTTCCCACGAATTAAAATTTAGTGTGATATGATGGCACAGTATATCAACTGAAAAGTCAAAGTTCCATCATTCAACAGGAACTACATTCTGGAAGGAAAGTTAGAATTTGGGATAGGAGCACTAGCAGTATATTCAGGAAAACTATCACAGTAATAATAGAATCATGGAATCTCGCATTCTCAAACCTTTATTGGCATATATGAATCACAAAATTGTAGAGTTGGAAGATACTACAAGGGCTATCTAGTCCAACCCCCTGAAATGCAGGAAACTTTTGCTGAATATGGGGCTTGAACCCACAACTCTGAGTCTCATGCTCTACCAACTGAGCTATCCTAGATTGCTACGTCTGAATGCACCCCTTATATAATCAAAATGGCACCATCCGTGATACATCCATAGCAGCAGGCTATGAGGACTACCATGGTTTGGAGACATACCACACACAAAATATTTGAGTTTGGGGAGTCCCAGTGGGGTGGGGTGGGGACCAGAACAGCTGGATGAGAACCAAGCATGCTTGGTAGGCATTGAATGATGTACCTTGGGGGAAGGCAATGGAAAACTGGTAGTGGTGATGGTGGAATGGAATGTCCCGAAAAAGAGCATGGCTATTGGCCTGGAATTCTGAACATGAGCGCTCCTCCACACCACCACATTTTGCTGTAGTTCTCACTTACACGTTGCTTCTTCCAGAAATATATGAGTTGGGCAAGTGGGAGGTGCCCCCCGCCACTCCAGAAATCATACTTGCTGCACAGCCAATGCTCCTATTACTGCTGGATATGCAGGGTGGGCACTTAATGAAATTGTGCCCTCTGATGTCAGGGCAGGGCAGAATGGAGCCTCAGAGACTCAAAGGAAAGCCAGTGTTTCATTCAAGAAAATAGTATACAAGCGAGTGCACAGGCATGGCTGCACTCAGTTGTGACATTGCCAAGACTTGCCCTTGGGGCCCCCTGCTTCCTCCTCCTCCAGATATATCCCAAGCTGGAATAAACTCTGGTGGGGAGAACCTCCCCCATAGGCTTCTTGAGCTTTCTGTTCAGCTACATGCAAAGTCCTGTGGGACCTTGGAGTCAAATGGAGAGAGCAGCTTACTACAGTGGGACTAGGCAGCTGCTGCAAAGCTGTTGCAGCTTCTGTCCCCATCTCCTCTCTTTCAGGTCTCCCTCTGCACTCTGTGCTGCCCTAGAAGGGCTTTCTGCCTCTGGCTCTTCTCTTTCCTTTGAGCCTGTCACCTCTTCCGCCTCCCAGACTTCCTCCTCCTCTGACCTGTCTTCAGAATCCCACCACCCTGACAGTGACGAACCTTCATGCACCGGCACCGGGGAGCGGAGAGCAGGCAGGTGTGCCAATAGCCACCCCACCGGGATCGCGCTGCGGGGGGCGGTGTGCTCCCCCCGCACCCCTCTTTCTCTGCCAGTGCACCCTGATCCTGGCTGTGAGTCTTCCACCACTGCTGCTTCCTTAGGATGTTCTTTGCCCTCCCACCACTCCTCTTCATCCAGGCAGTCCCTGACATCTGGCTACTGCTGGCAACTGCTCTCCAAGGTGTCAGGCAGAAGGCCTTTCCAGTCCTGCCTGGACATTTTGCATGCAAAGAATGTGCTCTGCTACTCCACTACAACCCTTCCCTCATGTTTTGTCCTGAAAGGGGTGGGGATTCGAACCAGCAACTCTAGAAGCATGCCAGTGTGTTTGTGCCTGCTTTAGCGGACAGCACCACAGAATTCTCTGGAGGGGTGGGGGTTGAGTCTGCTTAATTGAACATGCTGTTTCTGGGTCCCAGATTCTAGTTCCATCACTTAGTCTTGAGAAAAATTAACTTCTTAGTCACTTCTATAACATCCAGCAGCCTCTGAGCTGGCTTTGAGTGCCTAAAAGCATCAGCAGGGAGGTGCAGCAAATTTACCACAAATACAATTTTGTCCCCGAGAGGAAGCTGCCAGGCACAGAACTGAAAACTAGGTCAGCTGAGTGTCCTCTGGCCTGTTGCTGCAAGGTTGGAGACCTGTATTTGATATCCTCCATTAACTTGAATCTTGGCCAATTTGCAACATGTTCATGTGAGGTTTCCTTCCTGAAATGTCTAGGAACAAAGTTGCCCTCTTTTCACTGAGCATCAACCTGCTGGAACCTATGGTTCAACTGCTGACTTTGGTGAAAGGAAAATTGGAAAGATTAACAAGCCACTTTTGCTGCTGTAAAACCTAATAGTGAGCAATGAATTTGCTGAGGCCCTGCACCAATTTCTGACAAAACTTTCAATGAATAATTTTAATACACATGCATTACAATTTTTTTTAAAAAAAAATATTTGATGCAAGTATAAAAACAGAGAAAAGGAAATCTTCCTTTGGAAGAGATAAACTGAAGTTTATCTTAGCTATGGTTAATGTAAAGCAGGAAAGCTTTGCAAATTGTGATTTGAAATTGGCTTGTTTCCGCCAACCATCATTAAGATCAACCACATTTTGTCCAGCTTGTTTAAATTACATGGCAAGGTGAGGCGAATAAAAAGTGGAAGCAAAAGCTTCCAAACTTTGCGTAATGCTAAACTATGTTTTAGGATAGGAATGTCAGAGATATTCATTAAGTTTACATTAGTGCATGAAGTTGGGGTTTTCCAGTGCCCTGAAGTCTGCCATGGAATGCTCTGATTTGCTCCACCATTTTCTAGGATAAATTATTATGTTTGGTTTCTGTTTTGTTTTGAACAACGCAGCATGTGAGCCTGCTAATGTCTCCATTGTTGCAACTTCCAACTGGCAGGGCATTACAAGCACATATTGACAAAGATGTCAGTGCAGTTCTCTTATAGCCACTTCAATAAAAACCTAACCAATATGTTATACTTTGATACAGCTCTGGTCACTAGTAAGGGTCCTTGATTTCCTTTTCTTGCCTTCTTTCCGCCCACAGATTTGTTCTATGCACCTGACTATATGAGTCCCCCATGAAGTCCTCAGACATAGTTCTTAGGGGCTGACTGGAAACGCAGCAGAATTATTGAGTGAGCAGTGACTGAACCTCTTTACCGTGCTGATAATAGGCCAATTTACAAAGCGGAAAACATCTGTTCCATTGATAATGGGATGTTTGCCCAGCTACATTACAGGTGCATGGCTGAAAATGTTGACTTTGCAGCTAATGGACATTTTGCAAAGCATTTTGCATTTACATGTTGAATTCCAGAGCTAGTTGTAGTGACCCAGAAATCCCCAGTCTTGATTAAACCTGCTGCCTCTTGTGTTGTCAGCAAGGGGATGAATTTTAATTCCCCCAGGGATGCCATACCTTTTGAAGATGTTATGTGGACTTCTTATTAAATTGAGGATACTGAGGCATGGGAAGGAGTAGCTGACCATGCTTCATGGGGGCGGAAGGAATGAGTTTGTCGACAAGGAAATAGATAATTCTCTTGTGTGAGCATCTTGCAGCGAGAGTTGCTTTTGAACTATCGAAGGATGTCTGCAATGAGTGTGTATGTCCATCTCCTTATTTCTCTTGGAAGGAATATTGGCAGTTCTGTAGTGGAGGGGAAATGTGGGGGAGAGAATAACTCCAGGCCTTTATTATCTTCTTACTTCTTCTGCGTAATCACAAGGATAACTGACAAAAGCCACCTTGCTCTGGTAAATGAATGGCTTTCAAGTTTTACTATTGTTTGTAAGAGATTAGCATAGAGCATCGGTTGCCACACCTTTTATGCCAGAGGACATATTTAGAATGGGTGCCATTCAGTGCTGTTTTTCTAAAAAAAAGCGGTGCCAGAACTCACCATGAACGTCTCCCTTGTTCTCTTATGCTGGCAGTCTCCAGCATGATTACAGCCAAAGAAGCCCTATGGCTGTGTGTGTGTGTGTGTGTTCCCCTTATTTTGGATTTTTTCCCCCTATTAGATATTTTGAGAAGAATTGTATATTTCTACAGCCTTGTCCTGCATCTTAAGTGGGGAGGGTTAGCCCTCATCCCCTCTTCAGTTTGCGAGGCTGAAGCAAGTACTTCCATGTCTTTTGAAGTCTTCTTCCGCTGTGTTTAAAAGAAGAAGCAAAAAAACTCATATTCTCTGACAGCTGAGTTTCAGTCTGAAGGACAATCTTATCCAGCTTCTTTAGCCCTTTCTCATTGGATTTAGCTTTGTAGATCCCTTATCATCTTCTTAGCATCCTTTTCAGTTTGTCAGCATCCTTCTTGAATTTGATGCTCAGGTGAGATCAGAGGAATCCAAGTACAGTCTTGGCTTTGGTGGGCATTCTCGAGTTCTTTCAGTCCCCATTCAAAAGGCTGCTGGGAAGGGTTTATGATCCAAACATCAGACAGGACCCCATTCCTTCTTTCCATTTTGAAAACGGCCAGCGTCACTCCTCCCATCTGTCCTGGCTGTTATCTACTGCACCTTTGATCTCCTCTGTTTGGTTCTCCCTCTTTGTTCTCAAGGAGAAGGATGTAAGTGGTGTGTGTGTGTGTGTGTGTGTGTGTGTGTGTGCTTTCCTTGCTAGTAAAGCAGTCACAAAATTGCAGTGTTAACAGAGCAGTTTTACAAACACAGAATATTGTTTGCACAGCACCACAAGCAGTGAAAAATTCCAGGAGTTGTCACCTGATGAAGTTAGGTTTCCTGTGGAAGGAGATCACTGGAGGCTTATTGTCTCTTTGTGATATTTGCATATGTGAACGAATATACAGCTTAAGCTTTGATGGAGAGAGACACAGCTTGAAATTCCAACAGATAGCCAAAGCCCACATCTCCCACAGCACAGGCCCTTCTAGACTTCTGTATTTCAATGGGTGTATTCTGCAAAGTGTCACTGATGCAATAATAGTGCATCAGTGGCAGGTTTATTCTGGACTGTCCACATGTCGTTCTGCTTTATTAATTATTCTCCTATCTTTTTCTGCATTATTGCAGTTTGGAGAGGTACTCTTGCACACCTCAGAACATTTGCGGCATAAAATGTTTTAGGATTTCAGCAGGAAGGTAGGGAATTTCTGCTGTATAACTTTCTTTCAGTGTCTCGTTTTTTCCAATTTTTTAAAAAAGTGTGAATTTTGGTAAGTTTATCATTAAATGGGAACTGAATCAAACTTTCCCTAACTCCCCACCAAGGATCTAATTAGCCCTGTCTACGTCTAGCCTCATTCTGCTCTACGTGCCAAGTCTGGACCTGCTTTACCTGTTGGAAGTTCACCTGCCTGAATATGACTCTAATGCATCTGCTGCTAGGTTACTTAGTCAAGAGATGCTGCAAACGTAGCTCACTTTCCTAAAAGCTCAGAGCTAGCTGGGGCAGGAGAGGCCAACTAGGTTATACTACCTCATCTTGTAGTCCTGTTGGAAGGAATCGTAACAATCATTTTGTTCTTTAAGTGTGAGAGAGCAGGTTTAGATTTGGCCATTTGCCAGGGAAACCTGGGCTCAAATTCCTGCTCTGGCTTGAAGGCTGCTGGAAGGTCTTGAGCCAGCCATTGTTTCTCAACCTGACCTACTTCTGCAGGATGGCGGTATAGATTTATTACATTTAAATCCCACCTTTCTTCCATGGAACTCAAGGGTTTCCCAGGCAATCTCCCATCTGGACACCAACCAGATAAATTCAAGCCAGCCAGCTTAACACTCTCCAGATCTAGTAATAAAGGCTGAATGAAGATCTTGGGGATTTTCAAGCATATGCAGGAGATCTCAGAATTATGGAACAGCTGCAAGAGAATCCCAGGAGACCCCCAGGTCACACCCAGAAATGTCTGGCAGGAGCAAAATGCCCAGCACCCTCAACACTATTTAAAATTGTTTAATTCATTCACACCCTTCTTTCCTTCTACCAAGGAATTCATAATGCTGTTCACGAATTTCCCATGTACTCTCCTACCCAGGCACTGAGCAGACCAAATCTGCTTAGCTTTGGCAAAGCTACTTCTATCGTATGTCTCCAAAGTGTACAGACTGTACCATGGGATGAAGTGGGTCAATGGCATGTATCTCTTCCTGTGTCCCTTGGTCAAATGGCAGGATACTAATGTGATAAATAGAGCAAATGCATTGTAAAATTGCTTATCTGAGGGCGGCTTAGAATTGGTCAAAGCCCAGCAGCAAAGTATGCCAAGCTTGAAAGGGCAATGCTCATAATTGGGGAAACAGTGCTCTTAGCTGCTGCAAGAAAGCTCAAAAATTGCATTTGTCAAGGGCTGGAAAAGCACTGAATAAACACACATTGGAGTTTATTAAAAAGCCAAGACTGTTCACTGCCGCTATCCACATGGTAACAAAAGCTAGGGTGGGTAGGTGGGGGCACATTCTCCCTATGCCCAATGGAGATCAAGAGAGCTCAGGGCAGACAAAATGAAAGGAAGAATGGTCAAAATGTTGAAGCAGCACATAGAGGAACCTGGCTGCAGAAATGTAATTACTTGTATGTGAAACTTATTTCTTTCGGTTTCTTTCTTTCTTTATATAAAATTGTATTGCTTTTTTATGTATAGATATAACAACAATACATCAACAAAAGGAACAAGAAATAGAGCTCCATTCCTGCCCATCTTCTTCAGCAACTGTTTCGACATTTCATGCTGTTTCTTCAGTCCACAGAGCAGCTCCATTAGTCCCACAAAATATCCAGTCATGTCAGGTCAATTCTGTCTTGAAAGACTCAAGGGTAGCTGGCAGCCTTCTGACACCAGCCTGTATATTTATATAAACTAATAAAGCAAAACTGCATTTTGCCAAACCCAGCATAACTGTCCTGATTTCGCAATGCTTGCTTCTCACTTTCCTTTACTCTTTCGTAATTCTAGGGAAGGTGGTGCCATTGCATAGTAATGTTTTGCCGTCACCATTCTTATTATTAAATCTGTCTTCACACATACCCTCCAACATTTCTCCGATGAAAATAGGGACGTCCCATTCCATAGGGATAATTTTACTATTTATACCCCACACATCTTACTGGGTTGCCTCAGCCACTCTGGGCAGCTTCCAACAAACATAAAAACATAATAAAACATTAAACATTAAAAAAATCCTTCCCTGTGGAGCATTGCCTTCAGACGGCTCAGGGGTCGGATAATTCCATACCCTCCAACATTTCTCCAGTGAAAATAGGGATACTGTCCCTGGAAAATATGGACACTTGGAGGGTCTTTCTCACTAACCATCAGGGAGGGGGCCATTCCAGTACAGAACAGCTTCCTTTGTTATACTAACAACCCATACATAGGCCATTAACTCATGAAGAAGCTTGCCTAGCTAGTTCAACAATGGAGACCTCCTTTAGGTTTTAACCCCTGTTGGTTCCGAGACCCCAAGAATTACAAAGGACTCGTGCATGATGCAAGCAACCCTAACCCCCTTTTAAAAACCCTCCTCACAATATAAATGCCCCAACATTTCTAGATAAAAAGCACCCTCTGGAGACTGCAAATTTTATTTTATTTGCTTATATGCAGCTTGATCAAAAGAATATCTCTAAGCAGTTCACTGAAATCATTTTAAAATGTTCATTTAAAAATAGCAATAAAAATAGCTATTAAAAACAGTAGACATAATATCAAAATATAGCTATAATTCAAGTCGTGGCTGTTTTAATGGCAAACTGGAGTAGAAATGGAGTGCATAACATTTCTTATACACTTGTGGTCACTTATAAGAAAAGAAACATAATTTTCTACTTTTACCAGTCTCTTAATTGCTGCTCAGTATCTGCAGTCGATAACCTTGGATCATACAGATAATTTGAATTCCTGTCATCTTCTGTTTAAATTCTTCATTGATTTCCTTAAAGACACATTTCTAGTCTCTATATTATGGTGCATTTTCTTGTTTCTTAAATAATATATTCAACTGATTTATCTAACAAAATTGAATATCTGGGTAGGCTCACCTAATCAAGAATTTTTTAAGCTGGTGGCATAGAGGAGTCGTGGAGGGAGGATTAAGAGGTGCTTAATCATTTTTCTCCCTGTCACTTTTCTGATCAAAATATAACACAAGCTGGCTCTCCTCAGATACAGGGCTAGTTAAGGTATCTAGTGCAATACTCAGGGGTGGGGGAAGGGAGCTGGAAGCAGAAAACGGGTATTGGGGAAAGAGTTAATACTGAAACTGAGCTGAATAGAATCATAGAATCGTAGACCTAGAAGGGACCCCAAGAGTCATCTAGTCCAACCCCCTGCAATGTGGGGGTGGAGATCTCAGATAAAGCATCTGGAACAGATGGCCAGACAATCTGCTTTAGACAAATGCAGCCATGCTTGCGCCTTCGTTCTCCCAGGATCGATCAAAAGTGACCTCTTTGACCTCTTAACTTGACGTCTAAGAGAGAAGTGTGAGGAGGAGGGGGGGGGGGAGTTGTAAGGAGGCTACAACCTAAGAGGCACCAGCCTAACTTTAAAGATGCCTTTAAAGTCAGCAAAGAGGCCAAAGGTACAGGGATAGCCTGGGAATCTGGAGGTCCCTTGCTCTATCTTTTATAACCCCTCATGCAAATTGTTTTTAATTGTTTTTAATATTGTTTTTAATAGTGGAACCCACCCCTGGACTTTAAGGTGAAGGGTATGTAATGAAGAAGAAGAAGAAGAAGAAGAAGAAGAAGAAGAAGAAGAAGAAGAAGAAGAAGAAGAAGAAGAAGAAGAATTTCACCAAAACTTCCAATAGTTAAGCAACTGGTTAAGCAGGACAATTATTTTATGCTACTACTTCTTGTAGTCCTGCTGAAAGGTAACAATCATTTAGTTTTTTAAGTGCAACATAGATGTAGTTTTGGCGATGGACATAGGAAACCTGAGCTCAAATCCCTGCTCTGACTTGATGGTTTCTGGATGGTCTTGGGCCAGCCAACCTGCTTTCTTCATCCCACAAAAAAAGAATAATTGCAGCCCTAGGGGGCTGATTTATATTTAAACAAAATCTCTGGGCTTCTGCAATGCATTTTGCCGTTTGTGTGTGTGTGTGTGTGTGTGTGTGTGTGTGTGTGTGTATTTAAGCATGAACAGAAACCCAGAGTTCTTATAAACAGGCAAGTAGCGAAAAGCTGTATTGGAAAAACAGGGCCATTTTTCACATCTTGGCACTTCTCTTGTTCATAACTCCAATAACCTTCTGAAAACAGTTTAATAAAATATCTGCTCCTGGAATCCCCTGAGAGTAGGAGGGCACTGTACTGTTTTGCTGCGATGCTCCACCATCTCCATGTATTGATTTGATTAATTGCAGAGAGGAGGGTAGAAGAACTAAAAAGCAAGAGTGCGAGAGAAAGTAAAAACAACAAACAACAACAAGCATAAACTGTCAGCTCACTTTTGCAAACAGGCACTGAGCCCCATATAAATGAACTACTGGCAGGCAAGAGTTAGTCTTCCAAGACCAGCAGTGGGAAAACCTTTTTATCCTGTTGAGAGATGCATTCCCAGGTGTGCATACATATGTGCAATTTGTGTTGGGGGGCGGGACGGATGCCCATGTGCCAGTGGTGCGGAGGGCCAAAGTCAGAGACCAAGGTGGAGAGAGCCATCCCTCCCCCACCCCTCTTTCCCTCCATCCAACAGACTACCAGGTGAAAGACATGTGGCTTTTGCTAGACTGATTGGTTGAAAAGAGCCATAGAACTGTAGGTTGTCCACCCATTCCCTAGACTAGGGATGGGGAACTTCAGGTCTTGTGTGGTGGGGTAATTAATCCCTCTGTGCCTCTCAGTCTGACTCTCAGGACTTTCCTCAGGTGATACACTCTTTCCCCAGGCCATACTCCTCAGTGGTCCCGCACCACAGCCTCTGCCAGCTCTCTTGTCTGGGCTGGAATAAGTCTACCTGTTCAATCAAACAAGGAACAGCTCCTTGCAGTCCTGGTATGGCTTTAATTTCATCACTGCAATGTGAACAGACTCTCCAAGTGTCCCTATTTTCCAGGGATGTCCCTGATTTAGAGAAGCCGTCCCGGTTTCTGATTTGATCCTGGAATGTCCCTCTTTTCCTTAGGACATCCGCATTTTCACTGGGAAAACGTTGGAGCTTGAGTGTATGTGAGGTGACCTAGAAGCAGGCAGAAGTCAGAGAGACAAAGTCATGCATGGTTTCTGTTTGAATCCAAGGCTGTGACTGTGGGAGAAGCAAGACCTTCTCTGGGGTGTTAATACTGTGAGCCATTCCACTGTATGCTCAGGCTGTATATATGTGTAAATAAACTATATATCATAAAGACACCACAGTCTCTGCTGTCTGTCATTCTGAGGAAACTGGAACCCCTGGGATCTCACACCACTCTAAGATTGGAGTGCCATGCAGTAGAATGCATTTCACACTTATCAGCTTTTGCACTTCCAGAAAAATTGTGACTTCAACCATCGTCCTTGAAAACATCAACTTATTTAAATAAATAAAATAAAAAGTGTAGCCCTTGGAGACTACTTTTCATCTGGAAATGTTTAGGCATTGGAATGTGTGGTTTTCCCTTTTATCAATCTTTGCACTTCTGCAAAAACATTGCATGACTTCAATAATTGCCCTTGCAAGCACCAACTTGCTACTCTGGAAAGGCCATGGTGGTACAAGCCAGCAACAGTACCACACAGTGTCCTAAGTATGTTTGTAAGTATATTTGTTTACTTCTAAGGGCGTGCTCTGCCCTAAGGACGTGCTCTACGGGGAGCTGGCTTCAGGCACCAGGACCATTGCCAGACCATCTCTGCATTACAAAGATGTCTGCAAATGATAGACAGATAGGTTGTGCATCCCTGGCAGTGACTAGAGAAGGAATAACAGCTGGGAAGAGTGCAGAGAGAAGAAAAGCTGTGCAGCAGCACAACCAGACACCTTCATCTGCCACAAGACATGTCTCTCCTGTATCCCTCTTTACAGCCACAGCAGGTGTTGTAACCTTCCAACAGTTTGACTTCAGCCCCAAAGGCGAATTCTTCCATTGTCTCCCGAGACAGACAGATGCCAACAACTCGTAAAGGAGGAGGAAATATTTTAGCCCATCTCGCTGGGATGTCTACCAGTATGCTACAGTTAGCTGAGAACCTACATTTCCCATGCACAAACACTGCAGATTTATTGCAAATTTCTTTTTCTTGTTTTAAAAAGTTTAATGTGTGTACTGCCTCAAGTTCCTTTGCAATTAATGGGGGGAGGGGGAGAGAGAGAGACATAAGCTCTAAGCCTGACAGTGCAACCCTATATATGTCTGCTCCATCAAAAGGAAGTCTTGTTAGTTCAATGTGGCTTGCTCCTAGTAAGCAAATATAGGATTGCCATTTAAGAAGTGTTGGTTTCAGGGGGATTTTATTTGATTATTATTTTTTCAATGGCAAAGAGCAATACATTAACCAACATTTCATTACATAAGTCAACATATACCAGAAAGGTGAACTAGTTCCCCCCAAGAAATCAGCCTTGAAATGTGGATGCAATTTGCATAAACGTTGTGTCCATTTAAGCATTTCCCACACTTTCTCTTAAAAACACAGGCTAAACTTGGCAGGCTGTCATTATGAATAAACAGGCCTATGTTTAACCTGGATCCAACCCACAAACGCATGATAGAGTTTGTATAATGTCTGATTTAACAGATGCTTCTCCCATTTGCAGTCTTGCCAAAGTGCTTTCGCTGCTTAATCTGGCCAAAATAATCCATCTGAATCCAGTTAAAGCATCTAAATCCTCTTCCCTGTGATCATCTTTGAGGGCTGGGAGACGTTCCCCCTCTTTGCAGACACTTATTGGACAAATCACTTACTTCCCTTAAATCTGTCATTGATCAGACTGAGCAAATTTGGGTGCTTAAGAATGACAAGACCAATTTCTCCTCCTGTGCCTCATCTCCAGAACCAGCTAGCAGAAGATCCCTTCCGCTTGGTGTTGGAAAGTCACCACCACTCCATGCCAGAGAGAATACTCAATGTTGGCCCAATCGCCTTCTCAATCCGGCCTGCAGACGGTCCGGGAATCAGTGTGTTTTTACATGAGTAGAATGTGTGCTTTTATTTAATATGCATCTCTGAGTTATTTGTGGGGCCTGCCTGGTGTTCTTACATAAGTAGAATGTGTGCTTTTATTTAAAATGCATCTTTGGGTTATTTGTGGGGCATAGGAATTCGTTCATTTCTTCCTCCCCCCCAAAAAATATAGTCCAGCCCACCACATGGTCTGAGGGATGGTGGACCGGCTCATGGCTGAAAAAGGTTGCTGACCCCTGGAGTGGGTGCCAAGGTGGGGCAGAAAGTAGACTGCCCAACCATAGATAAAGGCAGAACCAATGGCAAACGGATCCATCTAACACTGGTCTTCCCTATCGAGTCCTACAATGGCAGCACTGAGACTGAAGAGGAGGAAGCTGGCAGCCACCCCCACCCTGGACTAGATAAAAATAAGAAGGCCAGTGGGTGGGAGCTGGCTGAGGCTGGCTGAGGTTGATGGGGCAGTACCCCATTGGTCCTAATGACCCAGTCACCATTGGCAATGCCTAATAATTAAAGGGCAGTTTAATCTTGCTCATGTGGTGCAGCAAGAAAATTGCTGGCACATTTTCAAAGCTAAGCAGTGTTCAGTATGGTTTCAAATTGGATGAGAGACCATGGGTTAAGATTCCAGCATTGCAGGGGGTTGAACCCTTGGCATCCCTCCCAACTCTATGATTCTATGAACTAATATTCACATGAGTAAGATCCAATGGAGTTTGGCAAGAACACTGTATGTATGTAGTTTTAGTTAGTTATAATAAGTACAAAATGTGTTTTGTGCAGCCAAACTACCAAAGTTCTTACTTTAAAAGTGTGTGCCTGGCAAGCTAATTGGTGACAACTTAATCCATGCCCTATCATAACTGTGCTGCTCTGTTGTGCAAAGCAAAGCAAAGCAAAGCAAAGCAAAGCAAAGCAAAGCAAAGCAAAGCAAAGCAAAGCAAAGCAAAGCAAAGCAAAGCAAAGCAAAGCAAAGCAAAGCAAAGCAAAGCAAAGCAAAATGGCCATCTTGCTAGGCTTTGGTAGAGCTTGATAGCTGGAGATGCTTGCCTGATGGGCAGTGCTGGCCAATTTATATTCCTAGAACCTGGAATGCAGATCATAGCCTACCTTTCAAGCTGCTGGCACTGAACTGAATGTTCTTCTTGTTTATGTATACCCCAGACTAGGTAAAGGTAAAGATAAAGGACCCCTGACAGTTAAGTCCAGTTGCGAATGACTCTGGGGTTGTGGTGCTCATCTCACTTTACTGGCTGAGGGAGCTGACATTTATCCGCAGACAGTTTTTCCGGGTCAGTTTCAGGTTAAGAACAGACCTCCGGAACGAATTAAGTACGTAACCAGAGGTGCCACTGTATTTGCATTTAACATTTAACTGGGATTGTAGCAGACAGGCAGGGGAAGTTTAAACATTGCTTCTGTTGGTTTGGTTGTGTTGCAAATTCCTCTCCAGAAACTCTTATCTACATTAGGATGAAATCTCCCATCAGCCTGAAATAGCAGCTGTGGAGGTTCATCTGAACCATATCAAATTAGGGCAGGGTTAGTTTTTCCCTTCCACATCTACTGTTATTCCAAGAACTATCACACTCCATCAGCTTCTCTCTCTCTGTCTCTATAATCTAGTTATGGGTTTGTAGGTGCTTTCTTGGGTCCAGTAATTGTTAGAATTTAATCAGGGCTTGTGTGTTAAAATTGCGTGTCAGACTACCAAGTGTCAGAACGTTAACTAGACCCATGTGTATTAAGCAGTTTGTTTGGACCCACTCCTAAGCCTCTGGAATTATCGTGCGTGGAGGGCTTATGAAGCTGGACAAACTTCCTAAACTGTTTATTAGACACCTCTTTAATCCTAGGGAATCAACATGCGTTAAGTGTTAATTGAGTCAGACTAATTTCGCTTGAGGTAATAGCCTGGGATAAGGATCCATTAGAAACATAAAGGATTAAAGGAGTGGGGCCTCTCCCTATGTTAGAAAAGACTAGAGCTTAGGCTCAGCAAAGTTAGAGTAAACTGCACATAATGTGACCTAGGAAGGCAAGCTGCAGAACAGGGATTCTTCTGCTTCTATGGGAAAAGCTAGAACCACTTGGAATGTGAGTGCTGTGAGCCCCTGCCTTGTAGGCTCAGGTTGTATATATGTGTGAATAAACAATATATCATTAAGTCTCTGGTGTCCCTCGTTGTCCAACAGAAAACGCAAACCCCAGATAAGCATCTGGAACTTCCCAGAATCTTGTACTGCTGTGGATATTGGGGTGGCATGTAACAATATAATACACACATTAAATGCAAAGAGACACTCAATGCCTCATCTAGTTTGGAATCAAATAAATACGTAAAATGTTTACTGTGCTCATATGGGAGAGGTATGTGGGTGTGGGTGTGGATCCGCAGGACAAAACGAGAAGTAGGAGCTCAAAAATCCATTTGGTGAAGGATCCGCTGCACAATATCTTATATCACAATATAAGAGCTGAGGCTATGTGTGCATTAAAAAAAAAAACAAAACCCACCGATCAGCTTCCATTTTATTTTGCTGTCCCCTTTCCCTCACTCACTCCCTGCACTGCTGACACCAGCCTGGCTCTACTCCTCATCCATCTTTCCATGTTATATTTTGAGAAAAAGGATCAAACCATGACAAGAGCATGGTTTAGACACTGCGGTAAAGGACTGATCTCCTTCCTGACAGCTAATGCCATCAGGGACTGTCAAACAGAGTCTTCTATGAAAAGTGCTTCTCCTTTTTTTTTTTTTTTTAAGTCGTAAGGAAAGGAATGTACTTAAAAACGAATGTCTCCTGACATCCAGTTATTTTAATGCTTTGTCTGATATCTTCTCGCATTAAATATTCATTTAGCTATGTTTCTTACACAGTTGTCATTGTTACTTATATTCTGCATTAGATTGAATATTATATTATGCATTTGTATTTTGCTGCCTTGCTGTGCCATGCCTGTACTTGCACCCCCAAAAGGTTAAAAGCAGTTTTTGCAGGTGTGGTGATTTAGTCTTGACAGGGGTAAAAGGGTTAAACATCCCTTCCCCTTTTGTCACGCCTTGACCCCCTCTGGATGCTTTAAATAAATAAAAGGAGATTAAAAGGTCAGAGCATCTCACATGTTATGCTTGATTTGACCCTAAGCCTGGAGACCAACTTCCTTTCAGATGGAGAGATGAACTAATGTAGAGTTGGGTATTGTGGCAGCAGTCTCTGTCACAAAACCTTGCACAGGTTCCATTGGTAAAGGTAAAGGGACCCCTGACCATTAGATCCAGCTGTGGCTGACTCTGGGGTCGTGGCGCTCATCTCACTCTATAGGCTGAGGGAGCTGGTGTACAGCTTCCGGGTCATGTGGCCAGCATGACTAAGCCGCTTCTGGCGAACCAGAGCAGCGCACGGAAACACCGTTTACCTTCCCGCCAGAGACCTGGTACCTATTTATCTACTTGCACTTTGACGTGCTTTTGAACTGCTAGGTTGGCAGGAGCAGGGACTGAGCAATGGGAGCTCACCCCGTCGAGGGGATTCGAACCACCAACCTTCTGTTTGGCAAGTCCTAGGCTCTGTGGTTTAACCCACAGCGCCACCCGCGTCCCTTCCATTGGTGGCCAGTGCCTAATGGTAGGCTGAAAGGAGAGGCTGGCCAGCAGTGGTAGGCTGAGCCAACAGCAAATGGAGTCGACTAATTCTTCTTTTGCCCAAATCCTCGTCCCTGCTGAGTTCTACAAAAAGATTGCAGAGGAGGAAACTGATTGGCAAGGCTACCTGCGGGCTAGCTTGTAAATAGGAAGGCAGGTGGGCTTCAAGGAGCTGGGACACTGGCCCCATTTTTGTCCTAATGGCACCTGCCTTCAGTGACACTTTCGTTTCAAAATTTCTGAAATTAGCCCATACACCCAAGCCAAATCCCAGTGTCCACTGCTCCCCAGTGCAATTGCCAGAAAAGGAAAGGAACTGTTCCCTTTGCTGCAACCTCCTGCCCTGAGTTCTACAAAGACAACACTGAGACAAAGGAGGAGGAAGCTTGCAGCTGGGGACACCTCCTGGACAGGTTGTAAGCAGGAAGGCAGGCAGGTGGGGTCTGGCTAAGGGCAGACTGAGGTTGGCGGGGCAGTGACGTGATTTGCCCTAAAAGGCCACCCTCCAGTGCCTCTGAGCATTTCGTCTTGGACAGTCCAGACTGGTGTGCACCACACTAATTGCTCACTGCAGACAACCAGGGTTTTGCCTCACTGCATAGCTCACAAAGTGAAGCAGTGCAAAGGTGCCAGCTATTAATTATCAGCTGAGCACACAAGCCAATCCCAGTTTATGTATGCATATAGCATCCTGACTTCTGAGCTGGAGCTGAGTTGTCGGTTGCTAAGAGCAGCACCAGCATCCTTGTTCTATACTTATCTTTAGAGCCATGGCTATGCCAGTCTGGCCCAAACCTCTGGCCCCTATTTGGCTTGTATTGGCCTCTCTCTTGCCTCTTGGGAACACACTTTTATCTAGGCACCCAGAAAGGAAGGTAGTCCACAGGCAATGGCAATGGCAAGGTGTCATGGACTGGCTGGATGCAGAGGAATGATGGGAGGAACCAGCTTGGGAACTCTCAAGGAAATAAGGCTACCATTAGAACCCGGGGATTGGTGGGGCAACAATGAGTGGTCAGAGGGGAAAGGATTGGGAAGAGGAGGTCTTGGAAGCTGAAGAGGTAACAGGGCTTAGTGAGCTAGGAGAGTCTGTGGCAGAGAGAAGGCAGAGAATCAGAAGCTGGAGCAGGAGGATGGGAAGAGGGATGTTAAGAGGCAGAGATGGGTTAGGATGGTGAAAAGTCATGGGTGTCTCTCCTTTCCCTGCTGTAACAAGCTCCCTTCCCACCTGGTCACCCACAACCAGAGAGGCATGAAAAGGGTGGAGCAGAGGTTGACTGCACACAGGTGCAGTTTCTGATTGCTTGGGGAAAGCCCTGGAGAGGCGAACACTTAGATGGCTGTGAGGAGGCAGAGGCTTCCAGTCTTGGCAACGGATTTCATGGAGTAATAATGAGCTGCTGTGCTCATTAGACCTGACACTCAGAGAAGTCTGTGGAGATCATGTTTTTGCTAATGAAGAGTTAACTCCAACTTTTAATTGTGTGATTACTGACCAGCAGGCTCCTGTGACACAAGGGTATTCAGGAGCGTTTGTGTCCATGGCTCTAGATTGAGGGTGTGCTGGACTATTGCTGAACTGAGGCAGCTTCATGATTGCTATGGATGCCATGAAGTCCCAAGCCAGCCCATTTGAGGCAACTTTGGCATGGATATTGGAGTCCCCCAGCACCACCGTGTGAGGAAAAGAATCCTTCAGTAGGTTCTGGAGAGGCTAATTGGCAACTTAAATGCCTTAAATTGCATCCCCTCCCCATTCCACTTGTAAAGGACACTAATAGTCCAGTCATTGGCTCTCCATAACATTTGTGCGTTCTAAATCAAGCTGCCAACACACATAAATGGGCAGTTAATTAATTTTGATCTTAACATTAAACTATTACCTCTGCTCAGTCTTCAGGGAGAGACATTAATAACACTGGTTCAGCAGCCTCCTCTGTGCCCAGTGGTGGAAGGAGAGCAGAGTAGCCAGGCACATCTAAAGAAGGTGGAAAGTACCCAGCGTACCATATGAAGATCAAAACCTCAGTTTTGAGATCAAAACCTCAGTTCTCAGAGCCACACCTGATGTTGGAGAAGGTGTGCATTGTGTTCGCATTTCTGGCTTTCTGGTGCCTTTAAGCATAGAGATAGTGAGCCGGTGGCCCTCTGGATTTTGCTGGACTACAAATCCCATCATCCCTGACAACTGGCCAAGCTGGAAAGAACTGGTGGGAGTTGGAGTCCCAGCAACATGTGCAGAGAGCAAAACATTCCCCATCCACATTCTGGCAGCTTTTTGAGAAGGAAGCACCTGGGACATCTCCAGGCTGAGGTTACCTCTGAGAAGGAATGGTCAAATACATCAATTTCAGTTTACTGAAATTTCTTGTTTTTCCAAGCTTAAGTTCAGTACTCCACATTTCTGCATCAGTTTTTCTTTTTCCAGTTCTCATGAAGATGCCCCAGCATTTTTCTGAAAAGTTCTCCTGCTATGCACAATTTTATATGCAATCTGACTGAAATACACATTTTTGCAAAGCAATTTCCCCTAATATAATGCATTTTTTGTAAGTTATGTCCACTAATATGTGCATTGCCATAGTGTATGCATTCTTGTACATTGCACTGCAAGATTTAGGTCAGAATAGATTTTGAAGGATAGCTATGTTTCAATTCATAAAGTCTTTCAGAAAATGAGAATTGGGTAAGTTATCCTTCAAACGCAAACTGAATTGCATTCCCTACCTTCCCCTAAAGAAAGGCAAACACACACACAAGCCTCTGAAACTCACTTACAGATAGTGCCTAACACCACAGAAACTGGCGTTGATATGCCCAGGAACCTCACCAAACACTGGAGAGGCTGCACCTCTACAGGCACTTACCTCCACATGTGGTGGAAATGTCCCCAAATTCAACTCTTCTGGACAGCAATCATACAAGAAATAAGCAAAATAACTAAACAGGTAATAGAAGTCTCCCCAGTACTGGCCTTACTGGACATCTTCCAAGATAACAATGCCCACTATAAAGATCTCATAAGCCACCTACTATCAACAGCAAGAAACATCATAGCCAGATACTGGAAGGACCTGTCAGGAATAAACATGGAACACTGATGTCAAGTAGTATGGGAAACAGCTTTACTAGAAAAGCTAACCAGTTGACTGAAACTGACATGGGGAGAAATAGAAGAGGATGCCTTCACTTCAGCATGGCTCCCCTTTATCACATGCACAGCCCAACAAGACAACAGCACAAATCCACTGATAGCATATGATTTGATATGGCAGACTCTTGAGAGTCCCATGGACTGCAAGAAGATCAAACCTATCCATTCTTAAGGAAATCAGCCCTGAGTGCTCATTGGACAGACCATGAAGGACAGACCATGAAGCTGAGGCTCCAATACTTTGGCTACCTCATGAAAAGAGAAGGCTCCCTGGAAAAGACCTTGATGTTGGGAAAGATGGAGGGCACAAGGAGAAGGGGACGACAGAGGACGAGATGGTTGGACAGTGTTCTCGAAGCTACCAGCATGAGTTTGACCAAACTATGGGAGGCAGTGGAAGACAGGAGTGCCTGGCGTGCTCCGGTCCATGGAGTCACGAAGAGTTGGACACGACTAAACGACTAAACAACAACTTAACGCAACAATCCACCCCACGCACAAACAAATCCCACTGCAGCCAGCCAAAGACAATCAGCCACACCCCAGGCCACCCCAACCTCTCTCATCACCAAGGAAACATAACAAGCGAATAAAAAGAACACCTACCCAAGTAACGCTGACACAAAAACCCAATGCATACACTAAGTAAAAGAACATAAGCTTTACCACCCCACCCACTCTCTCCTGTACCCTCCCTCTTTTCTCCCCAACCCTATACTGCATATAACACCAATGTCTCACAACAAATGTAACTGATCTGTAGAAAACACAAGAGAAAGAGACAATGCACGTGCTTTGAGGAAAATCTTTAATAATTTTTTAAAATAATAATAATAATAATAATACACATTTGAACGTGATCCAGTCACAATGTCCCCCACCCTATCCTCAGAGTCAAGTTTATATTTCATATCAAGCATTTTGCTTTGCCATTTTAAAATTGTAAACCACCTTGGGTCCCTTGGAAGAAAGGCGGTATATGAATATAATATAATAAATAAATAAAAGTTTATCCCAGCTCCGGAATATATGGCATCCCTGATGCTATGCTTGGCTAATCTGTGTGCAGGATGCTGGGTGCAAATGGTTTGAAAATGTAACTTTCAGGGGGTCTCTTATGTTTGTTTGGGGCCTGGCATACTTTTGACGAAACCCATTTGCTTTGCATTCAGTGCTGTGCAGAGCTCATTAAACCTGGTAAACGATCAGCGCTGGGAAGATAATTAGCACCCAATAATGGAATAAGAATAGATTACAGAAACAATAACATTTTGCAGTTCATCTACCGGAAAAGAGAAAAAGGGGGAGGAAATGAAAATTGCAGTTTTTCTGTTAGGTAAGTCGAGAGCTTGTATAATCTCTCATTACTGAACATTAATGAGGATTGACGGAGTCCTATTCAATTCCAGAGATAACCATCAAATGCTTCTATATTGGGAGGACGGCTCCGCTCCCGCCCCTTCCCCCACCTCCAAGGAAGATCAGGCAGCATTAATACTGACTGAAAAGAGAGAAGGAAGCGAGATAATGCATTTCATTTCTCCAGTTGTCATCGTCGTCAGAGTTGCCTTATGCTTCGCCATCCTCCCTCCACCAGTGAAACAGAAAACGTTCTAGCAAAGGCATAGAACATACATTTCTTCAGGGTGAGCCAGCCAAGAGACATTACCAAGATGTATTTTCCCCTTCTTCTCATCTCAAGATAATCTGTCTGCAACGAGCTTTCATGAAGAACACTCAGATCCGGGGTACAGAAGTTTCAGCTCAGGGACCAAATGCCCACCTCTAGGAGGGATCAGCAAATGTGTCAGTTTGGGTTTCTCTCCCTTCCTTGCACCAGAAACCCACCCATAAAAAGGTAGGCTTTTTACAATGAGGAAAATGGTAAGAGAAATGCACACTGGGAAATATGGGGTAGCAGCTGCCAGATGCAATGCTGTGTAACCTCTATGCAAACCAATCAAAATGAATGCTCAATGGACAGGTGATCTGGAAGCATTGTTTGGTCATTTTACTGACTCCAGGACCCACCAGAAGATGCCAGGAATTGAACCCAAGACCTTCTGCATGTAAAATATGTGCTATACCACTAAACTACTAAGATGAGTTTAAGCAAACGTATGAAAGTATGCTATACTGAGTCAGATCACTTATGCCAATAGTGTCTACTCTGGGTGGCAGGAATCTTTTCCAGTCCTACCTGAAGAAGTATAGCTAGGGCTGGAAGAATCTGTCAGTTTCAGTTTCTCTTAGTTTCTCATTTTTCCAGTTCTGTTCTCCATATCAGTTTGCATATATTTTTTTTTAAAGCGCTCATGAAAATTCATCAGCATTTTAGTGACATTTTCCTACTATACAGTTTTATATGCAGTTTTGACTACACATTTTTTGCAAAGCAATCTTCTCTAATATAATACATTTCTATATATTGTTTTCATGAATATATGCATTTATATGCACACTTTACTTCAGCACATGCATTATTATTTTTTACACTTTCCTTGGCTGGAGAACTGCATTGCAAAATTCAGGGGCGGGGAGCATTTTGAAAGCTAGCTTATTTTGAAGGCTAGTTAGTGTTTCAAAAAATGCAGATGCATAAGCTCACCTTTAAATGCAAACTGAATCAAATTTCTTGCCCATCCCTACCCTGCAGGCATCTCTAATCTAAGAGTGGGGAAGTGGCAATGCTCTATCTCATGGGTAGGCAAACTAAGGCCCGGGGGCCAGATCCGGCCCAATAGCCTTCTAAATCTGGCCCACAGATGGTCCGGGGATCAGAGTGCTTTTACATGAGTAGACCGTGTCCTTTTATTTAAATTGCACCTCTGGGTTATTTGTGGGCCTGCCTGGTGTTTTTAAATGAGTAGAATGTGTGCTTTTATTTAAAATACATCTCTGGGTTATTTGTGGGGCATAGGAATTTGTTCTTTCTTTCGTTTTTCCAAAATATAGTCCAGCCCCCCCACAAGGTCTGAGGGACAGTGGACCAGCTCCCTGCTGAAAAAGTTTGTTGACCCCTGTCTGATAAAAGGAATGGATTCTAACCTGCTTAGGAGTCAATATGTTCTGGGACCAAGTCACACTTTACATGGTCCAGGCTGTTTGATACATGTTGATATTTGTATGTCAGAAACTAGCCAGCAGTAAATCACATGGCGTAGGAGACGTTAACTCTTTATTAGAAAAAAAACAGGATGTGCTCAGCAAATCTTCCCAGTAGATCTTGCCTCCTATGAGGCAGTTGCAAAGTCCTCCCACAACTGCCTAAGTCTCTTCCTCTCTGGGGTTTTCTGTAAGCAATCAGAAACTGTGTCTGCACGTTGCCAATCTTTCCTCCACCCTTTTCATGCCTTGCCTAGTTCTGGGAGATCAGGGGGAAAGGAGCTTGTTGTAGCAGGAGGGGGAAACACCTCTGACTCTTCACCAGCCTGACTCCTCTTGGCCTCCCTCCTCTGACTCTCCTGCTTCTAGACTGCTCTCTAACACAGGCTCCCCCTGCTCACTTAGCCCTGTTCCTTCTTCAGCTTCGGACACGTCCTCTTCCCAGTCTTCTCCCTCTGATCACACATGGTTGTCCCACCGTCAGTCCCCACGCACTGACCCTTCTTCCCATGGGGTTCCCAGCTGGATCCTCCCATCGTTCCTCTGAGTTCAACCAGCCCATGACATTGTAGCAGTAAATCCTGTAAATAAAGTGTGAAGCTCCAATGCATTCTATTGATGGAAGATAAGGCTATCAGCTATGCTCTCTCTGTTGTCAGAGGCAGTATGGTTTGAACACCAGTTGCTGGAACTGAAAGTGCAGAGAGTGCTGCTGTGCTCAGGTGCTGATTGAGGGCTCTTATGATGGCAAAGGAGAAGGCATGTGCTTAATATGCCCACCAAAATAAAACGGGGCTTAATGAATATGTGTTATTTTGATGGGATTATGTTCTTACGTTTCAACTGTTTTAAAACTGGATTTTCTTTTCTTTTCTTTTTAACAAAACAAAAATTTCATGCATCAGATGTCGGTTCAAATCCTGAATGAAGTTCTGTCCAATTTTGCACTGTTTGCAAAAATTTCATTCCAAGTCTCAAGAGCAGGAATGGTTGCCTATGAAATATTTGAAAAACATACCCAACACCATCCAGAATACATATCTCAAGCTTCAAATTAATATAAAACACTTTGCATTTAAGTGCAATTCAAGATACGTTGTGGCCAAAAAAAGTTTGAATGTTTGATTCCCCCCACCTTAAAAAAAAAAAAAAGTTTGAGCATTGCCATTTTTTCCACAGAGTGGTTTTATGCACTACAGGTCTGAATAAAACTCATAGAATATGCTTTTGTCACTGTTTTGAGATATAAAACATAGCCAGTGGACTTTTCCACACTTACCAGATGGGCAGGGTATATAAAAAAATTATTATTATTACCTTTAAGAGTGGTATAGCTGCTGTTTCTCCCCAGGTTTTCTTTCTGGTACGCTGTCATGTGACATCATATCTATTAATATAATAATCTGGAATAATGTGATTTAAAAAAATAAAAAAGCAGCTTTTTCTTCTAGCACCAAAAAATCCAAATTTTGTGAAAGATCTGGAATGGATCCTCAGTGCTTTCATTTGAGTGGCATGTATACAAACACTGTCCTGGTTGGTTTTTGTTTTTGTTTTTGTTTTTTGTTTTTGGATTGGTGGGTGTGTTTTGGAAACACCTGTTTCATGCTACTTCCCTCTCACAGGTCTGGGCTGTCAGTTTGCGAGCTCAATTCAGAGGAGAGATGTGGCAGACAGAGGCGACGGCAACTAGATCAAAGCACTGCTCACGATAGCAAGCGTTATCTGCAGAATTACAGATTCCAACAGAATTACATCACAATAACCAGGTTTGCCATAGCTCGGACAAACACTCTGTTCCTCTTTAGAGCACTGGGCATTAAATACAAACAGGGAAAGAAGATATAGAAAGGCTATCCTTGCGTGCATACTCATAATGCTGACGTTTACTGGCTGGAGGAATACCTGGGTACCTGAGCGGTGTGCCTACAGCCACAGAACTTTTCTCAGTTCAGACACAAGCAACCACTCGTGTAGGAATCAAAACACAACTCTCTAATAGCCGCTACGTGCGACCACAGGTACAGAGCTACAAATTCCCTCCATAAAATGTTGGCTCAAACGGCAACTACATATGGTACGTCGGGGGAAACACTTAATCTCCCCCCAAAAAACCTGTTTGTGAAATGCGCAAGGTGATTTCGTGAATAGATGGCCAGCACCACCTACTGGCCGGTACAGGAATATCCATTCAAACATCCTCTGAGAACCAAACAGTAATGCCAATCTTCCCAAAAAAAGGTTACTCCAGGCTGTTTTTTGTAACAACAGCAGTCAGTGCTGTTCACAAGAGGTTTTGCTGGACAGTGATTGTGGGGGAGGCAGCAGAAGCTGGCAGGGAGGAGGGTGGTCGTGATCTCCCCAATCTCCCTGTTTGATTCTTCCTCCTACCCCGATTCCTGTACTGGAGGACAAATGTGGAGAGTCTGCTGTATTTATTGAGGTTCCCTGCATGAATTAGAACAGTGCACCAAAGAGTGCAGAACTAGTCAGCACATCCCTGTTCTTCCTCTTGCCATGGGAGAAGCAATACCTGAAGAGGACGTAATTTTAACTTCATTGGATTGCCAGGCCAGTAAACCTTCGAAACTGAAATATAAGTTTCCCAAGGGGAAAAAAACCTGCAGCAAAATTATAACATGAAAGTTTAGGGAAACTGATCAGTATGGGATGCGGGTGGTGCTGTGGTCTAAACCACTGAGCCTCTTGAGCTTGCTGATCAGAAGGTCAGCGGTTTGAATCCCCGCAATGGAGTAAGCTCCTGTTGCTCTGTCCCAGCTCCTGCCAACCTAGGATTTCAAAAGCATGCCAGTGCAAGTAGATAAATAGGTACCACTGTGGCGGGAAGGGAAACGGTATTTCCGTGACCTCTGGTTTCCATCATGGTGTTCCATTGTGCCAGAAGCAGTTTAGTCATGCTGGCCACATGACCCGGAAAGCTGTCTGTGGACAAATGCTGGCTCCCTCGGCCTGAAAGCGAGATGAGCGCTGCAACCCCATAGTCGCCCTTAACTGGGCTTAACCATGCAGGGTTCTTTTAGCTTTTACCTTTTCCATGCAGAAGCTCCCATTTCTGCCATCTTGAGTCAGAATGAAATATCAGTAGCAACTGCTGAGAAAGGCCTCCTCTTGAAACCCTGCTGAACCACCTGTCAGTCAGAGCTGATGGCATCAGGATGGAAAGAGGCTGATCTGGTTAATGGACATAGAGGTTGATCAGGTAGAAGGTGAATTTCTTTGTGTGAAATGTGGGTACCCTGAAATATTACGGAACTTCGAAGATGCAGTCCCCCCCCCCCTAATTGTGGCATAGGAAGTGCAATCTTCTGTGTCTCCACCTCCAGGCATTTCCTAACTGATGTGATTAGATTCCTTTCATAACCAGTTATTTACATGGGTGAGCTGGCCGCAGTTACTTCCACATAGGCACTCTGTCTGATGCTACCCTTACAGATGGTGGAAAGAAGAACAAAGGATGCTGCCTTGTCAGAGAAGGTCAATATTGTGTACACTGACTGGCAGCAGCTTCCCAAGGCTTCAGGTCCTACTAGAGATGTCAGGGATTGAACCAAGGACCTTCTGCATGCAAAGCAGGTACTCTGCCAATAGTCAGGTGCCAATCATTTAGAATAGGGGTTGGTGCAGGCCAACTTTGAAAGCCTGTCCTCTGTGCAGTATTTTCCAAACACCCGACAACCAGTTAAATGTTGGGTGCTTGGGAACTATAGTGCAGCCTGTGGACTACAGGGATCAGCTGTGCAATGGGGTTCCTTGCAGGAAGTCATTGACCATCAACTGTTGATCAGCAGCTTGAATTGACCCCCCTCACCCTGACTTTCCGCTGCATCTCTGCCGTCACATATTATATCAGTTGAAGGGAAGGTGGGTCGTTGTTTGGAGGAAAGCACATCACGAGCCAAATCAGGACCTGTGCCAGGCCAGATTTGGCCCATGGGCCAAAGGCTCCTCACCCCTGATTTAAGCTTTTAGCAAATCAAAACCAGTTCTCTCACTGGTGCCTGTCTGAGGCTAATGCAAATATTGGCCCATCAGTGTAATGTGCTCCTGTGGTCTCGCTGCCGAAGCGTGTCAGCATTCCTCAAGGGGAGCCCCACGTGGCACACCATGCAGTGCTCCAACCTCTAAATGCGCTCATCGTGCTTTAAAAAAAGCCTGTGGGACCCAGGTGCTCACTTGACTTGCATTCAATCACCATAAGCAGAACTGACACTGATTGATCACCATTGAGTGACACTTCTCTCCCTTCCGCATGCTAATGAGAGAAAATCAAAGTAGTGCTCAAAGGAGGCTGCAGCAAAAGGTGCTGTTCCTGCCTGGGCCCCAGACGCAGGAACAGTGATCACATTTCACTGAGGCTTGGTCGTCTGTCTTGCACTGAGCTATGGAAGAGGCTGCTGCTTTTATAACATAAGGTTTTCCTTTCTTTTCTCTGCAAGTAGAAACCAGCATAATGCTCTTGCATGGATACACCAGTTTTCAAATACTGATAAAGCTTTGTTTCCTTTTCCACAGTTGTTGCATGCAGAGCTATTTCCGTTCTGCTGCAGTTTGTATTCCACCAGAAATTATATAATTTGTCTTGCTCTCCGATGGGGCAAAATTACACAACCTACACGATTTCCATAATTAATTACATAACTTAGGTTGTCATTACGTTATTCCATCCCATTCATTTCAAAGGGAAAGCAACACAAATGTGGGTAAAAGTAATTTATTATGTGTCATTTGGGGACTGAAAGCAACAACTACAGCAAATACTGATCATATTTGCTGGATTGGTTTCCGTTCTGGAGGAGAGATGAATAGGTCAACACCAGCAATTTCCACTCCCATTTAGATTTCTGTCCTTCTCTGACATCCCAAGGAACCACTCACATTAATAGGCATTGTCTATGTGAATTCAAAACAGAAGCCTTTGCAAAAAATATTGCTAGCCAAAGAAAAATTGAAAAGAAAAGGAATCAGATCAAAGATACCTGATTTAGAGTGACAGCTAAATTCAGATCCTGACTCAGCCATGAAGCTCACTGGAATACTGAGAAGCATAATTTACCCATTACAAAACTACAATTCCCAGCACCCTGAACAAACTACAGTTCCCAGGATTCTTGTGGGGGTGTGCTTAAAATGAGCTTTGGGTGCATGATGCATACACAGGCTGGTGGGAGGTGCAGTCCAGCTACAACTGGAGGGCCCTGGAAGCTGCCCTAGAGTCTTTGAGGAAGGATAGATGCAAAAAAATAAAGTATGTTGACCCAGCATTTAAACTCTGCCCATGTAATAGCTTATCTTTTGCCACCAAATCCAAACCCAAGTTGCAGCTGTATCTAAATGATTCCCCTGGATTCCAAGTCTCTCTAAAAACTAATTCTGCGCTTCTAGAGGGAGAAAGATAATAATAAAAAGGAGCCTAAAAGAACGCTTTCCTTGGAGTTGTAGACGACCTCCTGCAAATGCTTGGTATATGTTGATTCTTTCCATTTCAGCGCTTGCTTGCACCATCCAGGTAAGTTGCAATGACCTTAGTCTCAGGAGGGTGGCTGTGCCTCACCACATAGGCTGCAGAACTGCATACACCTTCCCTGTGGCACGTTCCAGATCTTTTGTGCCCTGCAGTTGAACCTTCCTGTTTACTCCTTGAGTTACTTCCCAGAAGTGCACATGTCCAAGGATCCTGCATTTGTGTCTCCAGATTTTTATCAAGCACACACAGATAAGGCCTGTCCATATTTCTGGACTCTGGTTTTATTCTCTCTTATCTTCCCTTTTCTCTTTTCTAAACTGCTTCTGTTCACCAGAATTTGGAGTTCCCTCTAACAGATTTTAAATGTTTTTTCCCCCAACATAATTTTCTTATAGTGCTGTGATTATTTTTCATCCTTCTTTACATTTTTTAAATGTTTTCCCCCTTGCTACTCCCCTTCCTCCCATCAACTCTTTTGTAGACATTTGTCGGAGGATTTATAAATCAGCAGCTTGTCTTGGGAAGAGTCTCCTCCTGATCCATGCACAAACCCTTATTTTTACAACTTTCCATTTGTGTAGTGAACAGCTCCTTACATTCAGACAAAAAGGTTTTTAACAAGTTCCAGGTCCTTCATTATCATAATGACTTACCCTCAGTTGGTAAGTCACTCACTTTGTTTGTCTCCATTGATTAATTATCACTTCCTCCTTTATATTTGGTAAGTTGTGAGACAGCTCAGAGATCTACTTCTTGCATCAGGTCATCCAGCAATTTGTCCTTTTCCAAAGATTCCTCAAAATGACCTCCAGACTGTCAGTATTTTGCAGGAGGGATTCAAGTGCACTTACGTTTACACACTTTAAATGGCATCTCAGGTCAATGCCTGAGAGTGATTGGGATCAGATAAAAAAAAATATCCCACCACACTGGTGTGTTTTTGCAGGTGCATTCTGCAACAGATTAATGCAATAACAGTGCATAGCTCAGTTGGTAGAGCGTGAGACTCTTGATATCAGGGTTGTGGGTTTAAGCCCTACATTGGGCAAAAGATTCCTGCATTGCAGAGGGTTGGACTAGATGACCCTAGTGGTCCCTTCCAAGTCTACAATTCTATGATTAGTGGTGGGTGGTGATCAGCAGGAAGCTATGGGATGTTCACCAGTTAGGAACAAAGCAGTATGCCCACCTCCAAAACATTTGCAGGGCACAAACCATATTGAAAGTGGGGTAGTGTAAAAACCATCCTGATATCACATACTGTATCATCATGGATGATGTGGAGAGGCTCGAAGTCTTGGGAGGAGGAGCTTATATTAGTGCCTACTCCCTGTTTCCTTCTAAGGGACAAGATGGTGAATTTCTAAATAAGGGGGTGCAATTCATTATTCTTCCACCTGTTGGAGATCTGGGTTTTTGGAAGCACCTACTGTATTTTTTCACTCCCAACACACAGACTTAACTAGTTGTAGGAAAGGAACTGGAGTGCCAAACAGAGGGTTCTTCTCTTCTTGACGAGGGTTCTTGAATGAGTCAGGACCAGTCGTGGGCAGCATGGTAGGGTACCACCACGCAACTAACCTCCAGTCGGTCACATTGCTGCTACTTAGTATGAGGAAGCAGAGGGTTGCAAAAGCAGCAGCAGGAGAACAGGATTGGTTCTGCTGCTGTGTTCGCACCTTGCCACCACCTTGACAATTGCTCTCTACTTCCTGGTAAGCAACAGAGACACAAATGACCAGAGGTCAGGGGAGTGGATCTCCATGCTGTCCACTCCTGGCAGGCCGCATTGTACCAACACTTAAGAACTCTCAAGATCCTAGAAATTACAGACAAATCAGCCTAACTGATAAATCATCTAAACACGATGTGAAGAATGTCCTTCAAGTATTACTGACCTGGGCAGAAGAGAATCCTATATGTTGAACAGCAGGCTTGACTCCAAAATAGCAAGATGATTGTTTTACAGTATTCCACTTTATAACTAATATACGGCAAAAGGCAGCCCGGCTGCATTTATTGATTTAAGCGCAGTTTTGATTCTATAAATAGAAGTTGTCTCTAGGAGGAATTATTTTTTAAAAGCAAATATTGATTTGAGTCTTCCTTTCTAAAATAAGGGTGCTTTGTGTAGAAACATGTTTGACAGTTCAAACAGGCTGGAAATGTGTTCTTGCAGAGCTTCCTGCATGTAAATGAGTTCAACAAGGCTGGATTTTAAATCCATTGTCTTTTCATTTTTATATGAAAAAATATAATTCTACATTCGTATAAAAAAATCCATACGCCCAAGATTCTGGACAGACTTGTAAATGTACTACGTACTTTGTGTTGATGATATTATTTTATTTTTGACATCTTAAGACGGCATGAGAAAGTTATTGAGACATTTATTGCTTTCTGTACAAAACCGATTCTAGATATTAATGGTGCTAAATCCAAAGTAGTGGTCTTTGGTAAGAGAAAAAACTTTGCACAAATGGTAAATGCTCTAAAGAAATAGAGCAGGTGAAATTGTACTTCTGTCTTGGTATACAGTTTTTCTACAGAAACCAGTTGCTTGCATATTTAAATTGCCTTAAATAGACTCTCAGAATTTAAGCTCATGGGATCAATTTGCCCAATTTTAAATGCCTTTAGAGCAATGCTAATTTTGGGTGCAGAAATTCAGGGCCTTGTAAACATCACAACAGTGAAAAGCACCTTCTGTGTATGTTTTTAGATGTATTACAATCTACCCTGTTTATTTAACTAGAGTAAAGTGTTGAAGAGATTTCTGGCCTACTGCATGTTAGCATGTTTAATTATTGGTGCAGAATAATTCAAATTATTCTTCATAAGATCTGCCTTGAGGAATAGATGGGTGATAGGTTAAGGTAAAGGGACCCCTGACCATTAGGTCCAGTCGTGACCGACTCTGGGGTGGCAGCACTCATCTCGCTTTATTGGCCGAGGGAGCCGGCGTACAACTTCCGGGTCATGTGGCCAGCATGACTAAGCTGCTTCTGGCAAACCAGAGCAGCACACGGAAACGTCCTTTACCTTCCCGCTGGAGCGGTACCTATTTATGTACTTGCACTTTGACATGCTTTTGAACTGCTAGGTTGGCAGGAGCAAGGACTGAGCAATGGGAACTCACCCCGGCACGGGGATTCGAACTGCCGACCTTCTGATTGGCAAGCCCTAATCTCTGTGGTTTAACCCACAGCACCACCCGCATCCCTAGATGGGTGATAGTTTTGGGTAAAATTCAAATTTACTACTGCAATATAAATTCTCAGTGCAGGCACTGAATTCACTTGGAGATGTATTTTTTATTTTATTTATTTAAAACACACACATGCACATATATACTGCTTCTATAAAAAAACCTTTTAGCTGTTTACAAAAATATAAAATAAGATGTTAAAATGTGTTTTTTTAAAACAAAAGGAAAAGTAGGCATTTTAAAATATTCAAAAGATGAGTAAAACCAACAGTAGCTAAAAAAGAAATAAAATATATGTAACTTCTATAGGTCTGGATAGCCTTGCCTAAACAAAAACTGCTTTAAGCAGGCACTGAAAAGCATGCAGTGAAGGTGTGTGTCTAATTCAATGGGTAGGGAGTTCCAAAGTGTAGGTGCTGCCACTCAAAAAGATGTATTTATTACAAGCGTGGAATTAGCATTGTCTGGCATCCATAACAGTGCCAGTTCCACAGACTGAAGTGTTTCAGTGGGCATACATCGGGCAAGTTGATCCCACAAGTAAACCAGTCCCAAGCTGTTGAGAGCTTTTTATCCTACTAGCAACACCTTGTAGGTGTTTGCAGGGTGTGGGGGGAGCCAGGTACCCTTGCCCTAGGCCTCTAAGTGCTGAAATCAAAGCTAGCATTATTAGTATTTGACTGTCACCTGTTTAGGAGATTTCATGGATCCACAATGGTGGAGGATGTGTGTGCATGTCCCATTGGTGAAGTGTTGGTGTCATTTGTCCTTATTCCGATAGGAAATGCTCAGAGGGGGAGGACACAAAACGAAGGGTGGTTGAGGAGGGTCTGTTGGGAGGTGGAGTGAAAAATGTCCCTATTTTCGTCTGAGGAATGTTGGAGGGTATGGGACCTGTTCCTAGAAACACACCACAAAATGAAGTCTGGATGAGCCCCTAGATAGATTCGCCTTTCAATGTGAACTTAACTGAATTTCTTCCTAATCCCTAATCATGTGAATAATGAAATAAAGAGGGGGGGGTGTTATTCAGCTCTCAGCTAGCCAGCCAGGCTGTTTGGGATACAGTGGTACCTCGGGTTACAGATGCTTCAGGTTACAGACGCTTCAGGTTACAGACTCCGCTAACCCAGAAATAGTACCTCGGGTTAAGAATTGTGCTTCAAGATGAGAACAGAAATTGTGCTCCGGCAGCATGGCAGCAGCAGGAGGCCCCATTAGCTAAAGTGGTACCTCAGGTTTAGAACAGTTTCAGGTTAAGAACGGACCTCCGGAACGAATTAAGTTCTTAACCCAAGGTACCACTTGCCTTAATATTAATGGCCAGCAGACGGCAATCTAAAACTGTTCAATAAATTATAACCATCGCCCTCTCATTTCATTTCACTTTGTGCACTGGAAGATTGCATTTTTGTCTCCCGAGTATGCATTGTTCTAAAAGTATCACGCTGGAAGTCAACCTGCAGGTGGCTGGATGTGGAGGAAAAGGAAGGATCCAGCAGAAATAGCAGTGGAAGGACCTATTGAAATGATATACCACCACTGCCCTCCCCCTATACCACCACCGCCCTCCCCCGCCACGCTGAGGTTAGGAAATGTGAAAAGAAACAAGGCCACTGTTGTTTTTCACTTAGTATTTGTGTATCACCATGAATGTGCTTGGTGCTTTAAGGAGTATAAGAGGACAGGCCCCCATCGACACCCCCTATCTGAATGACAGCAGAAAGAAGAACAAAAAGGGACTTGGAATTCTGAGCACATACAAAGTGCTAACTGGTGGTAAAGGTAAAAGTAAAGGTACCCCTGACCTTTAGGTCCAATTGCGGACAACTCTGGGGTTGCACGCTCATCTCGCTCTATAGGCCGAGGAAGCCGGTGTTTGTGCGCAGACAGTTTCTGGGTCACGTGGCCAGCATGACTAAGCTGCTTCTGGTGAACCAGAGCAGCGCACGGAAACTCTGTTTACCTTCCCACCAGAGCGCCACCTACGTATTTATCTACTTGCACTTTGATGTGCTTTCGAACTGCTAGGTGGGAAGAAGCAGGGACCGAGCAACGGGAGCTCACCCCTTCGTGGGGATTCGAACCGCTGACCTTCTGATCAGCAAGCCCGAGAGGCTCAGTGGTTTAGACCACAGTACCACCCTTCACAGAATTACCTCATAATGTGGCACCCACATTTCCTCAGTAATGCTTTTAGCTGCACAGTCTCAATCTGAAGTGAACTTTAATTACTATGGGCGGAATTCAATGCTGCGCTCTTCTCATTATTTTGTCTGAGCAAGCGTTTCCATTTGTCAGATGGAACAATCCCCCGCTCTCCTTGCCCTACACTGGGCAGGGGGGCCAACTTGAATAAAATATTGGGGCCCCCACACAATCAATCATGTGACGCGGTGCACACACACCATTTGAATGGCAATGTCCATCAACTTATTTGGGGGGGGGATAGCCCCCTCAAATATTTTATGGGGAAGGCAAAGACCCCTTGGCTGCTAGGAGCTGACTCCCATGCAAGTTCTGGGGTTTTTCTGAACACCTCCCCCCTCCCCCCAGCCAATTTCAGAGGGCTCAAGGGGCACACAGAGGGAGTGGTGAAGAAGGTTAGAATGAGAAATACAGTGGTACCTCAGGTTACAGGCGCTTCAGGTTACAGACACTGCTAACCCAGAAATAGTACCTCTGGTTAAGAACTTTGCTTCAGGATGAAATTGCACAGCGGCGGCAGCAGGAGGCCCCATTAGCTAAAGTGGTTCCTCAGGTTAAGAACAGTTTCAGGTTAAGAACGGACCTCCAGAGCAAATTAAGTTCTTAACCTGTAATGGCTAGCCCAAGGTCACCTAATGACTGCATGGCTGAGTGGTGATTTGAACCCAGTCCTCATCAACACTCTGACATTGCATTGGCTCTCAGGCCATGCAGCTCTTGATGGGCACCCTCAGTCACAAATGCAACTTGTGCAGAGGCACTAGAGTGCTAAAATCAGATCCACACTCACATTTCCAGATGTGCCCATTGCAGCAGCAGCCATATGGCTGCTTGAGCCAATGTGACAAAACCTGCTAAAAATCATCACAAAATTATCAAAGAATTGTGGCCATGAGGGTTAATTGTGAGCATTGGGAACTGTACAGAGAGAGAGAGGGGGGGGGGTACAGTGGTGCCTCGCAAGACGAAATTAATTCGTTCCGCGAGTTGCTTCGTCTTGCAATTTTTTCGTCTTGCGGAGTGCGGATTCCCCAGGTATTAACGGTTTTACGAAAAAGGAAGCAAACCCGCAAGACGTTTTTGTCTTGCGAAGCAAGCCCATAGGGAAATTCGTCTTGCGAAGCACCTCAAAAAACGGAAAACTCTTTGGTCTTGCAAGTTTTTTGTCTTGTGAGGCATTTGTCTTGCGGGGCACCACTGTACTTTGCACATGCTCTGTTGTAGCCTTTTTACTCATTTATCAAAGCATACTACAAGTACAAAGCACACAGCAAGTACACATAAATAATACAAAGTTACAAAGGTTGTGTACCACTCACAATCTCCATTGAGTCATAGCAAGATCCAAGAAGTTCCAGGTGCTCACACAGGGTTGTGTTTCCATTGGGAAAATCAAGGCACAGCAGAGGCTAGTGTCTCGAAGAAATATGGCTTATTGTACACATATTTACACCTGGAGTCTTCAGTGGAGGTGGTGCAGAACATTATACCCCAACAATGTGTGTGTGTGTGTGTGTGTGTGTGTGCGTGTGTGTGTGCGTGCATTATTGTGTCTTATTCAACCAATAGAATGAAGGTATGGCAATATGCAATTTGGAAACAGACAATTAAATAATTTACTGAAGTTACATAAATTAGGCAGCATGCTATATTTAACTGTCATACTGAACAAGCAGGGGCGCCAACTTGAACAAAAGATTCCGGGAGCAGAGACCCACCCTGCATAATTGATCACATGACACAGTGCACACATACTATTTGAATGGCAATGCACATCCACTTGGGGCGGTATCCTCCTCAAATATGTTATGGGGGGGCTGAAGCCCCCACAGCCCTTAGGAGTTGGCTCCTATGTGCACAAGTTTTTGAGTTTTTTTAAACATGCCTCCTGAAATTACCAAAATGGGAGTCTTTAAAAATGAAGCAGGATGTTTCATTCTTCAGAAAGTAGCTTAACTAAAGAATGGCAGATAAAAGATTTTGAACAATCTGACAAATCCAACATTTGGAGCAGAAATACTGGGCTAAGTTCAAGGTGCTGGTTTTGGTATGAAAAGCCTTATACAGCTTGGGACAAGGATATCTGAAAGATTCTCCCTCACCCCTTGCAGACCCAATTGATCACTGCACTTTGCAGATGAGGGCCTCTTGTAGATACCATCTTATCAGAAGGTCTGTATCACATAACATAGGAATCAGCCTTTTGGGTTGTGGCACCTACTTACTGGAATTCACTGCCCTTGAAGATTACAGGTGTTTTCAAATCCAATGAAGTAAGTAACAGAATAGGGCAATGTTATTATTTGCTCCAATATTTTCAAGTCAGGCCTATTGCCTGATAAGGAAATACAGCAGTCTTTCAGAAATAACAGAATGACGAAAGAACAGAAACCAAAAAAATAGTGATTAAAGTATATAGCATCATTATGAAGACTATGCCTATTAATATTGGTAGGATAAGGAATTGGGACAATATATCCCCACAGACATTAGGAACTGGACCTGTCAACGTATCCAGCAACAAATTGTGAGCATGAATCTCAAGGAAAGCTTTTATAAATTGATAGCTTGCTGGTATTTGACACCTGCAAGCCTCCAGCTGGTCAATATTTTGTGGGAGGGATTCAAGTGCATACCAGATATCTAGGTTTGCACAATTAAAGCATATTAAAAGTGCTCTATCAGCTTAGTGCAGCAAATCCTTTTTTTTAATGGACTTTTTGATGTCAGGAAAGCAATGGGAAAATGCTCTGAAAAGTGTGTGATGAATAAATGATTATTAGGAAGGTGTAGAAATAGCACAAAAGCAAATTAGAATGGGTGTTAATTGATGCATTAGCTCCCTGGAAACAAATTGGGGGTGGGAGTGGTAATCCTCAATCAAGTCTGGGCATAATCTAACCCCTGCATAAGCTTTGTGCAAGCAGATCAGGATGGATGCTCAATAAGTAGTTCACCTGTTAGAAACTTGTATACTGTATAGAGAACTGATAATATAGCATAGAACTGCAAAGCACCAAATGCTGACATGGTCCTGCCCTAAAATAGTTATTTTTCTGAAGTGTAATAGTAAATGAAGTTCATCTTATGACCCATCAGCAGTCCCATTATGTATGCTTTTGAGATATATCAAGGATCTGGTGTTACCAGAGTATGTGCAAATGATGGTGTGTTTTGTGTTAACACCTGCTCACATAACAATGTGCTACAACTAAGAAAGAGCACAGCACACACATACACACCCAGTTAGGATATGCCTGTGGGAGTAGGCTCACATGCAAAATTAATTACTATAGTGGCTACTCGCAGATGTCCCGTCTATTGAACATTCATCCTTGTTCGCACATTTGTGGGGAGCTCAGATGATGTCATCTATTGAACATTCAGTCAGTGCATCTCCTCCATCACCTTCTTGTTGCCAACAGTCCCAGTTCAGGTGGGTGGGTTTGTTACATTAAGCGCTTTAAATAAACTTTACTTGTGCCACTTTAATTTGCCAGTATGTGACTGAATCCCAATGAAAAATGGTGACTGCCTGGAAGTGCCTGCTGAATGAGGAAAGGTAGCAGGTTCTGGGGAATTACAGTGTTCCTTCTACCATATAATTTTCTCTAAAAACAAAGGTGGTTTTCAACATTAGAGCATTTTCACTTCAGGGGGCAGGTGAGCACCCAGCAGGTAGTGTGTGTGAGAGAGAAGTTTTAACTTTTTATTGCTGCTCCACATTTGACCATTTTGACCATGTTGAACCATTTCCCCCACCATTCAAATTAGACTAGAGTAGTTGACACTAATATGTATTTGAATTTGTGTACAAAAAGCAACTCCATTCTTTCCCGTTCATATCAGCAGGCATTCTCCTTTGTGTCTGCTGCCTTCTTGGTTGTTGATTCTATGATGCCAATTAAGTACTGGCAGGGCATGTGTGCAAAAAAAGAGAGAGCTGTGCATGCACCTTGTCTTTTTCTTTTTAAATATATAAAAACACACTCTCCACTCAAGAAGTGTGCTAAAGCACATACTGTAGTCAGGCAATTGTATACCAGTCATTGTATATTTACTTGTACTGTTTTCTGCAACTTTTGTGCAACTAAAAGGGACGCAGGTGGCGCTGTGGGTTAAACCACTGAGCCTAGGCCTAGGGCTTCCCGATCAGAAAGTCGGTGGTTTGAATCCCCGCAACGGGGTGAGCTCCCATTGCTCGGTCCCTGCTCCTGCCAACCTAGCAGTTAGAAAGCATGTCAAAGTGCAAGTAGATAAATAGGTACCCCTCTGGCGGGAAGGTAAACGGCGTTTCCATGTGCTGCTCTGGTTTGCCAGAAGTGGCTTAGTCATGCTGGCCGCATGACCTGGAAGCTGTACGCCGGCTCCCTCGGACAATAAAGCGAGATGAGCACTCCAACCCCAGAGTCATCCGTGACTGGACCTAATGGTCAGGGGTACCTTTACCTTTAAGGGATCAAAAGTGTGCTTATCTGAGCTCCTGCCCTGCCCTTACTAGCATGCTGGAAAAGAAATGAGAACATTTGTAAATTCTCAGCACGTACCATACTTTTCAGATTGCTGCTCAATACATCAGTTATAAGTGACATTTGATCCACTCACTGAAAGCCATGGAAACAAACGAGAGTAGTGTGTTCAAGATGCTTTTCTCCAATTTATTGGATTATCCCTGCATCAGATAAAATCTGAATTGACAAAGCATCGAGATTGGTGTTGTCTGAGGGTAACGTCATGTGAATGACACAAATTAAATGGGAGTGCAAATAGCTACAAATACACATTAAATTCCAGGGTAGACAAACTCTGAAAATCCTACTAGCTCTTTTTTGTTTTAGAGGGGAAGAGATATAAGAACTTTAGGAGTTTGGAAATGCCATGTTTCTGCAATCAGATATATACTTCTTTGGGAATAATAGTTCATTGATTACAGTGGGGCGTTCTTCTTCAAATTAAAGATGCCTACAGTTTCTAGGAAGGAACCCTCAAGAGGGTTTCTAGCTTTTTTTCTGCAGTTGGGGGCGGGGACAGATCTTAAGGGGAAGTTAAGTTCACACATCTTTCCCACCACAGCTTCCCAGTCTGCCTTCAGCCAAAAGCTGAGGTGACAGAGTGCAACCCTATAGTTGCTTTCCACACACACACACAGCTCAGTCCTGTGCATCTTTATTCAGCATTTAGTCCAACTTGGGTCAATGGTATTTAGGCTGTGTCCACACTCACATTTACTGTACAATCACAATGCTTCCAGTGCTGGGTTAAGCTTTCACATGATGTTATTCAAAACGCATTATGTATCCTGTATTTTGCTATAAAATATTACTGTTTGATGTTTTCCTTTCTAAAACGAGCTTAACATTGGCAGGCGTCCTTAAGCTCTTCCTAATTCACCTGTAACCAAGGTGTGAACACCTTTGCATAGGGTAAAAGTATCCCTGCCCCATCAACACTATGTACACAAACAGAAACGAATCGGACACTAATGAAATCATGATAATCTGAAAGGCTAGCAAGCACTGGGTGGCGGACAACTTCTCTGCACCCTAAGGTTTTAATGTGAACACGGACTTATAGTCTCAGGTGAAGTGTAAACAGTTTGCAGTCAAACCTAAGTTAATGTGTCTTTGAATGTGAAGTGCAAGTAGTTAGCGAAGGTTAGTGCAGGACCAGGACCGGAATGCATGGGAGCCTAACACTTCTCTTCTGATGAAAATAACACCTCTCTCTCCCTCTCATGTTTGCCTTTGGCAAAAGCGCAGGTGTTTTAACTAACTCTCCCGGTGAAAACAATGGGAGAAGCATAACTATCTGTGGTGGAACTGTGCACGTTTTCTTGTGCACGTTGCTCTTCACGCGGGGCGGAAAGCCAAACAGAGGAGAATTCCCCCACCCATCCATTAATGTACACTCGGTTTGGCATTCGTGTGTGAGGAACACGCGCCCAGTAAGGCTTCGCCATCCTGACCGGAGTGGAGCCCCATTCAAGGAGGACTTTTTTCTGAAGTGACATAGCATCGGATCCGGCTGGCTCTGAGCTCCGGCAAGGGGACGGTCGCGCTCTCAGGGTGGGCCTGAGAGAGCAACTCACGAACTGAGGCTGCAAAACCAAACTGATGATGTCAGTACAGCCTCTCGCTTCTCTCTTGCTAACTCTGCTACCACCGACAGTCGGCCGGTTCCAAAATAAATCTGCTCGGGAAAATAGGAGAGCCGCCCCTTCTAATCCCTTGGGGTTATACTAGCAGCTCCTCCTCGGGGTTCCCCGTCGAGGCGAGGCGTTCCCCAGGCTGGTCAGGCTCGGGAAGCAGCTCAGGAGCACTCGACTTCTACTGCCTCAAAGTCCCGGGCAAGCGGAGGAAGAACCGGAGCGCTCCTGGGAAGCCCCGTCGGACGAGCGGCCGTCCCTCCTTGTCTAGAAAAGCAGCAGCAGCCTGGCGCCGACCGACCTCCAGGCAGCAGATCCTCTCCGAGGGACGGCCGGACAGCAGCGGCTCCTCTCCGGAGGGCAACCAGGGCAACAAGATGCCCTTCTGGAAGCGCACGGTGGAACCTCGCCGGCTGCTCCCCTCCGCTGCCGTCGCCCCTCGCTTGGCTGCTCTGCCGCTGGCCCAGCTCCACGACGTGTGCTGCCTGGCGACGCTGGCGCTGCTCCGGCAGCTGGCCGATCTCTGCGGACACTCGGCGGCGTTGCTCGCGGACCTAGAGGGTCGCTTGCTGGAACTGGCCCGCCGCGCCCACCGGCTTCGAAGCCGCCTCTGCAGAGTCCACGGGCTAATGCGCCCCGGGGCGTCTCGAGAGGCAGGTAAGAAAGAAAAGTCATCGCCCGCCCCGTCGAGGCAGGGCCACCGCGCTCTTTGGGAATAGCACGTGGGCCGCTCCTAGAAGGGCGCGCGGATTGTTTCCAAGGCGGAGAAGGCGGGAGGGATTTGCTGTAAGGCAGCTACTTACCCCCCCCCCCCCACACTAAAAGAGGAAAGGCGTCACCCAAATGCAATGCAGCTTACGCTAGTGGTGAAGACTGCGAGCAGGTGACCTGCCTGTGCCTGGTCGGTGTGTTCTCTGGGTGGCAGTCACTGTGACGGGCAACTTCAATACTTCTCTCCCTCCTTAAGTTCTCTTATCATAAAACCAGACTTGAGTCGGACCGTGGGTTCATCCACACTTTCCTTGTGCCCTGCGTAGAAAGCAGGGGTCGGACAGGAGCTCAGTGTTTCAAGCAGAGGACTCCTTGAAATAGAGGACTTGTCCTTTCACAGCCATTTGAATGGAGGGGTCTACTCTGTAGAGTAGAGTAGGTAGCCAGTCTGCCCAAGTATCTCTCTGCAGACCCAGAGGGTGGGGGTGTCAAGGAAGGGGTTAACTCTCAAAAGAGTCAGATGTCAGTCTCAATCCTTTCTGAAATCCACCATTTATGTCCTGGACATCCTGTGATGAAAAAAAAGAGAATAGGCCCTTTGCCCATGCTCAGAGGCATTTTTAAAGAAAAGAATTGTCTCTTTCCCCGGCTTTTTCTTCCTAGTTTGGAAATGCAAAGGCTTCCGATGGGCTTGCTAACATGACAGTGGTGGTGGTTTTGCTGACCCTGCTTACTTGCTGCAACTTCGCAGCCACGCTCCACCTTCATTGTCAAAGGCAGTAGTGCTTCTGTTTACCTGGTTGTGGACAGACTTCTGGTTGTCCATTGTGATAATGGAAAGCTGGACTAGACAGGCATTTGGGCTGGTTCAGCAGAGCTCTTCTTATATTTTTAAAGATAGGTCACGTAGCTGGAAGAAGATGATACGCACAAAATTTAAAATGGTTCGAAACAAGATGCACTTGCGGGGGTGGGGGGGATGCGATTCTGACACATTTGGCATGTTGGAAACACATGGCTTTCCCCAAAGAATAATGAGAACTATAGTTTACCCTTTCATGGAGCTACAAGTTCGCAGAACCCCAGACAAAGTACAGCGCCCAGGATTCTTTGGGGGAAGTTATGTGCCTTCTTGGCTGATAGCAATAGCTGCTAATCCACAGGCATTTCTGTAGAGAGGCAGGATCCAAAGGCCCCAGGCAGCAGGATAATGATGTGTGAATAGAACAATAGTTTCTAAATCATGGTGAAGTAATAGCCCACTTTATCTGGTATTTAGGCCTCAATAGCCAACTTTATCTGGTATTTAGGCCTCACCCAGTTCTGGGTCCCAAACTTTAAGATGCTGAAAACAAATTGGAACAGGTTTGGAGTAGGCCAGTGAAGATGATCAGGTGTAGGGAATATAAGAACGAAAGAAGAGCCCAGCTGGATCAGGCCAAAGGCACATCTAGTCCATCCTCCTGTTCTTACTGTGGTCCAGCACATGACTTCAAGAAGCCCACAGGCAGGAAAATGTCTCCTGTGGGGAAGGGAGCTGAAGGAACTGGCTGCAACTGCAACTGTTTAGCCTGGAGAAGGGAAAACGTGGACTGTTTACATATTGGACTTCTACTCTGGCTCCAATGCACTCCCACTGTTAGCATCTGAATCCACGTACATGTTACACAAGGGACACGGGTGGCGCTGTGGGTTAAACCACTGAGCCTAGGGCTTGCCGATCAGAAGGTTGGCAGTTCAAATCCCCGTGAGGAGGTGAGCTCCTGTTGCTCGGTCCCTGTTCCTCCCAACCTAGCAGTTCAAAAGCATGTCAAAGTGCAAGTAGATAAACACGTACCACTCCAGCAGGAAGGTAAATGATGTTTCCATGCGCTGCTCTGGTTTTGCCAGAAGTGGCTTAGTCATGTTGGCTACATGACCTGGAAGCTGCCTGCGGACAAATGCTGGCTCCCTTGGTCTATAGAGCGAGATGAGCGCCGCAACCCCAGAGTCGTCCGCGACTTGACCTAACGGTCAGGGGTACATTTGCCTTTACATTTACATGTTACACAGGGCTGATGTGTCCCATTTCACCACTTGTGGAAAAATGGGAAGATCTTGCACAATTTCAGGTGAGATACTGCCCAAAACGGACATGCTCTTGCCCCCCAAATCAGCACTGTGATGGCAGCGGGCTTCTCCCATGGGTATTGGGGGGGGGGGCTTCTGCTGCCTGAAGCAGTAGCTTCACCCTGCCTAATGGCTTTGCCGGCTCTGATGTTACTCATGATATTAATAATAAAATAGTAAATTTATAACCCGCCCTTCCTCTGAAAGGAGCCCAGAGTGGCCAGTAATATGTAAAACATCTTAAGCTTAAAACAATTCCAGCACAGATGCAGACAAGGAAAGATATCAGCTTCAAAGGCTCAGATTAAAGCTACCCTGTAGTTTCTGGAGAAATATTGTTGCATCATACTTTTTCTTCTCAAACCAGCATCTTACCTGAAAGGATAGCTTAAGCCATGTTCCCTTCACAGCCATTGCACTTGCGTGGGTGGCAGCATATGCTCAGGTGAAGGCTTTGTGATAGGAGTTTGGGGGAGGGGGGTTGCAAGGGGAGAGGTAATGGGCATCAGGTGACCACCTGCTTTTCTCTGGTGTGTACAGCAGGGTGCCAAATGAGATCTAAAATGCAGTAGGGAGAAATGACCTTGCTGTGATTTAAACCACTAATGTGTTCATAGCCTTGTATTCTTAATTCCTCAGAGGACAAAACAACATCTAATGAGCTTAAGCTACGGAAAGGTAAGATTCTGGTTGAACGTTAGGAAATATATCAAGAGGAATTTGACAGTGGAACCAATTGCCTAAGGGTGTCCCTTGCTGAAGGTCTCCAGCCAGAAGCTAGGGAGCCGTCTGCTGGGGGAACTCTAGCAGAGGTTGGCAAGATGCAGTGGTGTAGCGTGGGTTGTCAGCACCCGGGGCAAGGCAAGTAATTTGCGCCCCCTAACCCGTGGATTTGCGCCCCCTAACCCTAACCCCCAGATGTTGCGCCCAGTGCGGCCGGCCCCCCCTGCACCCCCCACGCTACGCCACTGGCAAGATGATCTTATAAAACCCCTCCAACTGATTGTGTAATTTACAGTTTGTTGTCTATTCCCCTCCCCCTTCCCCTCAATCTGTTGTTGGTTTCTGGTATGTTTTCCGCTGGGTTTTCTGACCAGAGGGGTTTGAAAAAGAATCATGGGGCCTGTGTTTCAGATTTCTCAGCAAAGGTGTGTTTTTTTAAAGGACCCTTTAAAAAGTATGCCTTCTTAGAGAACAGTTCCGGTGTAACTGCAGGGTGTTTTCAACTGTTCTGACAGTGCCCAGCAAGCTCTCCTGCTGTTGCCATTTGCTTCTCCATCTGCTCTGGGCTGCCATTCCCCCCCCCCCCCCCGCGCATGTCAAGAGTGAGCCAAAAGCAACTTTTAGGGATGAGCTTTTATTCTGTAGACCAAAAAGCATTTTCTTGTGACTTAGCATTATTCCAGTATTGAACAAACTATGCCAAGTGTACAGTGGTACCTTGGTTCTCAAACTTAATCCATTCCGAAAGTCCATTCCAAAACCAAAGCGTTCCAAATCCAAGGTGCACTTTCCCATAGAAAGTAATGCAAAATGGATTAATCCATTCCAGACTTTTAAAAACAACCCCTAAAACAGCAATTTAACATGAATTTTACTATCTAACAAGACCATTGATCCATAAAATGAAAGTAATAAACAATGTACTGCAGTCACACAATCAATATATTCAGTAGCTGAACTGGGTTTCACCCAGTCACAAAAACAAAACAAAAAGAGCCGCAAAAACAAAAATGCAAAATAAATAGCAAAAACAAACAGACCTCAGCATAACACTCAAATCGGAAGTGTGGCATTCAAATCGGAAGCCTAACACTCAGAATGGAGCATGTTCAGCTTCTGAAAAAAGTTCGCAAACCAGAACACTTACTACCGGGTTTACAGTGTTTGGGTTCCAAGTTCTTTGAGTACCAAGGCATTTGAGAACCAAGGTACCACTGTATTTTAAAATGTACTAGAGTGCGCAATTGGATTTCCCATCACTTATACCTTTAATGCTGCTGTTATTTTGGTCATGATCAATCTTCTTGCACCAATGTGTTTTTAATAACAGTTCCATAAAAATATCAAACCAGTGTATTGAGAGATTAAGTCAATGGAGTACTGCTGAAGTTCTAAGAGTCACACATTGGATTGTTTAGCCATTTAACTGGGGTTGAAAGCAAACATTGAATAAAGAGTTGAATGGACCTACAAGGTCATGGACTTATGGGCCTATTCCCTGTGGAGTTTTCTTTCTCAGCATTTGTTCCACATCTGCAAATGGGGTAAAAGTGGTCTGCATACTTGTGAACTATGCCTTCTGCTCCGAAAAGCAGGTCCCCCAATTCCCTGTTTTCATCCTTACAGAAACTCTGTGAAGCAGGCTAGGCTGAGAGAGGCTGGCTTAAGACGATCATCCAATGAACTTCATGTTTGATGGGAGATTTGAACTCAGGCCTCTCTGGGCCTGGTCTGGAACTCTACCACCTTACACTATTTTGGCTCACTGAGAATGAAACTATGCCCAAAGAGAGATCAAAATATTTTTGATCAAAAATTCATAAAACTAAGCAAGTAATTCAAAACAATTTTGTGACATAATAATAATAATAATAAATTTTATTTATATCCCGCCCTCCCCAGCCGAAGCCGGGCTCAGGGCAGCTAACAACAATAAAACAGTACAAAAGTACAACACAAACAACACTCTAAAATCATTCATTATAAAATTAATTAAATTCAAGCCACTGGCCACCATTGGGCCAGAGCTCCGCGAAGATTGCCGAGGGAGGGAGTCAGGCTGTGCCCTGGCCAAAGGGCTGGTGGAACAGCTCTGTCTTGCAGGCCCTGGGGAAAGATATCAAGTCCCGCAGGGCCCTGGTCTCTTGTGACAGAGTGTTCCACCAGGTCGGAGCCACAGCCGAAAAAGCCCTGGCTCTAGTTGAGGCCAGCCTAACTTCTCTGTGGCCTGGGACCTTCAAGATGTTTTTATTTGAAGACCGTAAGTCTTCAAATAAAATAACCCTGACCCCAGATTTATACCACTTTAAAAATTATGGCTTCCTTGAAGAATCCTGGGAACTATAGTTTACCCTTCACAGAGTTACAATTAAACACTGCAGTTCTTGAATAATATGAGCTGCTAAATGAAGCACAGAAACATTCTGTCAGTGTTTCTTGTAGATGTAGTTGCTGGAGGTCATCTTTAGTCCCTGAAGGATAGCCATTTTTTAAAACAGCGGCAGCCAATTTGAATTTCCAACATTCAAAAACTTATCGGGATCTTGTCTGAGCTCTTTGAGATGAGCTGACCAATCCAGCACAGTGGAAGATGGAGGAATAACCTCATCTAAGATTAACCCATTCAGGTCCCTCTTTCTCTCTTCCTTTTGGAGAAAATAATGAGTACAGTGGTACCTCGGGTTAAGTACTTAATTCGTTCTGGAGGTCCGTTCTTAACCTGAAACTCTTCTTAACCTGAAGACCACTTTAGCTAATGGGGCCTCCCATTGCTGCCGCGCCGCCGCCGCACAATTTCTGTTCTCATCCTGAAGCAAAGTTCTTAACCCGAGGTAATATATCTGGGTTAGCGGAGTCTGTAACCTGAAGCGTATGTAACCCGAGGTACCACTGTAATTTTACTCTGCCTCCTTTGGGGTTCTGGGGAACTGATTAACGGGACTGGCATGAGTAAATATAGTTGGTTATCAACGGTTTGCTGAAGTCAATTATCTCCAAATACATTGGCCTTGAATTTGCAGGGCCAGTCAGTGCCATCCAGCAGGAAAAAAAAAACACTTTGAGGGTTCACTGTATCTGCCACTTGGGCTCATCAGCAACTCTGACAATTAGGGTGTTTATCTTCCTTAATTTATAGCTTGTATCTTATAAAGTTTGACATGACCTTTCGTTCAGCAGTGCCTGGTGAAGTGCTCAACCCAGCCTGGCCCAGCTTCTTGCAGCCTTGCAATATGGGGGAGTTAGAGCAGTAAAATAACGAGATAAAACAATGTTAAAACAACAAGACACAGCACTAGAGGAAGCACTAAAAGAAGTTAAAAAGTAAAATAGAAGAGAGGGATAAAAACAAGTACTGAGGGTTGGTTATAAAGCAAAAACTTGCCTTGAAATGAGCCTTAGAGCTGAAAACCCTCCTTCCTCCATGAAGTTTGGGCAGGGCTGGATTTAGGCAAAGCCCCAGTCTATATCTAGGAAGGAAAACTCGAACCAGAGTTCTGAAACAAACGTAACGATGGAAGTAACTTCCCAGAGCCCTGGAAGGATACCAAACGGCAACACGAGTAGTAGAGAGGTGGTGACCCATAACATTGATGGGAACATACTACAGGTCCGGCAAGTTTTGAGCCAGAAAAAAGGCTAAAGCTAGATATTAATTCCCCAAAAACTTGTATTTGCCAACTACCCAAAACCGAAGGGCTTCGTCCCACGGATAGATCGCATAAAGCATCTCTTGAACATCTTAAATGATACACAGCCAGGTGTAGTAAAGCCAACTGATATAGCTTCTATAGAGTATTTATACTATGATGGTCACTCGGGACAAGCAATGATCACCTTCCATGATCAAAACCTGACCAACCTTATCCACAGAGCAAGACATCTACTCATAAAGAAAAGGATAGTAATACTAAGATTTTTCGAAAATAGGGTACCAAAGATCTCCCTCTTTGATGCCAAGGGCAACAAGCCAATGGCAAATGAGGATCAGAAAAAAATCTAAAAAGGAAAACTGACCTCAAAAGGTCCAGCTTGACCATCATAAACAAGAGTCACCAAAATAAAAAAGGAAAGGCACATCCCTATATGACTCGCAATACCCTATGAGCGAGCGAAAGGACATTTTCCCTACAGAAGAAAATGCTGTAATAAGCCGATTTTGGTCATTCAGCACAAGCTGAAATTTTGGAAAGATTAGAAACACTAAGAAACAGATTGGCTGGGAAGGATGCTCACAATGGGGCCAAGGCAGGGCCACATTTGCGGTCCTTCTCTCCAAAATGTCTAGTTGGCAAGAGGATGTCTGGAGGCTCATTCAAATGCATAGATGCGGACCTTCAGTCCCAGCCTCCATTGGTGTACGACATGGCAGGGGCCAACCAGGACGTAAAGCCCTCAAGCTCCTGGCTTGGCTAGCTCAGGTTGTCCCCAAATGAGATAGCTAACCCCCCCCCCACACACACACCAAGAACAGAGGAACTCTACAGCTCTACCAAAGAGATCTACTGATGGAGCAAATGGGAGTGGTGTTTTTTTAGACAAAATAGGTCTCCTAGACAAGGTGGGAATGACAGAAACAGGCCTCGGAGGGAACGGGGTCTAAATACCAGGTGTAGGGAATCTTTTGTCCTCCAGATTATTGCTGGACTGTTACAATGTCCATCATTGTCTATGCTTGCTGGAGCTGATGGGACTTGCTGTTCGGCAGCATTTGGAGGGCCAAAGGTTCCCCACATCTTGCCTAATGGTAGGGACGGCTCTGTTTGATTGAAACCTGGATGTTATAAATTATTTCTGGAAACAAGCAGTGATGTGCCATGGCTCAGGCTGGGCTGTGCATGTATAAGGCCAAATGTCTGCTCTTGTAATTGGATCCTCCCTTTTGCTTTTCTGGAATATAGGGGTGTAAGAGGTTTGGGTTGATTCATAGGTTTTCAGATTCAGGAAGTTATGAGTGGGAGCAAATGTGAAATCTAAAGCAAGAACACCATTTAAAATTGGATCCAACATACAGGAAGGAACTGTTTTCACACAGGGCAGAGAGTGGATGAGTTTCCAGCTTTGGACTACGGCTTTGGAAACAAACTGGAGGAGATTTTTAAATTTTTGGAGTCTGGGAATGAACTACAGGAAATGGGAAAGTGAATCCCTTATTCCCCTGAGCCTGCATACACAGTCCGCTGCAAAACTGTGAAGTCAGCCATGTGGAGACAGGGAGCTGGATTGGAGAGGATCCATCTGTAGAATGGGAACAATGTCAAGCAATTCCACAGGGCAGTTAGAGAATAAAATCATACAAAGACTGCAAAGCATGTAGGACATGATCCAGCTTAAGTTCCAGCACTTTTAAGTCCTTTTCACTTTGGTTGGAAAACAAGCTATGTGCTAAAAACTCACCTACATAAATCAATGAGACTAGGCTATGTACACAACCATACATTTAAAGCACATGGTATCACCCAAAGGATCAGGTAGTTTGTTATGGTTGCTGGGAACTGTAGTTCTGTTAGAGGGTAAACTACCATTCCAATAATTATTTGGGGGAAGTCATGTAGTTTAAATGTGCTTTAAATATACGTATTGTGTGTACGCAGCCTCCAAAAGTATTTCATTTTGGTTCAGTCAACCCCACTGTTGAAACAGGAGTTTCTGGGGCAGTGGACAATCTGGAAGACCCAAACCATGCCTCCCCCCAGAACATTCTGTATATGCTTAAAGGCACTCTTCTTCCCTTTTGTTTTATATAATCTGAGCCTTGGAACTGTGAAGCAGATTAGGGGATAACCTCCGCTGAGCACTGGCTCAAAATTATTTCTTTACATAATTTATATTTCTCTTTCAAGAAGATACCTCCAATCAGCCGACAGCTGAAACAATAAAACTTGGGACACATGAAACAACCTATTCTGTTTAAAATAAAACAACATCAAACAAAACATCCATAAGCCAACTTTATAAAAACACCAATCTTCCTTTTTGAAGAAGATGTATTTGTTTGCATGAGAAAAATGAACCAAAATGAGACTGCTGGATCTGTTTGAGAAGGGCATTCCAGATGTGAAGAACTTTTGCTGTGGGCAAAGCCAGGCACAATGTCATAGACCTATAAGACCTATCTCCCATCTTTTTAATTATTTAATTACTCATTGTACAGCAGCTGGTCAGGAATGGATCACTTTGATCAGAGCCAAGGAAGCGGGTGTTTAAACTCCTGGCTGTTATCCTAATCTAATTCACCCCTCTGTAGCTCAGCGTTCAAACACCACACGCCTCTGAATACTGTTCACCAGAGAAGACAGCTGTTTGCGATGAAGTCCTGTTTCTGGGCTTCACATCAGCATCTGGTTGGCCAGCATGAGAAACAAGATGCTGGACTAAACAGGCCTTTGGTCTGAAAATGCAGGACCCTTCTTGCGTTCGTGCTTCTTTTCTTTTAGCTTTGAAAAAGATGGATTTATTTTTTTTAGTACAGTGAAATAAAATGTTTTGTATCGGAATAAAATTAGCAAGTCATAATGCATCGTGAGGCCATCCTGGGGGAGTAGCACTTTTAAAATAAATGTTTTTAATTGGTTTTTCAAAAGGAACATGAGAACATAACCCCTATTAACATACATTTACCCTCCCACCCTCCCTCAAAGCACAGAATCCTAAGGGAAAACGTTACTGCAAAGTTTCCGATGTGAGTCCACTGTATTTGATGTTCTGTTGAGTATGTGATGAAAGGACGCAATGCCTCTATAAAACCATCCTCCTCTCTCTTTCTTGCTAAGGCTTTAACTTCCTTGGTCAGTTGTTCTGAATGTGCTGCAGTCCAAACTTTCTGTTGCCATGGTGACATTTGCAAATGCTCAAAAGTTTTGGGCGACAAGTTGTTGAACTGCTACTAAAAGAAACATAGGAGCCAACCCCCAGAGGGGCTTGTGGGGCTTTGGCCCCTGCAATAAAATATCTGAGCCCCCACGCCCCCCCCCCCCGGTTGATGGGCATTGCCATTCAAATGGTGTGTGTGCACCGTGTCATGTGATTGAGGAGGAAGACACACTTGGTAAATCCACACCGTGATCAACTCCTGCCTGGAAACCTATGTCTCCACTGTGGAAGGACGTGTGGATCCAGAATTGGCCTCCACAGTCACTTAAGGTCTCATTGTTAAAACCGTGTTTGTGGAAGACAATCTTACTCAGCTATGAGTGATCGCCAAAGAAGAAGAAGAAGAAGACCTAGGCCCCCACAATATTTTATTCAAGTTGGCACCCCTGAAAAGGAATCAGTACTTTGTATCTCAAACTGATGTTTTCATTTTTAAATATTGTTAAGAATAATGAAGTAGGGGGTACAGACTGGGGTGTGTGTGTCTCTTAACAACTCTGAGTACAGCTCCCAGGATTACTTGGGGGAAACCATGACTCTTTTAAGTGGTGTCATATTCCCCTGTATGCAAAGATAGGCACTAGTAGATTGAGTGGACAAGACCAATAGTGGGTTCAAAAAGGCAGTTTCTACACATGCCGTAGAGAGAATTGAGGGGCTTGTCAACCTGGAAAGGTAGCCCATCTAGGAGGAAGACAACTCTGATCCTAAACTTCGGTGGCCTTGCAGGGTATTTTCACAGGAAGGAAAGGCTAAGGAGGAAACCCTACACAAATCCAGTTGAATAGCACCTTGTACGCCTCCTTTCCAGCAACTCCTTCAGCCAAGCTGGTGCCAAACATAATTGCTCTGCTTTTCTTTCTTCTCAGCGAGGCTGAGAAGCAGGTCCATAACTTCCACACACACTGCCCAGCCTTGCGGCCCCCAGGGCGGTCACTTGCGGTGCTGCTAACACAGAGAGGTTTGACTCCACCCCCAGAGGTGCACTCCACTGTTTCTCAAGACAGATGGATGCCGACAAAATACTGCTTTAAATGAATAGTGCAGACAAGACTCAAGCAGGGCTCAGTTTGCACCAGTTGTAGAAAAGCTGTTTTGGCACAGAGGCTGATGGCCAACAGATTCTCACCCTCTCCCTTGCCCTTGACATTCTATGGAAAGGAGGGTTTCTGTGCTTGAATTGGAAACTAGGTACTCCTGGTCCTAGTCAGTAGGATGCCTTGTCCCTCCTGAAGGCCAGAACAAATACAGTGTTACAGGATGAAGCTCTCCCGCTGCTTAAAAGGCCTTGGTGAAGGCAGGATGCTGCGAGGCGGAAAAAAGGTGCTGACTTTGCTTATTGTGCTGTCTCTTTTATTTTCCTTCCCCTTGTAACTGTTTGAGTCAGAGTGGAACTTTTGGCTCTGCATCCTGGGTGAGTTCTGTATGCCGTGAGTGGATGCTCGTTCTGGAGAGATTTGCCTGCTTTCCAACCTGCATGGCAGTGGGGAGGTTTCTGGTGGGGGTGGGAAAGCAGTTTTAAAAAGCAGCAGCCTGACACTCTTGCTTGCAGCAGGCTGAGCCAGAATGTGGGGGGGGGGGGCAAATTTGGGAATCTCCCTAGCTCTGCTGGTCCCAGGATCTGAAGGCCCCCTGGCAGAGAGGTCATAAATGGACCGCTGTATGCAAGGAACGGGACGTGGGTGGCGCTGTGGGTTAAACCACAGAGCCTAGGACTTGCTGATCAGAAGGTCGACGGTTTGAATCCCCACGATGGGGTGAGCTCCCGTTGCTCAGTCCCTGCTCCTGCCAACCTAGCAGTTCGAAAGCACGTCAAAGTGCAAGTAGATAAATAGGTACCGCACTGGCAGGAAGGTAAACGGCGTTTCCGTGCACTGCTCTGGTTCGCCAGAAGCGGCTTAGTCATGCAGGCCACATGACCCGGAAGCTGTATGGCGGCTCCCTCGGCCAATAAAGCGAGATGAGCGCCGCAGCCCCAGAGTCGGTCACAACTGGACCTAATGGTCAGGGGTCCCTTTACCTATGCAAGGAACAGAGGTGTGCAGCATACTCTGAAATGCCGTGGAGATCTTTGTGGTGCCCTGTATGCATAGGGATCAAGGCTGTAGCTCAGTAGCAGAGCTCATGCTTTGTGTGCAGAAGACACAAGTTCAGTCCTTGGCATCTCTGGTTTAAAAACAATCAGGTGATAGAATTTTCTCTGACCGAGACCCTGGAGTACTATTGCAGTCATCATAGGCCAGGGTTCTTCAATCTTGGGTGCCCAGATGTTGTTGGTCTATAGATCCCACGTTCCACTGCCAGCTTGCCCAATGGTTAGCGATGATGGGTGAGTCCAACAACATTTTGGGACCCAAGGTGGAAGACACTGGTGCGATCAGTACTGAGCTAGGTGGACTCAGAGTCTGCCACTTCCTCTGTTCTTCTCAATTTTGCATTTCTGGATTATGTTATATGTGCTTCCATAAAATGAAAAACTATATTAAGCAAAGCTGCATATACAACAGTATATTAGGGGGAAATGCACTAATATTTTGGTGATTTTTTGGGGTAAATAAAAACAAACCTATGCAGAAATGTGGAGGACTGAATTTAAAACTGGGGTGGAAGAGGAATGTGAAACTGGACAAAACCCCCACCTGAAATGAACATATTGTCCATCCCTTCTACCATTCCAAGAACAGTCTCTCTTTTCTCCTTCAAGGCATGACTATTGCTATAGGGGTTCAAAGCTGGCTGGACCCCCGAACAGGAGCATTCTTGTTTGAGGATGGTGATGCACTGCAATATTTGGTTGCAGGTTTCTCCCCCACATATCCCTAATTTATTGCACATCCCACCCACAGAAGAAGACTCCCACCATCTTCAAAATTGCATTTTGGCTGAAAAAGCACTCCTCCTCCTCTTGCACCCCACTCTGAAAAGAACAGCTAATTCTGCATGAGTCAATCTCCTTTGCTCCTAGCACTGGATTCAGAAGCCTATTCCACGCCTTCTTTGAAATAAACTGTTTACTGGTGTTTAGTGGCAAAAATCCAGCCGTTCCGTGCCCTCTGACTTTGCAGGCTTGAGGTCTGGAACAAACAAGAGGGAATAAAGGAGTCAGCTGCATTTTCCAAACATGGTCTATACTATGGGCGTGCAGCTTGAATTAAGTTACTTCCAAGCAGGATGTAGCTCGAGTTCATGACAAATTTTCAGGCTCATGCTAACAGCAAAAGGATCAAAGCAGTCAGAATAATGCTTTGGATGTGTGCATTGTGGGCTGAGGGCTTATCCACACTTAAATTTTGCTCTGCTCTTTCCAGACACAGGTGAAGCACAACAAACTGCGATTTGGTTTTTTTGTGGATTGCTGTTTGCTCTGATTCAGATTTAAAGAGCAGGTTTTTGCGGGAAAAGCTCCAGAGCAAAAGAAAAAAGAGCTTTAAAGTGTGGAGTGTGCCTGGAAATCATGGAAGAAAGGTAAGTGTGGATAAGCCCTGAGTGTCTCCCACAATAAGGTTCAAGACAAAGCAGCTCAGTTCAGCAAGGCTTCCTCTTAATTTGAGCGCTAGGTCACACTCTGTAGATCTTCATTCTAGGCAGCAAGCCTGGCTGAGAGATCACAGTAGTGATTTGCAGGAGCTATGCAAAGCTCTTTCCCACACAGCTGAGGTCCTTCCGAAAACACTTTGATTTACAAAGCACCATTAACTGAAGCAAAAACGTTTTGCTCTGAATTTAGGCAATTCAGCTCTTGGGATCTTAGGCAAGCTTTGCAGATCTTGATATGCTAGAGAAAAGCAAGAACTATCTCCTCCTGCATGAATGCACCTGGTTGCCCAGATTATCATTGGTGGTCCTGTTCCAGCTGTGAGAAACAAAACCTCCATGAGCAGGGCCTATTCTGTGGTGGTACCCTGTTTCATGGTTTAATCTGCTTCCTGCATTTTAACAATTTGGTGAGGGTTTTTTTGTTTTGCTTTTTAGGTTTGGTATGTAAGCCTCCTTGAGGACCTGTGGCATAAGGGAGTGATGGTATTTAAAATAAATTATTGTAAAATATTCCATTTGTTGAATGTGGAATGTTCTCCCCAGGGAGGTTGGTTCCTTCCTTTAGGCACTTTTCTTCTTCTTTGGCGATCACTCGTAGCTGAGTAAGATTGTCTTCCATGAACACGGTTCTAACAGTGAGTCCATAAGTGACTGCAGAGGCCAGTTCTGAATCCACACATCCTTCCGCAGTGGGGACATAGATTTCCAGGCAGGAGTTGATCACGGTGAGGGTTTGCCAAATGTGCCTTCCCCTTCCGTTTCTCCCTTTCGTCCTGAGTTCGAGCTTCTCCAAAGCCCATGACACCTTTGGTAAAGGCTGTTCTCCAATTGGAGCGCTTGCAGCCAGTGTTTCCCAGTTGTTGGTGTTTATACTACATTTTTATTTCTTTTTTTGTGCCTTCCCTTGAAACGTTTCAAAAGGCACTGAAGGGCCTGAACTAGGGAAACACTTGAAGAAGGCTAAAGGCTGGAAATGCTTCCTTATTGGAGAACTTTGAGGAATTTGATCTTTGCAGATTTTGATACAAATTGGACTGATTCCCATTTCCCTGACCTATGCAAACCACAGGCTGTTTTATTCCCCAAATGCTCCAGTGCAGTTCTTGAATAAATAAGGATGCAATACAAACTCGCCTTATGTGTTGGGCTTGGGAGAGGGGGCTTGTATTGGGTGAAAGTAGCTTAAAAAGCAGAAGTGAGGAACCTCTGGCACAGGGGCCAAATGCAGCTATCTAGGCCTCTCTGTCAGACTCTTGGAATTGGCAGGCCACACCCCCTCCCCCAGGCCACACCCCTTGAAGGCCCTACTAACTACCTCATTAAATGTTTTCACTTGGCTGGAATGTGGCCTTGAACTCTGGTCACATTGAAGTTGGTAAGAGAGAGAGGTCTGTAGAGAAGCAACAACTGCATTAATTGCTCGGCTCCCTTTTTCCTCTGGCCCTGCCCATTTTGTGCATGTGAACATATGGATGCTTCTTTTAGAAATAACTACTGTAATTTTCAGTATGTTTCAAGTCTTGTGTCTCCCAATATCCCGTACTGAAGCATGTCATGCTTATTTTTCTATTCGTAAGGGGACAAAACAAATCTGCAATAAACGTACTACATGACTTGGTGCTGTACTATGCTTGCAGTTCTGCCCAGAAACATGTTTTGTTATCCGTGGCTGGCTGTGGATTCCAACTGGAGGGAAAGCAAGAAGATCTTTCCATCCAAGTGGAATTTGTGGGGGCCAGAGGCTCGTTCCCAAGCAGGCCAGGCTGAGCCGAGCAAGAAAATCACTTCCAGATTGCAGGCTCTGGTCCAATGGGCAGCCCAAGGGGTGTGGGTTTTGGCAGAGAGGAAGCGTGCCTTGGCGCTGAGACAGGAAATGCAGGACTCTGGCTCACCACGTGTGGGCTTGCTTGGCCCCGGAGGAGGGGTCTCCAATGGGTCATTTCGCTTTGGGCCTGAAAGGTCACACACCTGCACTGCGCCGCCTCTGTCTCCTAATTCTGTGCTGTGAAGCCCTCTGCTGAGAACAGCGTGGTAATCCGAGAGGGCCAAAGGCTGTCACTGGAAATGTTGACGTTGTCTTGATTGTCAACTGGAATGTGACACAGTTCTCTCTACTGCTCTCATGCACATACGCCTATTTGCATGCGGTGCAAATCAATGGAGTGTCAGTTTCGTTTCGTTTTGTCATTTCAAGCCCTTATGGGAAGAAAAGATAAAAAACGATTTTCAATTGGAAATACGTGGGAGAAGTTGGACTCTCTCTAGGCTCTGTTTCAGCCTTCCTCAGCTAGGTACCCTCCCAATTTTGAACTACACTCCAATGGACTTCAACCATTGGGTGGAGTTGATGGGAGTTGTAGTCCAGCAACATATCAGTGCCGCCATTTTCACTATAATCTTTGGCAGAATTCACAGCCTGACTTAACTAGGACACTGGAATAGCTCTGTCGGTAGAGCGTGAGACTCTTGATCTCAGGGTTGTGGGTTTGAGCCCCGTGTTGGGCAAAAGATTCCTGCACTGCAGGGGATTGAACTAAATGGCCCTTGTGGTCCCCTCCAACTCCTGCCTTTCTATCATTTTATTAGAGTGAGTGATGTTCAAATACAATAAAATTAATTTAATTTGGGAAAATCAGACACATGTAAAAAGTGTGATTGCGAAAACCAATAATATAATCATGTCTATCTCTTTGATGTGCTTGAAATGTGTCCGCTTCCTGCTCCATGTGGCAGTTTCCTATTTCCACACTGCACCACCAGGCAGAGATGGGTGGCTGGGCCTGGCACCACCTGACTCCCCCGGCTTGCATCTTCCCTCCTGCTTTCTGCCTTCCCTTCCTGCGTGGGTGTCTGGAAAGGAGTGTTTGCTCCTCCGACAGCCACCTCCCCCAGCCCTCCTGTCTTGCCACTCCCACAGCGTAGCTTTCCTTCCAGTGAGTGAGGAAGCAAGTGTCGGGGCTGCCTCTCTTCCCTTCTTCAGGCTGTAGCTGAATGGAGCAGAGATCTTGTGATGGTCCGGTCCTTTTTTGGCGTGTGATGAGGATGAACACCATGGAACACAGGTAAATCTGCAGAGGCGGGCTACTCACCTGTCTCCTTCGGTAGCTTGGGTGGATGCTCTGCTGAGGTACGCTGAATTCTTTCTTCTACCTGTGCCTCAGCAGTCTGGGTTGACGGAATCATAGAATTGTAGAGTTGGAAGGAACCCTGAGGATCATCTAGCGCAGCGGTTCTCAATCTGTGGGTCCCCAGATGTTGTTGGACTACAACTCCCATCATCCCTGAGCTCTGGCCTTGCTAGCTAGGGGTGATGGGAGTTGTAGTCCAACATCTGGGGACCCACAGGTTGAGAAGTGCTGATCTAGTGAGTCCAACCCTCTGCAATGCAGGAATATGCAGTTGTCCCATACGAGAATCGAACCTGCAACCTTGGCATTATCAGCACCATGATCCAACCAACTGAGTTATGTTTGTTCCAATAAAGCAGTAAACTTTGGGGTTTCCAGGGAAAGCAGCTGGACGTACCTGGGATAGCTCAGTCGGCAGAGCATGAGACTCTTAATCTCAGTCTTGTGGGTTCTATAGCCCCACATTCAGCAAAAGATTCCTGCACATCAGGGGGGTTGGACTAGATAGCCCCTGGGGGTCCCTTCCAACTCTACAATTCTATGATTCCACAGAGGTGGAACACCTCTCAGACCTGTGACTTGACATTAAGGGACAAACGGAAGTGTGGATGGGACCTCCAGGGATTCAGACCAAGGTTCTCTCCCTGCCTTACCTGAAGATGCCAGGGATTTGACCTAGGGCACCAGACTCAGCAGGGGAGCGTACTTATCACAGGCTGTCTCCTCAAATATTTACTCAGCAGCCGAAACTGGTAGCATGAACAGTTTCCTTGTAAAGCTGGCCACACTGGCAGGGGCGGACCTACATTTTGGGGGGCCCTGAAGTTTGCACTGTTACGGGGGCCCCTTCACAACCAGCAGCAAGGTCTGGGCAACCACTGTTATCTCCTTCAATGGGGTTGTTCCATGACAGACCACCATAATTTTTTTAAAAAATAGTAACCAGGGCCATTTTAAGAATATCCGGCGCCATGGTACAAAGTTCCCTCCGCCCTGCCCCCCCCATTTCCCAGAGTTTTCTAGGGAGGGCGGTGCTGCTGGTGGGGCTGGAGGAGGCGGACATCGGCTGGAGGGCGGCTCCTCCTGTGGGGAAGAGGTGGAGGCTGGCCGCTTCATGCCATGGTGGCCACGGCAGACGGAGGCTCCGGGTGTGGCGCTGCTTCGGCATGGCGGAGGCAGGCGAGGGCAACGAGCTGATGCCAGGAGACGCCGCGTCCAGCCTCCACCTCTTCCCTGGCGCCCTCCAGAACTTGGAACCCTGGCACCCTGCACCACTAGCCTCTATGGGTAAGACACCCCTGATAGTAACTACTACAATTAAGATTTTGATTGAAATTGTCTTGGATTATCTTACATGTCCAAGACACTGGTGTGGATAAAAAACTCCCTATGCCTTACAGTTTTTGAGGTATGGGGGGGGGGAATTAGGGAAGTGTTATATACATGCATTAGGCACTTTTTAAAGCAAATTTTTAAGGCAATGTGGGCTAAAGTCATTACTTGGGCCTCTCCAGGATTAGCATCCCCAAAGCTTAAGCTTCATTAGTTTCATAGAAGATTCTTCCTCTGAAAACTGGCATTCGCTTTCTTTTCCTTTTTCCTTTGTGAAAGAAGGTGTAGCATTGGTGCCCATCTGACAAACAACGTGTGGCATGGTTATCAGATCCATGCATGCACATGTATTATTTTATATGATGATAACTCAGGTGCATAAATTGTGCACTATAAAGTTGCAAATCAGACTAATACTACTACTAATGCTAGTAACAATAATGGTGTTGTTCGGCTATTGACTATAAATGAAGGAGGTGCTATTTTATTGACAGCTGACTCCATCAGGCCCCCACTTCAAAAGATAAGAAAAAGGGGTCTTTGCACCAGGGTTGGGAAAGGGATCTCTGCCTGAGATGTTGGAGAGCTGCTGGCAGTCAGTGAAGACAATACTGAGTTAGATGGACCAGTGGCCGAATGTAGATCTGCAAATATGACCCCTGCATAGCAAGAATTTGGTTGTGTACTTCAATTAGTTTGCACGGCAGAGGGAATTTCATCATCATGAAATGGCACTCTACACTTGAGAAAATTCCCATTTGGACACAGACTGCTATCTCCTTTAGACACTAAGCCATTTGGATACAGCTGTGTTGCAGGAGAGTTGCCCATGTCATCATATTGTCCCTCTGTTGCAGATTGTTGCACTGGCATTCCTTCTTTCTTGCTTTAAGTTTTCTAAGGGTCCTGTTTACAGGTTCCTGTTTACACTCATTGCGTTCCCACCATCAGTTTGGAAAGTGGAGTGCGCACATTAACCAAAATCCATACCTCTTGTTTCTTATGAAATACTGCATTTTTATGAGTTCCCCTAACAAACCAGCTTCAATCCAAATTGAGAAAAACGATGACTTTGCTGTTTTTTAGGTTGGTAATGTGCACGCAGGCTAAGTGTTCTACAAAGGTTAAAACGACAACTATACAGTCCCTGCCTTCAGGGTTAAAATGTAATAGTTACAAGATAAGAGCAAAATGGGAGGGAGGAAGAAATAGGAACACAAGCAAATCTGGGAATGAGTTCTTCATAAAACACATTACTATCAGGAATCATGGGTGTCCACAGGGTGATATGGTGTATGTGTATGGGGGGGGAGGGAATCCCCCTTGGATGAACCATAATCTCCAGATTCCCTGGTTTCTTCCTTCCTTCCCTTTTTTAAGAGAGAGTGCATGTTTAGCATCTGTAGAACCTGAGCTATATTTAGGCAACAAGTTACAGTCACTATTCTTTTCATTTGTTTGTGAGAAACCAGCCAGTCCCCGTCCCCCCAACAAACACACTAGCAGTGTTTTATACTGGGACGCAGGTGGTGCTATGGTCTAAACTGATTGGAAGGTTGGCGGTTCGAATCCCCACGATGGAGTGAGCTCCTGTTGCTCTGTCCCAGTTCCTGCCAACCTAGCAGTTTGAAAGCACGCTGGTGCAAGTAGATAAATAGGTACCGCTGCGGCGGGAAGGTAAACGGCGTTTCCATGTGCTCTGGCTTCCGTCACGGTGTTCCGTTGTGCCATAAGTGGTTTAGTCTTGCTGGCCCCATGACCTGGAAAGCTGTCGGTGGACAAACTCCAGCTCCCTGGAATCTTGTGCCCACGCGGCGCTTGAACTCTCAACTCTGACCTCAAGAGTCTCATGCTTTACCAATTGAGCTATCCCAGCAGTCAATAAACAATGGTGCTCAATGTTTCCATTCTCTGTTTGAAATGAATCTGTATGTAAGCCAGGTGTGGGGAACCTTTGGCCCGCCAGATACTGCTGAATTACAACCCCCATTAGCCCCAGCAAGCATGGCCAGTGGCCAGGGATGATGAGAATTGTGGCTCAGCAGCAATCTGGAAGGCCAGAGGTTCCCCACATCTGCTCTAAGGCTAAGCATGTGAAAAGGAAACAGCTGCACATTGCTCTCTCTCTCTCCCCCCCCAACCAATGCACTCTCTTACTTTACCCTTTCTCCAAGTCTCCTCTCTAGCTCTAGTTTGCCCTGTTCAGATATTTAGATTGTGACCTCCTTGGGACAGGGACCTATTCTCTTCCACTCTACAAAGCATCACATAAACGGATGAAGAAAAGACAAAATGGTTTGAGGCACACTTAGGGTACTTTGAAAAGAAATTCCTTTTGTTTGCTGGGCAGGGAGTGATCTAGAAAGGTCACAAAGCAACCGGTAGATACAGCAGGGAGAGGCCCCCTCATTCACTCCCCTGCACACAAAAACTCCTTCAGCGCTGCTAATTGGAAGACTAAGCAAATCCCACCTTTTCCAAGTCTTTAAACTGTCCTGATGATGCAAAAGAAATGTGGTTTGGGAAGAGGAATGGCCGAGACCTGTCAAGGGAGATGAAAGAAGAAAGAATTATGGGGCAAAACTGCTTGCGCTTGTCTGGGGCAGGAACAGTCCGTGCTGGGAGCCAAAGCCTGCGCCAGAAGCATCTTGTAAATCCCACTTAATGGGTGGTCTCTCTTTCGTGCGTGTTTGTGTGTGTGTGTGTTTTCCTATCTTGCCAGCAATGGGCTCACGCCATCCATGGTGTCTATAAAAGGGTTACACACAACAGCTTTCTGCTCAAGGATTGCTTAAAGATGCAGAATGTTTGGGAGCTAGGATGTGGGAGAGGATGGCTGGCTCCAGATCTGAGAAGGCCCTCTGGTGCCATGTGGGTTTACATCCCAGTGGCAGGTATTTATTTATTTACTTATTACATTTGTATCCCAGCTTTGGTCCAAGGAGCAAACAACATCGCATACAAGGTCGTCGTCCCCCCGCCCCCCCCCCGTCAGGGCATCCCCCTCACAACAACCCTGTGAAGTAGGTTAGGATGAGGGACAGTGGCTGTATACATACCATGCATTTGACACACATTTAAAGCGCATGGCCTCCCCTGAAAGAATCTGGGTAATCTGTTAAGGGTGCTGGAAACTGTAGGTTTGTGAGGGGTAAACCACAGTCCCCAGGATTTATTAATTTTTTTGCAGGGGGTGGGGAAAGAGTCATGTGTATGCAAGTAGTGACTGGCCCCAAGGCCGCTCTGTGAACTTCATAGCTGCTTGGAGATTTGAACCCTGGTTTTCTGCCATCTCGTGACATAGTGTTGCTATGGGGCATTGTTGGAAATTTAAATGAGATCTCCCAGACTCCCGGGGGCCAGGCAGCATTTACATTTCCCACAAAGCCTCTGATGTTGCATTCTGGAGGTGTGGACATTGCCTAGCCAGGATCAGGAACTATGGCAGAAAAGAGACCACACAACCAATTTCGTGGTGGTGCTGTGGTTGTTAGGATAATTGGATTTTGTTGAATATGTATCTTTCAGAGAGGGGTGGGGAACCTTAGGCCCAGGAACGAAATGTGGCTCTCCCAAACAGCTCTCTCAAGGCCACATTTCTTACTGGCCCTGGAGGATAAGAGAGGGATGTGTGAATATGGGTGTGAAAAATAACCTACTATACAAAGGGGGCAAAAATGCCATTCATTGCTCCACCTACTTTTGCCTCTGGCCCCACCCATGACTGGAATGTGGCCCTCAGAAGGTTGTTTACAAGGGAATGTGGCCCTTGGGCTGAAAGTGATCCCCCCCCTGCTTTAAAGGCACCTCCCTTTCTGGTTTGAAGAAACCAAGCAGAAGTTTTAAGGAGACTGGCCTTGTGGAGAATTAGGCGTTCAAAGAGGCCGCAACACTCATGAATAGCACTTAATAAACACCATCAGTTCTAAAAGCAAACTCATTTGGTATGTGCTGACAGAATTGTAGCCAAAATGAGGCCGCTGGGAAATTAAAAAGAGAGGAACGAGCATGGTTGGGCCATGTTTTGCCAAAGAACAAAAATATGGATGAGCAGTGAGGGACAAAACTTCAATGAAGACTGAGCATTCTCAGTTAGGGAAGAGGCAGAAAAACAGGAGAGGGCAAAGAAATGGGGTATCTGTTCAGAAGGCAAGGCTGGCTGAAACTTTAGCAAAACTAATCCAGCTGCTTATTTGTTTCCCCCTCTTCTTCCACCACAACCACATTTATTATAATTCATTCATTCATTCACCTTTATTTATATAGCACCATTAATGGGTCTGTAGTAAAAGAAGAAGAAGAAGAAATGATAATTACCTTAAAATCAGGTATAAACAAAAACTTACAATGCATATATATATATATATATGCTGCAGAGGACTTGTTCGTGTGTGTGTGTGTGTGTGTGTGTGTGTGTGTGTGTGTGTACACACATGAACAAGTCCTCTGCAGCATACTTACAGGATGAGTGTAACAAAGGGCACTGATATATTTTCTAAGTGCCCTCCCAATTTAAAAACCAAATACCTGGGTAAATAAGAATGTTTTTTGCCTGGTGCCTAGAAACAGACAACAATGGCACCAGGTTTGCTTCCCTGAAAAGGGCATTCCACAAATGGGGAGCCACCACTGAAAAGTTGGCCTGTTCTTGTTATATTTAATACTTATTGATGCATATTTCCTGGAGTGGCAGTGTTGTGCGATGAACCTGTGGAAAGGCATTAAACGAGTTTTGAAAAACAGGTAAATTTTGTGGTATAAAATAAACAAGAGGCTTCTGGTAAAATCTGGCCCTGTTGTCTCAGGCCTTTGATTTTTGTGGAACTATTGAAAATCCAATCTTTTATTTTCAGTGAGGCAAGTAGGAAGAGATAATACAAAGGCAAGACAGCAGGGACTGGGAGACCCTGGCCCTTCAGATGCTACTGATTTGCAATACCCACCATCCCTGCTGGGTTTGTTGTTGTTGTTTAGTCGTTTAGTCGTGTCCGACTCTTCGTGGCCCCATGGACCAGAGCACGCCAGGCACTCCTGTCTTCCACTGCCTCCTGCAGTTTAGTCAAACTCATGCTGGTAGCTTCGAGAACACTGTCCAACCATCTCGTCCTCTGTCATCCCCTTTTCCTTGTGCCCTTCATCTTTCCCAACATCATGGTCTTTTCCAGGGAGTCTTCTCTTCTCATGAGGTGGCCAAAGTATTGGAGTCTCAGCTTCAGGATCTGTCCTTCCAGTGAGCACTCAGGGCTGATTTCCTTCAGAATGGAGAGGTTTGATCTTCTTGCAGTCCATGGGACTCTCAAGAGTCTCCTCCAGCACCAGAATTCAAAAGCATCAATTCTTCGGCGATCAGCCTTCTTTATGGTCCAGCTCTCACTTCCATACATCACTACTGGGAAAACCATAGTTTAACTATACGGACCACTATGACCTGTCCATCTTGAGTGCCCCGCTCGGCATAGTTCATAGCTTCTCGGAGTTATTCAAGCCCCTTCGCCACGGCAAGGCAGTGATCCATGAAGGGGCCCTGCTGGGCTAGGGTTGATGAATGTGGGAGTCCAACAACATTTGGAGGGCAGCTGGTTCCCCACATCTTATCTATAGAGCTCCAAAGGCAGCCCTTGCAATCTGACTTTCCTAGGAGTTGCCCACCTGTTGCCTGGTATTCAGGTAACACACACACAGTGATGGAATCCTCATAACCATTAATAAATGTGTTTAGATGTCAGAGGTTTCCCTCTGTGCTCTTAAGCATTCACAGGCTCTGTTAGAATCATGCCTCTGCTTGGTACCTGGAGAGAAAAGGCAGCCCACCGCAGGCTCTCTGTGGCAGGCTAGGGCTAGGAGCAGAACTGACAACAGATCCATTGAGCTCCATCACATCCGAGATCCAGGAAGACTTATTCTCAGAGGCCTTTTCCCACCACCACCTCACTCCCCTCCCCTTCCTGGCAACACTTCTCTAAAGTACCAAGCACACTGTGCCCGTTGGCAGCTCACCAGGCAGCCAGCGAAGGCTGTGCGCACACAAGTATACACAGGGCATTGGCTGCTGGCACAAAGTGTGGCTTCAGTGGAGGGTGCTGAGGCTGGCTGGGAGGCTCCCTTGCACTCTGCCCTGCTGAATGAGCCAAGTGTGCTTGCCCAGAGAATTGGCATTTTGTGTGTGCGCGTCGCTTGCCTGTTCAAGTGAAAGAGAGCAGGGCACTAGAGGCCCCTCTCTCCGGGGTTCATCGCACAGCCAGGAGCAGACATTTCTCCTGAAGATGCACCCAGCTGGGAAGTCGGTGCAGGGCAAGAAAGGACTCCAAGGGAGAACGGAGTGGGCAGCACCAAGCGGTAGATCGGCGGCTGCTTCATAGGCCGGTTCTGAAAGCAGTTATCCTTCAGGGATGCAAGCAGGTGAGAAGCATCTTGGCACACTCTGTGCTAACGGTTTGGCTCTTGTGAGGGGAGAAGCACTTTTTCTTCTGGGCGACCCCTGTGCCTCTTTGTTTGCTTGCTTCACAGAATTATAGAATAGTAGAGTTGGACGGGAAGGTTCATCTAGTGCAACCCCCTGCAATGCAGGGATCTTTTGCCCAACATGGGGCTCCGACTCACGACCCTCAGTTTAAGAGTCTCATGCTCTACTGACTGAGCTGTCTCAGCACTTCCCATTTTGCAACAGGCAGAAACTCAGCAGGTGAAGCCTCGACAGCATTGCTCCTCCCACCCTTTTTCTAAAAAAACCTTTTAGACTTCTGCTTTTCCACTATTATTTTCTGTGAAGGGGAGAAAATGTACTTTCTAAATGTTGGTGTGCATATTAAAGGCAGAGAAAAGGGAGTGGAGAAGTTGGCAACCTATGTCTATGGAAGAGTTTCTGTGGGGCAATGTCACCCCCCCCCCTTACTGAGGGGTTATCCACATTTACCTTTTCTCCATGCTTTTCAGGCATGGTCTGCGCTTTAAAATTCCATGTCCAAGCGCTCCTCTCTCCCTCTTTCTTTCTCTCTCTCTCTTTCTGCTCTGGAGCTTTCCCTGAGAAAACTCACTCCTCAAAGCTCAGTCGGAGCAAACAGCAATCTACTGAAAACTCGAATTACTCCAATTCAGCGCAGACCTGTGGCAGGAAAGAGCAGGCAAAAGTTAAATATGGATAAGCCATCACCGGTGCTACCCTGTGTGGCTTTTACTTATTTCAATAAATTGCATTGAATGCCCATTTCATTCTGGTGATGCATGAATTGATCCGCGTTGGCAAATGTTGGAATAAAAAGCGCAAGACAATACGGAAAAAGATTGATCGCAAATGCAAGGAGTGTGTGGAAGGAGTCTTAACCTCCCAGGAATCGGCCTTAAGCCGCTGCTGCCACCTATAGGATGTTGTGAGTATAGATAGCAAAGCCTGGGAGTGTAGAACGAGAACATGATTAGGTTAGTATGCGGTCTCGTCCACACCTTGTATTTAAAGCATATTCAACACACATTTAAAGCTCATGCTTTCCCCACAAAGAACCCTCCGAACTACAGATTCCCTCTCACAAAATCACAGTTCTTGGTACCCTTTGCAAAGCACATTTCCCATGATTTTTTGGTGTGGGGAAGAACCATGTGTGTTGAATGCTCTTTAAATGTATGGCTTATGTGCAGGTTTGGATGTGCAGGTTTGTTGCTGTTTCGTTGGATCAATTTGTACCCAGTTCATTAGACATCCCTGGAAAAGTCTGGCTGGTTCTGTCAATAAACTGAAGGCCAGGCCACCAGATGAAGGATCGATTTAGAAATATTCCATGGAGATTTATTAATAGGGTTAAATCTAGGGTTGTGTTTAATCCCATTTGAGACCTTTTCTCTATATCCCCACCCTGACTGGCCAGAAAGGGGACGATAGGGTGCTTTTGCACTGAGGCTCCTTTCAGCTGACTTCAGCCACAGGCATGTGGCACTGTCTCCCCCCGCCCCCCGCTCAGGAAGATTTGTAAAACAACCATTGCTGGCTCTGAATTATGCCTTATGTTGAGGAAGAAAACTGGGTTTAAAGATAACTGAAACTACAAAGAGTTTGTTATGGATCTTGCTGTTCTGTTCCTATTTTAAACCACTTGGAATTTAGTGGGTTTGTGTGTGTGTGTTTACAATCAAGCGGTATAGACATTTTATTAAATAAATAAATGATGGGACCAGTTTGCAGGATAGCAGGAGAAAGTTCCGGAAAGGAGGAGTTGCTGGCCCCTTATGGGAAAGGCTGTAGCTCAACGGTAGAGCAGTGCTTTGCATGCAGAAGGTCCGAGGCTCAGTCCCAGGATGGGAATGTCCCCAGTCACCTGCTGAGAGTGCAGTTGGCACTGAGCTAGATGGACCCACTGCTTTAACTCTGTATAATGCATCTTCTTCTGTTATTTCTGTATCACTGTCAGCGCATTGGACACTTTACAGAGCACAAGGGGACAAGTCCTTGCCCTGAGTAGCTTACGACACGAAATTTGAAACTGGGATGGGGGGAGAAGAGGGGGTGAATGCCCCCATATTTCATGAGGCCACCCCCACTTAAAGCAGGAGAGATTTTCAGTAACTTTTACAGGGGGTGGGGAGGCTTGCTGAATGTTAATACTTTTCAGGGTGGGGAGTTTTATACCATAGATCAGGCATGTCCAACCGGTCGATCGCGATCTACCGGTCGATCGCGTGTCATCCCTGGTTGATCCTTGTTGATCATGTGATCCAGATTGATTGCCCCCCCCAAAAAAAAACCTCAACAACTGTGGTGAATTATCCCCAAAAGAAGCTCAACAACTTTGGTGAAGCCTCCCCCCAAAAAACTCAACAACTTTGGTCAATCCAATGGGTAGATCACTGCCTGTTTTTTATAGTGGGAGTAGATTGCAGTCTCTTGAGAGCTGGGCATGCCTGCCATAGATGAGCCATGCTAAAACCACTTAGGGGCTGCTTCAAGCAGTGGCAGAGCAGCAGCCCAGCCGTTTTATTTGTGAAGCAAAGAACTGTGGAGTTGGAAGAGACCCTGAGGGTCATCTAATCTCACTTCCACATAATCTTTGTACAAGCAAATCAGAACAGAAGCCACAATTTCGACTGACCGCTCACAGGCCTGCGATTATGTTCAGCTGCCATTTGAAACTGCAGTTTGCCGTCAACTCCTGCAGGTGGCACTGTAGGAGAGCAGCTTTGTCCAACGTCTTAAGGCCTTCTAGGCCCACAACATCTGCACCTCACATATCCCAAGCCATGGACTCCAATGTGGAATTTGAGACACTTAGGAAAGAAATGTTCCAAATCACCTTCCAAATGAACCCACTTTTTCAAGGGTGCAAGCAATCCTCTCTATTTTTTTCTGGTGCCATTCCCATAATGTGCAAATCAGGAGCTGGCCAACAGCTAGATTGGCCCTTTGTGTATATGTGATTTTTTGAGGAGGCAGTGGGGAAGAGATGGGTTAAGATCTTGCAAGCAGCCTTCTTAAAAGGAACTAGGGCGGCCAAATGCAAAAGAGGACAGGCAAGGAATTTCAGAAGTTGTATGTGATGGAATTCTATAACAGCTGCTACAGGCACAGGAGCCCTGCCTTATTTTATATCTTGCTTCCCTAGGATAACCCCACCACTACCACATTTTTCTTCACTGGCCCAGGTGCTTCAGGAGCTCCACCGATCTTTTCTTACCTCTCTCTAGCTGTCCCTCTTTCTTAACAAAAGAGCTTAAGGCAAGTCTGCTAGATCAGACCAATGGCCCATTCTCACAGTGGCCAACCGTGGGAAGCCTGCAAGCGGGACATAACATCACAGTGCCTACCTGTGATTCCCATCAACTGGTATTCAGAGGCATAACACCTCTGACACTGGAGGTAGACTATAGCCACCATGTCTAGTAGCTGTGGATATAGTATGCCTTATTATGGGGAATAGTAGCCGTATTCTAGTTGATAGTCTTATTTTGAATTTGTCTAATTCTCTTCTAACATCATCCAAGTTGGTGGCCAAGACTGCCCTCTGTGGGAGAGAGTTCCATAGCTTAACTACGTACAGTGGTACCTCGGGTTAAGAACTTAATTCCTTCTGGAGGTCCGTTCTTAACCTGAAACTGTTTTTAACCTGAGGTACCACTTTAGCTAATGGGGCCTCCCACTGCCGCCGTGCCGCCATGGTGCTATTTCTGTTTTCATCCTAAAGCAAAGTTCTTAACCTGAGGTACTATTTCTGGGTTAGCGGAGTCTGTAACCTGAAGCGTCTGTAACCTGAAGCGTCTGTAACCCGAGGTACCACTGTACTTGAACTGGTTCTCTGAAAAAGGATCAGTGAGGATGGAGAACCCCAACAAGCAACTGGTGGACCAAGCATGTACTTGGTCCTGCTGTGGCTGGTTGCTAATCTCCAACACAGTGGCAGGGAACCTCAAAAAAGTTTAAGGAGCAGCTTTGGGCTGCTTGCAAAGGGTTTTCATTTTTTTAAAAAATAATAATAATATTTATTCGAATTTTAAAAATTACAAAGAGAAAAATTTGAAAAAACAACAAGAAAAAATAAAAATAAAAAAGATACAGAAAATACAATACAAAAATACAAAGTTAGAAAAAAAAGAAAAAACAGCTCAAACCTTTACATAACTTTCTTTCCTTTGCTTATTTCCTTGACCTCCTCACACCTCCCTTTTTTGTATTCTAGTTCAATTAGATATTTCAGCAAATCCTTTCCAGCTTTGTTTTTATCCTAATAATTTATCTTAATATACTGTAGTTTTACATTCTCGTCTTTCTCCAATTAAAGAAATCAATTTTTACCTAATCCTTTATATCATTTCTGCTAAAACCACATTACTTCATTCCAACATCCTTCTAACATTCCTTAATTTTGAAATGTTTCTGTAAATAAACTTTAAATTTTTTCCAGTCTTCTTCCACCAACTCTTCACCTTGGTCTCGGATTCTGCCAGTCATTTCCGCCAGTTCCTCTTGCAAAGGATTTTCAAACAGTCCCATGCTGTGGTTTGAAGTCCTGATAATCGGGTACCCACCTCTCAAATTTTGTTTGCCAGGGTTGGGAAAATTAAGATTTTGCCCACTGGCCCAGGCCAGCAACTTAACAATAGTTTGATTACTATGGTTAAAGGTAAGCTCATTGATCAAGGTTTTTAGTTGGTTTATACACCTTTGTTAACCTATTGTTATGTGCAAACTCAGACCACCTCCTTTAACTATGGCATGCATCAGTAAGGTTTATCTTGCCTAGGCCGGATTGGTCCGGTGGAGATCCCTCTGTGGGCTGGATCGCGCGTACACGTGAGCGCCCACACCTGCAATTTTCGGCATCTGCATCTGCACAGACGCGATTTCTGGCGCTGCGGAAGCAAGTCCCCGTGCTGTGCTGCACCGGTTTAGCGCAGCGTGTGAGCAGGCAGCTCAGTTCGGGGGCGGCTCGCGGGCTGGTCAAACGACCCCCAGGGGCTGCTTCCAGCCCATGGGCCTCAGGTTGCTGACCCCTGAACTATGGTTAAGGAGCTGTCACTGGCCAAAAGCTACAGAGCCACAAACAAATACAGTAGTGGCAAAAGATTTAAACTGCTGGCTTTGTTGCACTCACTGGTATTCTGTTATGCAATTAAACAAGGTTTATGTACCGGTAATCATTTGCCGGACACCTCAGCCATAACCGTGGTTTATTAACAATGGTTCACAACCATGGTTTAGCGTTATGGGCAAACCAAGCTAATGTGTCTTTTTCAGATTGCAGCCTTCATCTTGTTTCACTGACATTTGGATATGGCTAGATAGCTGGCCATTCTAAATCCCAGAGATGTTGCCCATGGTGAGTGGTGAACACCCATTCTAACTGGATCTTTTCAGACCATCTAAACAACAAAGAAGTCTGTTGGCTTCAGGGTGTGGCTCACATACTGCAGAAATAAATTGCTCCTCTTTAGGTCACTGCTATTCAACTTGCTTTGCAAATTCATTCCCATTTGGGAGAAGGGGACCACACCCACTTTGGTAGGATCTTATGCTCTTTAGAGTAGATCTTTTTCATCCTGCTCTGCATGGGAACTTGACACGCCTCTCTGTTGCATGATTGTCTTGCGGAACAATCAAGATGATTGCTGATTTGAACACCCAAGAGGGTCTGTAAAGAAGTCTTTCAGGTAATTGGGCCCAGAAACAAACTGGCAACCACTGCAGCTATTTTAACATAGGTTATACGAGATCTAAACAGAACCCCAACCAGTAATCTGGCTGCTGCATTTTGGACCAAATGAAGTTTCTGAAGTTTTTTTCAAGCCTCAGGAATCTACCTACAGCATCCCTGACACCTCACCACCCAGCTTTTGCTTAAATAAATCCAGCAAAGGAGATATTTGCTAGGATTTTTATTATCATTTTAAAAAATTGCATCTTGCCAGGGGCCCCTGGAATAAGACTGGAGTAAACCCACATCATTAAACACAAACAGCAGGGAGGAGCTGCAACTAACTCCAGATCGCTGGAACGTTTTGCTGTTTAACATGCATGCTTGCGCATGTGCATTTGCCTGCATGCTTTACTGACATTCAATTTTTGCATGTATGTGTAAAAACAAAACCTGAAAAACAAAGCACCCTGGAGCAGCCCACAAACTTATCCCACTCTGGTTGCAGCCAATGGTTAACAGGGAGGACCTATTGCTTCACCACTTTATCTCTTGCCTAAAGCCATTAGCTCAGGGTGGGCTCATACAGCTTCAGATTCTTGCATGCAGTTAAGCGGTAAAGTTTCTGTAGTTTAAAGCAGATGACTTGTGACTCCGCCTTGGAGTATTGAGAGATGCTTTGGCCTATGTGGTAAGTAGGGAGGGCCCATTTACTCTTTGTTGCCTGGAGGACACAGGGTGGGTGAAGGTAGATTTCATAATGCGAAGATAAGGAAGTGATAATACACAGAGGTCTTTCCTGCTTTCTCTGACCAACATCTAGTGGGGTAGAAAGGAAACTGAAGCCCAGCTGTTTTCAGTGTTTGCAGCTTTAACTACTTACAAAAGCTTTGCTACGCTTGAGAGGGAGTAAGAGCTTGAAGCAATACAATATTTCATTTTCCTGGTTTTGCACTATTGCGTGCAGGTCAGGATTTGCAGTATTCCTAACCGGCTGATGACTGGTGTGTAAAGAGCACACCAGGAAACTAAGGTATGTCCAGATTAGCACTTACTGTCTGGTCTCATTTTGCTTTTTTTTGTTCCTTGCTGTCCTGCTGTTAAATACTCCTGTGTTTACTATTTGTGCATGTATCCTCCCTTGTGGAATTGCTTGCTTTGATTTTGCGAAACAGCTGTTGCTAAAACAATTTGACGGAAGAAATCAGTGAGGTTTGAGGTGAGTCCCAGGCACAAATTCATTGTATGATGAAGGGAGAATGGTTGATAGACAAACTAGATTGAGCAACAGCGAGAGGTGGTGGTGGTGAATCTGATACAGTTTGAATTCAAAGGCAAATTTACCAAATGTGCACTTTCTGAAACAGGGTAGCATCCCAGGGACTGACCATAGATAGTGGAGTTTTGTTTTGTGGCTGTAGTTTGATGCTCTGCATGCAGGATGTCCCACGGTCAGTTCCTGACATCTCCAGGTAGTGCTGGGCATGCCCCCTGCCTGGAGAGCTGCTGCCAGTCAGTGTAAACAGTACTGGGCTAGATAGGCCAGTAGTCTGACTCAGTGTAAGGCAGCTCCCTATGTGTCCCCATGAAGCTAGAAGCATTTAGATGGATGGGTGGAAGCATGCAGTAGGCGGAAGCATGCCAGTCTCTTTAGACAAAATCAGTGGTCTGATTTGACTAGGGTAGATCAGTTGGTAGAGCATGAGACTTTTAATCTCAGGGTTGTGGGTTTGAGGCCAACACTGGGCAAAAGATCCTTGCATTGCAGGGGGTTGGACTTCATGACCCTTGGGGTCCCTTCCAACTCTACCACTCTATGATTCAGCATAAGGTGGCTTACTGTTGTTTACTACCCTCACTTCCATCTTCCATGCACATTACTGACACTGTAAATTCTTGGTTCCAGGAAAAGTGTTAAAAGCTTTCATGTGGGAATAAAAAATAAAAAAAATGCAATAATGGGGTGCTAGGCAGGTAACATGAGGAAACCTGCGTCTTTCCAGATATCGTTAAAGTACAGTTCCCTTCTTCCCTGGCCATTGGCCATGCTTGCTGAAGCTGATGACAGTTGGGGTCCAGCAGCAGCTGAAAGTTCACAGATTCCCCATCCATTATTTATGCAGCCCTCCCTATGTCCTTGCATGATTAGCAACAGAAAACTAAACAAAAGAGTTGAACCCAGAACCCAGGCCTGTCACTCCACGGGGCAACATCCCTTAACTTTGCAGCCAGTGCAACAGGCAGCATTCCATACCTCCGCGATAGGTCAGAGCCTGAGCAAGGCTGAACGGCTTCTACTTCAGATGCTGATAATTGTTTGTGTGTCCTTTTTGCACGCACCTATAAAGGGAGAAGCTGTAATTTGGGGGGGATTCGTGAAGAGCATGGGTCGGCAACCTGCGGCCCATGGGAGTCGTTTAACCGGCCCACAAGCTGCCCCCGAACTGAGCCACCCGCTCCACGAGTCCCCACGAACTGCACTAAACCGTGGGGACTCGCTTCCACGGCGCTGGAAATCACATCTGCGCAGACGCAGGTGCTGGAAATCGCAGGTGCGCGCACGATCCGGCCCATGGAAGGATCTCTGCTGGAGTGAACCGGCCCAGGCGAGGTAAACCTTGCTGACCCTGGTGTAGAGTAAAACTGGCAAATCAGCATGCTTCCCCAGGTTTACTTGGAGATGCCAGGGACTGAACACGGGGCCTGTTTGCCTTCCACTTAGCTACAGTCCTTTTAACATAGGGAAAGAGGAACCTTCATCAGCCCGCATTGCCTCATGGCAATCTTCTGCCAATGCAAAAAAGGCAGGTTGCAGCACTGCAGGGGGTTTCATTCAGTTGGCTTGCATACCAGCCATGCAAAAGCCAGAGGTTTCTAACCATGCCAGGACAAGAATTACCATAGCTCTTAAAACACCTTTTGGCCAGGATATGGGGCAGGGCCGGTGAGAGGTGTCATATGGGGAGGAAGATAGTGAAGACCTGTAGGGCAACATCCAGACCTTAGTTCCTCATCGTTGTTCTAAAATATCTCATTATTTTTTAAGTTGTTCCGTGTGTGTGCGCCCACGCCTGTCTGCACGTGCTGAGCTGTTATCTGGCTGTCATCTCTGTCAGCATTGTGCACCTGGAGTTTTTCCAGAGGCAACCTGGTCACAGAGCATTTGGGTGGTGGGTGGTGATGCTTCTGTTTTGCACAGCATATGGTCCTGCCACCTCATTGGAAAAAGCTTTGCAGAAGGTTACAGACCGCAGCAAAGAAACTGCAAGTCCTGAGACCATCCTTTGCGGAAAGATTTTTTAAAAGAGAGGTGGAGGAACTGATATGTGTGTCCCTGGGGTATGCACTGCTTGTGGGCTTTCCATAGGCAACTGGTTAGCCACTGTGGGAACAGAATGCCAGGCCAAACAGGCTTTTGGTCTGATCCTGCAAAGCTAGTATTGGTTTCTTGCGATCTCTTGAGATCCAAAGATCCCAACTGAAGGTATTTCCACAAGCTAACAAAAGGCAGGGGTGTGCCACTTAACAGAGGAGAGGCAAATCAGACTTCTGATTTTTAATCGGTTTTATTGTGTACGTCATGCAGAGAACTACTATTATTGGGTGAGTGATAAATCGAATGAATAAATAATACCTGGGTTTTGATTTGTTTGCAGGAGGTTAGCTGTGCCCCAGTTACACTCTTCTCATAATAAAATACTTAAATCCGCTTTTCAGACTTAACAGTATGGTAATATGGAGTTTCGTTATGTTTTTAGTATGTGTTTGGGAATATGATCTGATTGTTAACACGTCTGACTTCATCTTATTGATGCGGTATGCAGAAGTCAGGCCATGGAGCCTAGAACTTTGCAATCTGTGCAGAGAAGTCTGATTGCAAGAGGAGTCCAGCTGGATCCAACTTGCCCAAAAACCTATGCCTGTGGGAAACCCACAAGCGGAGCATGAAGGCAATAGCTCTCTCTTTCCATTGCCCCCCTTCCAGCCACTGATATACTGTGATGTTTCTGGGGTTCCTGCCAGGTGTGTCCCTGGGTGGCCATGCAGTCAGTCTCTCAGTTCCTTCACTGAGTCCAGACTTCCCTTAAAATACCTATTGCCACCTACTGACGGTAGCTCCTTCTCAAATAAACTTTGAGTCTACCCTGAACAAAATACAGACATGTTAAAACAACCTTTGCCAATCGGGGGGCTGATGGGATTTGTCGTTTTAGATCCTACTTTAAAATGACTGACACCTGTATGCATTTGCATTTTCCCTCTCATCTCATCTTCTCTCTCTCTCTTCCTGCTCCAGTCCTCGTTTTCCAACCAGCACTCTTTACCTGTCACTCTGACTCCACCCAATGGTCCATTCCACTTCCTTGTTTGTCCATCATTATTCCATTCATTCTTCTTTCAAGCCTGTTACTGGCATCATCTGTCTCAAGAGACAATGGAGGGTGCTGGGTGGGGTGGGGGTGGAGGGTAGTGAAGACAAAGTGACCTCCCTGGGGTGCAAGGCTGGGCAGTGTGCAAAGAGGTCCTGGACTGTCCAGGTGATAAGACCCCTCCCTCCTCTGCCTTGCTGATGTGGTCCAAAGGAAAGCAGAGTTAGCCATTTGGCACCAGCTTGGCTGCAGGAGTTGCGTACAAGGTGCCATCCCACCGTTTTTTAGCAATTCCACTACACTCAGGTTCTGCAAATTCAGGATGCAGCTACAGCAGCATTCCTGACATCCCATCTGGTCTCTATTGAAATATCTGCAGCGAATAATAATAATAATAATAATAATAATAATAATAATAATAATAATTTATTTGTACCCCACCCATATGGCTGGGTTCACCCAGCCACTCTGGGCGGCTTCCAACAAAGTATTAAAATACAATGGTCTGTTAAACATTAAAAGCTTCCCTAAAGAGGGCTGCCTTCAGATGTCTTCTAAAAGTCTGGTAGTTTTTCTTCTCTTTGACATCTGGTGGGAGGGCGTTCCACAGGGTGGGTGCCACTACCGAGAAGGCCCTCTGCCTGGTTCCCTGTAACTTGGCTTCTCGCAGTGAGGGAACCACCAGAAGGCCCTCAGCGCTAGACCTCAGTGTCCGAGCAGAACAATGGGGGTGGAGACGCTCCTTCAGGTATACTGGAAGAGCCCATCACATTATATTTGTTGCTTTCATTTTGGGGCGTTCCTTGACTGCCCTGCGCTTCATTATTGGCCATGCACATGGGTGAACCAGCCCCATGAACCAGAGCTTCATGCCAGAACTCAACAGATAAAACATGCTTGCCCGGATTGGAACCTTTTTACAACAATACATGATACTTCCACATGTCAATTTATTGTGGACTTTGTGCTACCAGTGCACACAAGATTGGTGGGTTGTTGTTTTTTGCAGCGTTTCCATCAAATTACAGTACCACCACATATTTTGTGTGCGCATGCACACGTGCACACACACACACACACACACACACACACAATCTAAGCCGCTTTGAGTCCCATCAAGGAAAAAGGCGAGGTATAAATAAATAAATAATTTAGATTTTGCACTTCTGTGGGGGGTTTTTTTCCTACTACCCCTCCTATGGAAGCAGTGAATTGGAATTAAATAAGAAAATGACATTTAAACTTCAAAGAAATAATAAAACACCTGCTAATAAATCTTGAAATAAAATAAAATGGCATATGCATGCTATGGGCAAAATATGTGTGAATGGTACCGAGTCCACAAAAACCTGCCTGGAAGTTACCATGTTGCCCTTGAAAGATTGAACAGCATTGGGGAAAGCACTATTGAGAATGTGCAGAGTGCTCCCCTGCCCCCTGAACAACAACCAAACTGCACAAATCTGGGATGTGAAGTTTGTAGGTTTGCAATGTTAGAGAGGCCTAATACCTGTCTTCTCTCACATTAGAAGTCTAATGTTGCCAACACCATCCCATAATCTTCCTGGCTCTGTGCTCAAGGAGATTAAATAAATAAAAGGAAATAAAATTTGTGCCTCTCTTGGGTGCATAAAAGGATCCAAGGGTGTTTCTGTCTGCACTACTCATTCCCAATTGGCATTCCATGGCTGGGCAAATTACCAAGCAAATACCTCATCCTGTTTTATTAAAGGAGGGGAGGAGGAGAGCAGTCCCTCACTGGGGCTTCCTCCTCCTAGCTCCTAACTTCCTCTCTTCTAGCTCCTTTTAATGTCTGCCTGACTGACTTTTGTAAATGCCTGGTCCCTGGGGTGGCATAGCCAATCTCCTTTATCTCCCCCCCCCCCAATGTTCTGTGGTTAAAGAAAGCCCGTGCCCCTTGAATCCACTCTACTGCCCTTGCTAACTCTTTTATTGTTTTTTTACAGACCTGGCCCCATGTTTTTCTGGCAGCATGACACGCAGAAATGTCCAATATGCCCTGCCCAGATTACTGGCTGGGGTTCCGTTTAGATCTTGCATATAGCCCGTTTCAGAATAGCTGTACTGGCTGCCAGTTTTTTTCTGGGCCCAATTCAGGGTGCTCATGTTGGCATTTAAAGCCCTAAAGGACTCTGTCCCTAAATACCTGAAAGACTGTTTCCTTCCTCACAGACCCTCTCCAGTGCTAAGATAATTTGGTTAAATTTGTACTGTATTCATCTGAAGATCATGGGGTGGTTTGCAATATAAAAATGCAAAATGGTAACTCAACGCATGTTCAAGGAGATTAAATAAATAAAAGGACCCACCTTATTTCTATTATTGTAAGTTGCTTTAGACTGTTTTTTAATATTGCATTTTAATTGTTGTAACCTTCCCTGGGCCTCAGGATGAAGAATGGGTAGATTAAGAAGAACAGGTGGTGGAGGAGGAGGAACACAGGTCATTCTATCTCCATGCCATGACATCTGTTTTGTTCCTGCCTGTCAAAAACACACACATAGGAAGGGCCAGTGTGTTGTTTTTGAAGTTGTTTACCTCACAAATCCAACACAGAGTCTCTAAGACGGTTGAATGGTGCCTTGTACACCTCCTTCCGGAAACTCCTGCAGGCAAGGTGGTGCCAAACCTACTGCCTTTCCTTTGGAACACACTAGAGAGGCCAAGAGGGGGTCTTGCTTGCCGCCTGGGCAGCCCAGGACCTCCATGCACACTGCCCAGGCTTGGGCCCTGAAGGACAATTTGGTCCTACAGATGCTACAGTCTGACTTCACCCCTGGAGGTGCACTCCATTGTCTCTCGAGACAAGATGTCAATAACTTTATTCAGTGCTGGTGAGACCTAAGGAAAGTGATCCTCTAGGCCAGGGCAGGCCAGGGCAGGGTTGGGGAATGTGTTGCCCTCCAGATGTTGTGGGCTTCCAAGACCAACCAGGATGGCTCAGTTGGCCGGTGTGTGTGTGTGTGTGTGTGTGTGTGTGTGTGTGTGTGTGTGTGTTGGAAGTGGTAGTAGTCCAGCAACTTCTGAAGAGGCCACAGGCCTCACACCTCTTCTCTAGGGACTTGCCCTGTGCTCATGTTCCACTGTCACGCCCTGAACCTTTCTTTTCCAGAGCTGGGCAGGAAGGCTTGCATGGGTGCAGGGAGCATGACGGAGAATCCCACTGCCCAGCAAATTTAGGGCCTGTGCCTTTAAGAAGGGCCTGGTCGGGAGAAACAACTGCAGGAGACTGCTTTGCCTGAAGCAAATCTGGCTTGAGTTAGGGAAGGCAGTGAAAAAGGGGTGAGCTGCTGCAGCCCCCCTCCCAAGCCCAGGCTGTGAGGTGGGGAGTAGCCTGCTCCGGGTGGGCAGAGGGCCTGGGAACTGCCCAGGTTCCAGCGAGGGCTTGTGACTCATTTGGGAGATGGACAGCAGTTCCACCCCGCTTTGGGCTATGCTCGTCTGAGGCTTCCCAGAGCGACAGCAGCAGCAGCTACAGCCAAGTATGTAAAACTGCCTGCATTCAGTGTTTTGGGTCGTTCCCCCGTCATTCCGTTTCGTGCTATGTTTTTGGGCTGTGATGCCGCTGGCTGTAGGGGAGCGCAGCAGCCGGAACTCCCCATGTGGGCAGTTGCAGGGCACTGTGGCACGAGCGGCATGGGAGCGCCGGAGGGAGGGAAGGAAGGGTGGAGCTAACAAGACGTGGCCATATACCCTTCTGGAAAGGATTGCATCGGAGTCCGTGGGTGTCCTGCAGGGAGGAATTGCTTCCAGAAAAGTGTGACAACTGCGTGGTGCCTCCCAAATCTTCAGGCAGGCAGGGGCTAGGTTTGTTTGCGTGAATGACTGAGTAAAAAAAAGAGAAAAAAGAGGGAGAGTACACTCTGCATATGCTTAGAGACAAATCTCTTTTTTTTAATCATAACTTCAAATATTTTAGCATTAAAACCAGACCAACAGCCCTAATGAATCCCTTTTCACAGGTGAGCCCTGGGCTCCCATCAATTTTATTTTCCTTGTTTCCTAGGAAGAGAATTGGGTGGTCCTGGAGAGAGTGACCTGTAAGGAAGGAATAATGAAGGAAAAGGGTTGGCCAGTGTTTTTTTGTCCCCACTCCCCGTCTTATATGACATTTGTACCCTCGGTTACTATAGCAGTGTTTCCTCAAAACTTTTATTTAAAATCAAACACACACCCCGCCCGCATTTCTCAACTTGTCATCCACCCAACCCCAGTCTGCCAACCTGCTCCACCAGGGATTTATATGGTTGCATGCAGCCTGGTGTGCACACACCCTCCTCCTACTGTGAGAAAGGCACCCAGGTGGGCAGTAGCTCAGTGCCAGGGTCCTAGGTTCAATTCCTGGCATCTCCAGGTGGGGCTAGGAAAAATTTCCCGTCTCAAACCCTGGAGAGTCACTTTTCCTTGGAAAACAAGGCTCCATTCAATAAGGGGTAGCTTCCTATGACTTCCGTTATAATTCAGAAGCTCCTTGTCCTAAGAAGTTTCCTTTGCTCTACCGTATACAATGTTGGGACAGTGGAGCAGCGGGTGGAGCAGAAAGCACCTTCTGTGGCTGGGTGCTATCCTTATTTGCAGCCATTTGCCCCCTGGGATAAAGAACCACTGCATGCAGTTTAAAAAAATGTAGTTATTATTACGTAAATTTATATCACTTTTTACAAAAACTGTCAAAGGCAGCTTTCATAAATTTAAAGTCAAATGATGGGATAATAATAATAATAATAATAATAATAATAATAATAATAGAGGAGGGAGGGGTGTTCACAATACCACAGAATCCAGATAATTTCCCCTCAAATACACTCAGGTTAGTTAAATCTGGACAGAAAGGTATATTCCCTTCTAATGTTTATGGAAAGCAAACAGTTGGACTTGTGCTGATTACTTAGCAAGATTACTTAATGCTGCTATTATCACTTCCAAGTGCTGTGATAAACGGTTGAAAAGAAAGTGTTCCCTCCACCACCCTGTCCCATCCTCCACAAAGCGATTTGAAAGTTATAGATCCCACCTTAATTGTGAGAACACAGCAGTTTAATTATATAGTTCCTATCCTATGTTGAAGACACACCTCTTTACTATGGCCTTTGATAATATATCATTGGCATGTCAGCCTCAGGAGACAGTGGAAGATTGCGCCTTTTTGGGGTAAAGTCAGACAGTTGGAGAGCCACAGGGCCTGCTGCGACAATATGGGAGAGACATGTTTTGTTGCAGCTAGGGCAGATGAAGGCATCTTGTTTTACTGCTATAGGTGCACCACGGCATTTCTTGTCTCTTAGGTGGGCATCCTAAATCGTTGAGGATTGTGAAGAGTCCTTTTCAGCTGACAAGGTCAAAGGCCTTCCCCACAGTACTCAGCAGGGAGATTCCATGGTAGTTTTTACAGTTATCTTTGTTCTTACACACATGTTTTGTGGATGTTTTTACAGTTATCTTTGTTCTTACACGCATGTTTTGTGGATCCATTTTCCCAACATTTTGTGGAGGTGCATCTTGAGGGAGGAATTGAGGCTGGCTTTCAACACTTCTGTTGGGATTCTATCCTGTCTTGGAGCCTTTACCACGTGCCTGAGAGTTGATGTTGTTCTTAGGCTTGTTGAGGGAAAGAGGAAAACCCAACTCTTCCAAGACAGGCAGAGTCTGGATGCTGTCAGTTCCTGTGCTGGAGACCATATTTTCCTGCTAGTACAGTTCTTGATAGTGCTCTGCCCATTGGCTCATTCGCTTTCTGTGGTCTGCAATGATCTCACTAGCAAAGTTTTCAGCGGTGCAGTTTTCCTGACTGTTGGTCCAAAGGCTGTCTTCATGCCGCTGTCAGCAAAGAGTTGAATGTTCTGACACACCTGCAACCAGAAGCCTTTAGCACATCATCTTGTAATCCGCTGGGCATCACACCTTGCCTTTCTTAGTGCAGCAGGCATCTTCTTGCAGGGTGCATGCTTGTAGGTCACAAGAGCCTCACACTTTGCTGTGATAACAGGCTCCATGTCCTTAATGCCAGCTTCAGACCAGTTGAAGAGCCTATACAGTGGTACCTCTGGTTACGTACTTAATTCGTTCTGGAGGTCTGTTCTTAACCTGAAAGTGTTCTTAATCTGAAGCACCACTTTAGCTAATGGAGCCTCCTGCTGCTGCCGCTGCACCACCAGAGCACGATTTCTGTTCTCATCCTGAAGCAAAGTTCTTAACCTGAAGCACTATTTCTGGGTTAGCAGAGTCTGTAATCTGAAGCGTATGTAACCTGAAGTGTATGTAACCCGAGGTACAGTGGCGTAGCATGGGGGGTGCAGGGGGGGCTGGCCGCACCGGGCGCAACATCTGGGGGTTAAGGTTAGGGGGTGCAAATCCATGGGTTAGGGGGCGCAAATTACTTGCCTTGCCCCGGGTGCTGACAACCCACGCTACGCCACTGCCGAGGTACCATTGTATATACTAGGGCCCAGCTTATTCTTAATTTGTAATTTGTTTTCAGCTGTTTTTAATACAGTGGTACCTCGGGTTAAGTACTTAATTCGTTCCGGAGGTCCGTTCTTAACCTGAAACTGTTCTTAACCTGAAGCACCACTTTAGCTAATGGGGCCTCCCGCTGCTGCCGCACCGCCAGAGCACGATTTCTGTTCTCATCCTGAAGCAAAGTTCTTAACCCGAGGTAATATTTCTGGGTTAGCGGAGTCTGTAACCTGAAACATATGTAACCTGAAGCAAATGTAACCTGAGGTACCACTGTATTTCATTTTTAAATTGCTGCGATCTTGTCCTGGGGCCTTATGGTGAAGGATGGGCAATAAATCAAATAAATAAAAATCCTAATAATCTGGAGCAAGGCGTACATAGGGAAGTGCACTGTAAAAGAAAGGGTTAAAACCCACTCTTTGCTGAGCTTCACACACCCTGTGTTTGCATTTGCAAAGGGGTGTTTAAGGCAGATTAGCTCATCTGGTTTTCAAGTGATCTTGAAAATGCATTGAGTGGGGGATTCTAATGCAAATCTGTTCTGAGTGAAGGGTGGCACTCTTGCTGGATTATTTCCTCAGGAAGAAAAATGGGTGCAGCTAACTTTTTATTTTTCTTGATGGGTTCCTTTGCATGCTATACAAATATCCAGTGGGAGCAGCATTTCCTGCTTTCGTGGAAAACTGTGCCTGTTAGAACATCTGCTTGGTTCTTTAAGGCACAGGAAGCTGACCTTTCCTCCCCCCCCCCCCAAAAAAAGGGAGTGAGCAATCTTTGCAGGCAGTAATACTTGTGAAGGTGCTGCTTTTGGTGAAAAATAGTGAAAGAGCTCTTACCAGCCGCAGATAACACTTAGCTAAAATGGCAAATTTTAGCTGTAGATGAGACAGGTCCCAACAGTGAAGATGCTGCTGTCAATCATCTGTGCCATGGCGTGTGGCCTGCCTTCTAAGCAAGCTTTGCATGCTGTGAGAACTCAGAATAAAAGGCCATAGTTTAGTAGTATGCATGAAGAAGGTGCTATGTTGAATGTGCAGCACCTCCAGATAAGGCTGGGAATGAACTCTGCTTGAAACCCTGGAGAGCTGCTGCCAGTCAGTGTGTACAGTATTGAGCTAGATGGACCAAGGGTCTGATGCAGTATAAGCCAACTTCCTATGTTCCCATCTAAAGATCCTAAGCAAGCTGGAGACTCTGGCTACGTCTTATATTTCAAATTAGCAAAACATCCTGGTCCCCCCCCCAAAAAAAAGTTCATGTGGAAGTCTGAATGTACATGGAAGAATGTGATTCCCGCCCCCCATATTATTGGTGGGTGGGTGAGGACAAGCCTTTGCCCTTTTCTGAAAACATTGGTTTGTGGAAAGCACATTTCGACATTTGAACTAATCAGACCTATCTTGCATGCAAAAGTGTACATTAAACAGGCAAGGAAGGTGTTAATAAGTTCAAGTTGTAAAATATGGTGCTTCTCTCTCTGCCCCCTTCCCATTTCCCCCCTCTTCTATGTCTCTGAAGCCATCTGTTTCCAGTCCTCCTCCTTCCTTCTCTTTGACTCCTCTGCCTCAACAAATAAACCCCTATTTGGACTAATGGTAAACATGTCCCCAAGTGCTGTCCTAAGGAAGTGTTGAACGGAGGATATAGGATGGGATTGGGGAGGAAGTGGGGACTTGTGTGTGTGTTTTAAGGATTTATATGCTGTCTTTCAAAAGGGTCCCCTCCCCCAAGGCAGTATCATAAAAATATTGAAAAGTTAATACAGTTGTATCACAGAAGTCGAACGGAATCCGTTCCGGAAGTCCGTTCGACTTCCAAAACGTTCCAAAACCAAATCATGGCTTCTGATTGGCTGCAGGAGCTCCTGCAGCCAAACAGAAGCCCCGGAAGCCCCGTCGGACATTTAGGTTCCAAAAGAATGTTCTCAAACCGGAACACTCACTTCCAGGTTTGCAGCGTTCATGAGCCAAAACATCCGAGTTCCAGGATGTTCGACCCACCAAGGTACAACTGTATCTAAAAAGTTTAACCCCCCCAAAAAAAGCCATTTTAAAAATTCTTAACACATACCGGTAGCAGAATTGTAGATTTGAAAACAGGGATCAACAACAGTTTGCAAAATTAGCCCTTCATTTCAACGAGAGGTAGACTGAAATCAAAAAAGTTTTTAAGCAATCAAGCAAGGAGCCAGGCCCAGACATTCCTCCATTGGGTGGGCAGGTTCCATAAATATATATGGGGGTCAGCTTTGAAAAGGCCCTGCACATTTTAAAGGCCGTGGAATATTAATTAGCCAAAGGCTGGGATGAAGAGGAACATTTTTGCCTGGTGCCTAAAGGTATGTAAGGAAGGTGCCAGGTTAACCTCCCTGAGGAGAGCATCCCACAAGTGGCTCTTCAGAATTTAAGATTGGTGTGTGTGTGTGTGTGTGTCTGTCTGTCTGTCTGTCTGTCTGTCTGTCTTTCCTAGCCTGACCCGGAAATGACCAAGGACTGAACTGGCATGTTTGGCAGGCAAAGTTTATGTCCATAAAGCTTATAGCCTTTCCCCATTAACAGCTGCCAGACAGGCAGAAATTCAACAGGAGACGTCTTCCCCATCAAGCAACACCGGTTTAATTTCTGCCAGCCATGTGCCAGTGTGCACACAGCCAGATCAGAAGCACAAGAGCAAACATGGCAACTTTAAGCCTTGTCTATGAGGTCAGGAGAACCCAACAGAATTCTGCCTCCAGGGACCTGAGGCTGGACCTGCCAGAGACTTTTTCCCCCCTTCCAAACACAGGACCAATGTGTTATCTTTTGCTCTTTGTGGATGTTACTTGACTTTCACACATCTCAGTTGCATGGGCATTATGGGGGCTTGAAGGCAGCCAAGTTCTGTAGCAGTTGTGTGCCACTTGGTGGGCTTGGCTTGCAGATTTTTGGCTGCTGTTCTCATTGGGGTGGCGAGTGTCACCTTGAGGGCTTGTGCTGCTGGCACTGCTGCCTGGGCAGGTGGTTGGGTTTCCATACACATGCCCATGGAAATGGGCTCCCTCAGCAGTCAATGAAGGAGCTTTTCTGCCAAGGGATGCTGAGTACTGATCCAATTTGCCTCTGTTTCCATAGCAACTTTCCAGTGCTTTATGGTACTCTGTCTTCTTAGCACAGATGATAGTGGGGAATTGGCTTCTGTAAGTGAGGCACAAAATAGCTTTGGGGTGTTTTTTTCCCATATAGACTTCGGCTTTTCAGAAATAACTGGCATCAAAATTTCAGGTTAGGCATCTCCAAGCCTTCCTGTCAAAGGACCCTTTTGTGTCCTTATCTTTCTGTTCTTTAACAGCCAGTATGTGCTGGAGTCTACTCTCTGCCTCCCACATACAGGCAGCCTCTCTCTCTCCACCCTCCACATCCCAATTTCATAAATCCAAGAGAGAATTTGATGGATTTTAGTGAATGGCAAAATGGGGAACTAACAGTGGTTTATAAAGTGAGGCTAAATGAATGCAGGTGGGTTTTCTAGGACTCTTTGTTTCCTTCTCATTCTGTAAACCCCTCCCTGCAGTTCGAATTCCAGGGTCCTGAAAGCACCCTCCCACCCTTGATGTGAAAACCTTACTTAGGAACAGAATAAGTTGCTTTATAGGAGGTCACGATTAATTGTCTGTCCAGCCCAGTATCATTGGTTGACTTGCAGCGGTTTTCAGGGGTCTCAAGCACAGGTCTTCATCTGATCCTTTCAACAGGAGATGCCGAGGTTTGAAGCTAGCACCTTCTACATGCAAAGCCATGCACTCTTGCCACCAAGCAATGGTCTGTTGCATACACACTGTGGGCAGGACTGACATTTTGATTCAGCTCATTGCTGTCTCCTCTTGTAAAATGCCTCGGGGTGTTTCAATTTTTAAATGAAGAGTGTTCCAGAAATTATTTATAAGTAAATAATCCGCTTCTGGCCCAGAGGGAATGTCCAGCAGTCACCGATACAGCATCTTGCATCACTGCTACACATTTTAAGCAGTATCGTACCACTTTAAGAACGCCCTCCCAGCAGATGTCAAGGCAATAAACAACTATTTTACTTTTAAAAGACAACTGAAGGTGGCCCTGTTTAGGGAAGTTTTTAATGTCTGATGCTGTATTGTTTTTTAATATTAAGTTGGAAGCCGCCCAGAGTGGCTGGGGAGGCCCAGCCAGATGGGCAGGGTATTAATAATAATAATAATAATAATAATAATAATAATAATAATAATAAATTTAAACAGTCATGGCTTCCCCCGAAGAATCCTGGGGAACATAGCTTGCTTAGGGGTTCTGAGAGTTGTTCAGAGACCCGTGTTCCCCTCACACAGCAACCATTCCAAGAGTTCCCTTGGAAGAGGAACCACTCTGAACAGGAAACCTACCATAAATAGTTGTTTTTTTTTTTTTAATAATTTTTATTAATTTTACAACATAAACAAAAAACAAACAAACATAACACGACTTCCCCAAACCTCCCCTTCACTGCATTCTTGTTTTAAAATTTTTTAGCAATCCTTCATCCCTTTTTATATTTAATTCTCTCTAAAAATTTTTAAATTTCAATTTTTACAGCTGTAATTCTTTATATCCAATCCCTTGACATCTTAACATTCCGAAATTTTACAACAATTTTTAAGATAAATTTTGAATTTTTTCCAGTCTTCTTCCACTGTCTCTCTCCTCTGGTCACGGATTCTGCCGGTCATCTCTGCCAGTCCCATAAATTCAGTCACCTTGGTCTGCCATTCTTCCAGAGTAGGTAGTTCTACCTACCATAAATAGTTGCCCCCAGTTTTCTTGCAGAAGTCCCTTTGGTTCCCACCCCTGGTTCTGTGGCTGGAGCAACTGCTTCACCTGCAAAAGGTTCCAGTTTCAGTCCCTGGCTTCCCCAGTTTAAAGGATGTCAGTACTGTAGAGCAAAACACCCGCTCAGGATCCTATAATGTTGCTTCCAATCAGAGTAGACGTTATTGAGCTGGATGGACTCAGTATATGGCAGCTGCTTATGAACATAGGGAGGTTGGATGCAGGCATAAGGTTTTTTTTGGGGGGGGGGTTCTGGTCTGTGGGCCTTAGCTGCCTTACAGTGCCTACCTCCAGTGCTGGCCTTGCCAGTTCTTATCTCCAGATAATAGGGCTGGGAGACACCTCATTCTCTATAGAAGCTTCAACCTGATCCTAGATGGACCAACAGCATGGCTTCATATGTTCATGCTAGGGTTGCTGTGTAATATAGGATTGCCCTGTGTTTCAATGTAAAATGCTACCTCCTGTATTGATAGTGTTTTGTCCTGTACAGTATTTCAGGTCTTCTCTCTCTCTCTCTCTCTCTCTCTCTCTCTCTCTCTCTCTCTGTGCCAAGTTAGGGATCCTCACCGAATGCATGAAAGGGTGTGTGAAAGGTCATGTATTTAAACTCTGAGTAGCCAAGCACAGGCAGGTTTACAAATTTGTGTGTATGTGTGTGTTTACATGTGCCTGTGTGACAAATTCCAGAGGGGCCACCCAGTTAGTCTGCAATAAATTGTAATGGATTGCTTTGAAGACACTTCAGCACCGGATGGAAAAGAAATCACCCCCCAACTGCACTGCCCTGTATTTTGCCAGAACAAAGGTGGCAGCCCTAGTTCATGCCCACTATAAATGGGTTCCTACAGGCAAACAGGGAGCTGGCGGAGATTCAGCCTTAAATTTCTGCTTATTTGAGAGATCCCAACATAACCAAACCAGTAGTGCAGCTATCTTGGGGAAGAGTGAGAGGAGCTCTGTCTAAGGCAGGGGTCAGCAAACTTACTGCGTCTCGGGTTGGTGTCTCCAACGCCGATCGCGGGCCGGAGGGGGGGGGAGCGTGTGCGCACACGCTATTTCCGGCGCACTTCCAGGTCGGAGGCTAACTGGAAATAGCTTGTGAGCATGTGCACAGGCCTCCTCCCACCCGGATGTGCACTGGAAATAACGCTTGCGCATGTGCACAAGCTATTGCCAGTGCTCCTCTGACCTGGAAGTGGGCAGCCGCACAGTGCAGCGCTGGTAAGAGCGGGCGATGGCAGCGGGTGGCGGGGGTTGCCACAGGCCGGATAAACGAGTCCCTCGGGCCTTATCCGGCCTGTGGGCCTTAGTTTGGCGACCCCTGATCTAAGGCCTCCAGTCAGAAATTGCTTTCCCACTCTGGTTTAATATAGTGGTAGCTTCTTGTTTTTTAATGTTCTTTTTCTCAGTGTGTTAGGTGGAGAGGCACCACTTCATCTTCTCACTGGGCCTGTGAAGCACATCCAGGCTGCAGTTGCATGGTTACTTACCTAGGAACTGAGCCCCCTGAACTCAGTGACACTTCTGATTAGACATGCCATGTGTGGGATTGCACTGCTAGTTGCTAATTGATGGAGTCTGTGGAGGAACTAGGAAATGTGTGACCTTGGACCAGAAGCTTCTGGGCACTTGCAGCCTCGCTGAGCAGAGTGCCATCAGCATCATCCCTGAGCTGCATCAGTAGCACAGATTTAGAGAAGGCTTCGGAGCAAGCAGGATATGCCTCACAGCTCGCAGCCGCTCCTCCCTTCCCGATCTGCCCATGTTGCCTTGTCTTTTAGGGACTAAGCACAGAATCCCAAAAGGGTTCTGAACATTTGTTCCAAGCTTTGACTGAGCCAGCAGAGTCTTTTATTTTTATTTTTTAAAATAAACCTTTGTAGTCTTATTTCTAATCTCCACACACACACACCCCAACCGGCAGGTCTCCTGCTTGATAACAGTTATTCGCACATCACATTACTAAACACTGGAATTTGCTCCCACAAGAGGCAGTGATGGCCACTAGCAAGGATAGCTTTAAGAAAGGATTAGACAAATTTGTGTAGGATAATGTTATCAATGGCTACTAATCCTGATGGATATATTCTTCTTCTACAGTCAGAGGCAGAATGCTTCTGAAAGCCAGTTGCTGGGAATCACTAATGGGTAGAAAGCTACTGCACACGAGTCCTACTTTTAGGCTTCCCACAGGCATCTGGTTGGCCCTGTTTGATGTATCAATTGCTCAGTTTATGGGGGGCTGCAAAACGCGGGGTTTTCACTACAAAATTCTGCAAAACGACTGCAAACTTTTGGCCCAGGTTTGGAGGGGATTCAAAATGTTGGGGTTTCATAGCTAATTACCCTCATCTGGTTGACCACTGTGAGAACAGGATGCTGGACTAGAAGGGCCCCTGGCCTGATCCTGCCGCCCCTCCTTAGCTGCTCTAGAGACATGTGAGCTGGGCTGCAGCATTTTGATTGACTAAAAAGCTACCTTGAGTAATGGCACTTTTAATTTCAAAACATTATCCTTATTATTAATAGAAGTACTTACATAAACTGCAGATGGCAAGTACTGTTGCAGAAGCAGTGTTCCATCCTGTGTGTGAGAGAGAGAAGGTGATGGTGGCAAAATGCCTCTGCAAAGAGGATGCTTGCAGATGACAATCCCCATACATTGAAAACAAGCAGAACCCTAATGAAAACAGTAGCCCTCCAGATGTTGTTCAACTGCAAATGGAGTCCAGCAACATCTGGAGGGCTGCAGGTTCCCAACCTCTGATCTGAAAAACAACAACCCAAAGTATGTTATGTGCTTTAGAACTATTGCTCCCCCTGCCAACTCATATACAAACTCATTTAGGTTCACTGTGCCATCCTATAGATCCTTATTCAGAAATGTTTGCCAGTCCTATTTAGGATTGCAGCCTCTTTTGATGCTCAGCTGACCAGCTAAAACTCATACAGTTTAATTGGCTAAGATCTCTTTGATCAGGCAGCATGTCAGATAAAAGGGCAGGTTTGGTAAGAGGAGGGTGATAGAAATAGGTTCAAAGTCTTGGCAGTGGTTTCTCCATGGCTGCAGTCCAAGGCAGTTCACATGCATGCTCTGGTTTGTTCTTGTGGGGTGAGGGGTTGCATTTGTGTACAAGGTTTCTGCCTGCAGGTTTCTAGCGGCACATATTGCTTGTGTGCATCTGTGGCAATTTAGAGGCACACAAGTGCATATGGTTATTCATCTCTTTCTGTGGGCATTTGCTGTGTGCACATTTCAGACAAGATACCCACAGACTGTACCCTCTCTATCCCCCTCCCCTGCCTCACTGCTTCTCAAAATGTCAAGAGTTTCTTCCGAACAAATAGAGCATTTTCTGCGTGTTGCTTAATGTTAGAGAGACCCAACACGATCTGACACCCTGTGTATTGTCTTCACTGACCTGCCACGTGTACATTTTGCAGGGCACCCTTGCTCCCAGCTAATAGAGGCTGACACATTAGAGAAGTGTGCTATTTATCACCAGCAACATGCAAGTTGAGCCTCTCTTCTCCACCCCCCTCCCCCGCCTTTGCTCTCAGAAGTGCTTCCCGGTCCGAATGGAGTCTCCATGGGAGAGATGGCTAGGGACTCTCTGCACATGCTCTGGGGAGCCCTCCTCTCAATGATTGATGACTTTCCAAGGACCTTGGGTACTGAGCATTGCCTGCTGCAGAGAACAGTTTCCGAAGGCGACCCCGCCGCTGCTTGGCCACGGGGTGGTCCCCTCTCCCACTGAGGGTGCGCGTGGCTTTTTGCACACGCGTGGGTGTGCGGGTGCCTAGTCTCCTGTCAGACTGTCAGGCTTGCGAAAAGATCTGGAGGGAGGAGGCTTGGGAGAATATTTTATTCTCTCCCCCCCCCTTTCCTTTTTTGTGGTTCTTCCCCCCCTCCTTTCTTTCACAGCCCGCCCGCGGGCGGGGGCAGGTGGTGGCGGCGACGCTGTTGCTGCGGCGCCTGCAGCTGATGCAAAGGCGGCGGCGGAGACTCGAAGCACTCGGAGAAGGGCATGAGCTGAACAGCCGCCGCCAGTCCCGGGCAGAATCGCCGCGCAGGAGCGGCGGCTGGCTGTGCTCGAGCCTCCCTCCCGCCGAGCTCCGGAGCCTGAGCGATGCTCTCCTGCGCCCCGGAGAATCCTGTAGCAGCAGCAGCAGCAGCAGCAACAGCAGCGCACCGAGATGGGCAACTCCCCGCCGGTGATGCTCGGCAAAGCGCCCCGCAGCAAGCGACCCCCGCGCACCGCTGCCGTCTCCCCTTCCTCATCCTCTGCCCCCACAGCCGTCGCGCAACCGGCAACAGGTAGGGTTGAGACAGAGATTACGGATGATTTGAGCCTATCAGGTTTTTGCTTCTTCCTGGAACCTTTGCAGATGGATGGATGGATGGCTTCAGAGCCGGCCACCCCCCCTCCCGGCCTCCGCCAGTAACTTGCTCTCCCCGTAACAGCTCAGCGCCGCAGGGAGCGTTTTGAGGCCGGAGCTACAGCCCTTCACAGGATAAGGAGCTCCTGGGAAGCGGGAGGGGGTTCACACGTGCACTTGGGCAGCACGGGCTCGGTTTTCGAAACACGTTGAGCTTGTGCACGTGCGGTGCCATCAAGGATGGGGCAGGCAGACTTTTGGGGAGGGAGGGTCAGGGCTCCACTCAGCTGAATAAGCCAGGAGGGCTCCCAAATGTAGCAGAGCTGGCTTAGCCACTGAAGTAAGTGAAGTAATAATGCACATTACTCTCTTCCTCTCTCTCTCTCTAAAAAAAAAAAAGGCTGATTTTTTTAAAAAAAATAAGGAAATAAAGCCGAAAGCCTAAAATTAGATAGTTGCAGCTGTGTGTGCTTGTGAAAGAGGGAAATCTGAAGTGCCAAGATGCTAAAGAAAAAAATCACCATTCTTCCTTTCAGGAGATTTTCCCCAAGAAGGCTACCTGTCAGGGTTGCAAAATTTCTTGCACCGGCAGAATGGGTTGGGCTTTATGACCTTTAAAGACCCTTCAGA